>NW_027185655.1:8834502-9034093 GCF_028583685.1 Petaurus breviceps papuanus | reverse complement strand
AAAAATATGTAGACATATAAATATATATTTTGTAAATATGTGTATATATAGATATATATTTTGTAAATATGTGTGTATATATACACATATATTTTTGGTGGACTTTTATATTTTGCTAAATATGAGTATATATGAATATATATTTTGTAAATATGTGTATATGTAGATATATATTTTGTAAATATGTGTGTATATATACACATTTTTGGTGGACTTTTATATTTTGCTAAATATGTGAGTATATATGAATATATATTTTGTAAACATGCGTATATATAAATATATATTTTGGTGGACTTTTATATTTTGCTAAATATGTATGTGCATATAGATTCATATATTTTGCTAGATGCATGAATGTACACACATGTACACACACACACACACACACACACCTCAGGCAGCAAGCAGCTTTTCCAACTCTGTCAAGCAGCTAAAGACTTTTAGAAATAGATCTCTGTGCACCTTCTGCCGAGCCAAGGTTGCCAGAGTGAACAAAGCCTCCTGGGAGGAGGGGAGAGCCAAGCGCTCACAGCTAATGCTGTCTTGTCCTCCATCATCTCCCTGCTACTTTGAACTGGGTTTTGAATGTACAAAAAGAAGGCACATTCCCCATGAGCAATTTAATTTATAGGCAATGTAATTGTATATAATTTTTGTTCCATCCTTTTGAATACTAAAACAATTATACTTGACATCACTTCTTGCTGAAACTCTGCTCTGACAACCTAGACTTTGGGACAACCTGGGAAACAATCGATTTTATCTACAGGGATGCCGACTCGGGGTCTACCTGAGGGTGTCATGGGGGACCAACCAGTGGCTGTCCGATGAAACCTATGGATCTCTTCTCAGAATGAGGTATGAAATTAAAATGATACTAATTATGTATTTTAACTCATCATTGAGGAAAATGCTATGTTTCAGTTAGAGATCAGTAAAAATAGCAAAGACTTCAGGAGACTCTGAAATCTAACCACTGATTTCAGGTTAAGAACCCCAGGTCTACAGAATAGAGACAGTGAGAGTGGGTGAAACACTCCGAAAAAGAAAGAATTAGGAGAATGTGGATCACTGGATTATGGAATGGGGAAAGATATGTTAAGAGTGATCTAAACAAAGGCAAAGGGGGAAAAAAAACAAGTAGAAAACTGAAAAGTAATATCAAGAGGAAATGTAAAGGTTACAGTGTGCCCTAAATAAGAAAAAAGAGAAATAAAATGTCTAAAAGGAAGAGACAGATATAGACACGTACACATGTTTGCCAAACCACCATTTCCTATGTCTTTACTTACACCACTCCCTTCTTCTTGAAATTGACTTTCAGAACGTCCAATGCCTCGAACCTTTCTTTCCTAAGTTCATGTGCTACCCTATCCACCCTAGACCTCCCCAGCTATTGCAAAGGCATTCTCAATATTAATGGCATCCCTAGAATTACTTGCCCCCTTGACTTTCCACTCTATCTCCTGAAGAGAGATTCAAAATGGTTCATTGATTCCACTATAAATGCATAAAACATAAATGAAATTGGTGCCTCCTCACAATCCTTTCAGGCATCTCTGACTCCATATTTCAGTCTTCCCCTTCACTGATTGAAACTTTTCCCATTCTTCCCAAGATCCCAATTTTACACGTGCGTCTTCTCATTCTTGAATTAAAATTGAGGCTGGCCAAAGTGAGATGGATATCTTGTCTGTTCTGCAAAGGCAAGGTATCTAAATTGGACCTCCTTGCCCATTCCCCCCAAATCTACTCCTCCTTCTGACTTTTATACATCTGTTAATTGCCAATCACTCAGGTTCCTAACCTTGAAGTTATTTTTGATGCTTTCCCTTTCCATTCTCCCTTTCCCTTCCCTATCTAATCACTTGATGAACCCTACTGCTTCTGCCTCAGAAGATATCTACCCTCCTTTTTTATTCCAATTGCTGCCCCTCACCCTTTCTAGGTCTCTCTCTTTTTAAAAAAAAGTTGTTTTGCTGCTTTAAAAAAAAGCCTTACATTATTTCCTTATATGCTACAGCATTGAATTGATTCTTATAACATAGAAAAATTAGACAAAACCAACCTACACAGTGACTTCATCTGGCACATGCAACACCCACCCTAAGTAATTCATCTTCCTTCACAGTGAGAGAAGGCAAGCACATTTCATCATCTGCTCTCCAGGACCAGAATTGGTCATTCCAGTTCATCAAAGTTCAGCTGCCTCTGGGTGTCATTTCTGTTTATATGACTGTACTGACTGTATCTGTAGCAGAGGTTGAATTGACCAATAGGGGCCATCCCAGGGAATATATATGTCCAGAGCTCCTGTGGAAACTTCCCACTAGAGACATAATGACTCAACATTTGGGCTTATAATGAATTCCCCAGCTGCTTCTTGTCATATGATGGCCCAGCACTGACAGGACTTTGCCCTTTGGTAGAAATAGAGACTTCTAGACCAATGATTTCAGTAACATAAAGAATGCCACCTCCCAGGCACCCTACCTTCTCTGCAACATATTCTTACAGAGTTGCAGGGACTTGCCTAGAGCTGCATATCCAGCACACGCCGAAGTGAGACTTGAACCGAGTTTTTCTTGGCTTCAAGGTCAGTTCTCTACCCATTTAGCCTCCTTGATTCTGTATTGCTGTGGTATGAAGAAGAAAAACGTGAGTGATCAATCAGTTCTTCTTTGTGATAGCATCAGGCAGGGAGCTCTCTCCTATCAGACGGTTTCTGGTTGGCCTTCTCTTCCACTTTCCAGCTGGCATCACCTAACTAGACTTCTGCTGAGGGTTGGGGAAGAGCAGGCTTTTCTCTACCCAGTATCATGGCAGCTAGGGCAGGCGGTCTCTGCTTGATGGGTTTGTACCTGGGACCCCATGTCTTTTCCACTTCTGCGTTGTTTGTTTCTTCCCAATCTTAGGTAAATGAGTATCTCTCTTGAGATGGATATATCCAGACTGGGAGGGACCTTGTATAAGAGATCCAGAGACCCCAGGTCCAATGAGTGATGCTAGCCAGTGCCAAAGGAATCTTGGGATTGGCTTGAGCCCTGCCATTTTGTTTCGATGAGGTTCAGTTGTCAATAACCTCCCAGCATATTGTGGCAGTAATTATCAGTAAATTTACCAAATACTGTTTTAAAGTTGTTTTTGTCACAGTGGTCCCACCCCAGTATCCCATCCCAGCCACAATTCCTCCTAAATCACAGGATCACAGATTGAGAGTTGGAGGCTTAGTTCTACTTTCTTAAGTTCATCAGTTCAAGCAATTCTCCCCATTCTTCTCTGACTTTGGCTCTTACCTAAACTATTTTAAGATCCTAATCAGTCTCCCAGATTCTAGCGTCTTTCCTTTCCAGTCCTTCCCACTGCCCTATTGATCTTTCTAACATATGTGTATCTTCAGTTAAAAAAGAAAAGCCACTCTGTTTCCCCCTTTCCTCCCCATGTGTTCCCATCTCTTCCATTGAGCTCCCCCTACAACTTCTCCATGACTAGTGTACTTTTCTTGCCATGTCTCGTCCCACTCCAATTTACATAAGTGAACACAGCCTTTGCTCAAGCCTTTCTCTGTGCCTGGAATGCCTTCTCATAACTCTACCTATTGAAATCCTATCCAATCAATTCAATTCCAAAAGTTTTTATTGTGTGTCTGATGTACTAAGCCCTAGGGATATAAAAAGTGGCAAAAGACAGACCCTGCTCTCAAGGAGCTTACAATCAAAAGAAATAACATTTGTATAGCACTTAGCACAGTGCCTGGCATCAATGCGAAATAAATGATTGTTCCCTCCCTTCCTCTCCCCTTTCCTGACCTCCATTCAGTCTTCAAGACCCTCGTAAAATGCCGCCTCTCCTTCCTGAAACTTTCATTCTCCTACCTGAAAGTGACTGTTTCCTCCTCTCACTGCCCTCTGTATCTCTCATATTAAAATTTATATTATATTTGTAAGGGAACAAAACGAGGCCCATATTGTCTGTGGACCTGCAGCCCCAGAAAACTGCATGACGGAGGAACCTCTGAACATAGGATGTATTGAAAAGTTCTAAGGAAAGTTTTGTGAAGAACAAGAAATGGGATGAAGGAGAATGACAAGGGTTAGGTAGGGAGATATATGGCAGCGAAGGAGAGAGATGCCCGAGAATCCCCCGTTGGCAAAGTATATAGCGATCAGAGCCACAAGAGCCAAAGAGGGGCAATGACCAAGGCAAAGAAAAGACCTGTGTCTATAAGCTGGAGGGCTGAGTGGAGCAGGAAGCAGACATGAAGAAGCTGAGTACTCCCAGGAGAATTTGAATGCCTGATAAAATGTCCCTAAACTATGAGCTTGATCAGCCGAGTCCTGCTTCTGCTAGATTGGGGACCCAGAAGGTATTAAATGAGGAGCAAACCAAAACTCCCAGGAAACATCTGGAATTTGTGCCGAGAATGTTGCAATTGGTCTCAATGTCTTTGACTTAATCTCTTGAGATCATTTTGATTGAATGTCCGATTTGCCATGATTTCTAGTGATTCATTGTGGTAAGATCTGGCAGGAATTCATCTGAAATGGGGACTCAGGGCTGAGAATTTCAAGGGATGGCAGATCCTGATAGAATCACTTGCCTGGATGGAACTTGCAGAGGATCATGTTGAGGATGAAGGTTCTGGCTACATCTTGATTTGGACCTAAGTTTTATTTCTCTATTTCATTGTAAGCTTGCTGAGGGCAGGGACTGATTCAGTAAAGGCTCTTGTTGTAACAGGGGCTAAGAGTAAACACAACTTCTTGTTGTTCAGTTGAGTCCAACCCTTTGTGACCCCATTTGGGGTTTTCTTGGCAGAGATACTGGAGTTGTTTGCCATTTCCTTCTCTAGTTTATTTTACACATGAGGAAACTGAGTCAGACAGAATGAAATGACTTGCCCAGGGTCACACAGCTGGTAAGTGTCTGAGGCCAGATTTGAACTCATGAAGATAAATCTTCTTCATTCTATCTACTGTGCCACCTAGCTATCCCACAGCTACATTCCACCTAAGTACCCCATTGCCATCAATCCAGACCTTACAGACCCCTTGTAGTTAGTGAGACCTTGTAGCAGCAAGCACCCCAAGCCTCCTCAGGGTTTGCTGCCAATACAGCAAACTAGATCTAGCATACTAGATCTGCTTTGTTAAAGGAAAGCAACTCAAAATGGGTTAACAAGCTTACTTTAATCAGTCAGACATATGTCGTTTACCTTGTTCAGGGAAAAAGGTCAGCACCCCGAATTTCAAAGTACACAGACAGAATTATCAAGACAGAAACAGACAGATTTCAAACCGTCCAACCATTACATCCATACCCAGTCAACATCTGGGTTTCAACATCTGGGTTTTTTCAAAGCCGGGGGACTCAGGACAACAGCTTCCCAGAATCCACATCAAATCACAGAACACTTCTCAAAGTGAGCCCCAAAACAAAGCTACACATCAGGGCTTATATAGCCTTCTCCTGGCTCAGAGAATGTAACAACCTTTTGGACCCACTGGCCAATCAAGAAGTATCTACTGAAAAACAAGCCTCCCACCCCAGGCTCCAGGTGCACTTTAGCCTAGGGGCAGGGAAGATCTTTAAAATTTACATTCCCATTACAGACCTGAGATAATGGAATTGAAAGATGTGTAGAAAAAAAGAAAGGAGGGAGCTAGAAATGGCAGTGAGCTTCTGCCTGAGAACATATCTGCATTCAATGACTTTCTGACCCTGAAGACTGTGCACCCTGTCCACTGATGCTTATACAACATAGCTTAGTGTTCTCTTTCTATCTTAATTGAAGAATCGGGCATGCCCAGTATGGTTCTCTATTGCATGGAGGACTGGCCCTGACTTCCCTGGACTGTGAAAAGCCCAGAACTTCCCACTACCTTCTACCTCTTTAGTAGGAATCATTCTCCTTGAACATTCTGCATCTATCAGCCAAAGATCTGAGAGTTGAAATGGAGTAATGACTTTCCCCATCTAAAGAAACAGAGGAGGAAGACAGCACTGAGAAATATCAGTTGTGGACTTAGATCCTTCCCATAGCCTAAGCTTATTGCTCCCCTTACTTTTGTTTGGAAGGAGGAGCTGGGCTTGTAGTTACAAGAGCCAAGAACCTCTCACATGTCATTAGATCTAAACCTTTGCTTCCACACCTGTAAAATTGAGTTAATCAGTCAAGGAACTACCTAACTCATGCTATTGTAGACTTTAAAATGCCCCAAATGTGAGCTGACTTTTTGTTCCTCCAAGCCTTGAAATTCCAACTGAAGTCACCCCTAGGTTCTTCTGTTCCTTCCTTCTGAGAAGAAAATGGGAAGAACAGCCAAGAAGTGCTGGCCTCAGTGGGGTAGTCCCTGCCTGGTTTGATTCAGAAGAAATGAACTTTAATCCTGAAGCAAAGGTGCCGTTTTGTTCTAACAGACATAATGTTCTTTCGGTTCCTCATTACATAGCTGCTCAAAACCCTCCCTCTTCCCAACACCCACCCCAAGAGACCTTAGATCATAAAGCCACAACCCCACACGGTGGTTTTTATCAAAATGTCTACTGCTTTCTATCTGAGGATTGGTGATATTCATAGGACTCTCAAGTCTACATCAATCGATTCAATTAACAAGCATTTGTTAAATGACTGCTATGTTTCAGGAATTATGATAAATACTGGAGGTGTCTCCAGCCCTGTCCTCAAGGAGGTTATATTTTATAAATGAGGCTAACTGAGAAACTGGTAGAATGTAGTATGTGTTGTAATAAGTCTAGGTGGCATGGTGGATAGGGTGCTGGGCTTGGAGTCAAAAAAACCTGAGTTCAAATGTAGCCTCAGATATTTACTATGTGACCTTGGGCATGTTACTTAATCCCAACTGCCTCGGTTTCCTCAACTGTAAAATGGGGATAATAATAGCATTTGCCTCTCAGGTAAATTGTTGTGAATATAAAACGAGGGTGAAAAAGAAGTTATGTGATAACTTTATTACACATTTAAAAGGAATAGCAAATTGTACATAATGGATTTGCAATTTCTTGTGTATTCATCTTTTTTATTATACTTTGTTATGGAAATGTTTGTTTTATTTCATAAATTAAAAAAAGAAAGAAATGCTTGTTGACTGACTACATTCACATTTTAGTAACCAACTCACAGCAAGGGGATGCTAGTAAATTCATTTTTAGCACCTCATGGTTCTTCTAACAGTTTAACAGTATGCAAATGGGGCCCCTCAAAGAAAGAACTCACTTCTCCTATTCTATGGCCTTGGGTGCTGGTAGATCCTAGGTAGTCTCTAAAAGCTTTAGAAAGACTTCACCCTTCTCTTCTTTCTTGGTCCAGATCTGAGGGCTTGAAACTTTTCCCTAAATTTCCACTGGGGAGAAGAGGGACATTCTCTGGGGATTTCTCATCTGTGATGCTCAGTGGCCAATTCTCAGACATAGCTCTTAGTCAGAGAGACATTGGAGGATACAAAAATTTCTGTGCTTTCTCAACAAAATGAAGCATCTATTTGGAGGAGACCCTAGACATGAGCCATATTTATGCTTTTGTTTACAGATTTTTCCTTGGAGTTCTACTCTGGAGTACAAGAATGGGCAAGGGTGGGGAAGAAGAGGATAATGATCCAGAAAGTACAAGAAAATTCCCTTCTTTGGGGTCAAGCTGCCCACAGGATGAATACTGGTTTAATGTGACTCCAGAACAAACTTTCATTGTGGGAAGGGGTCCCTTGAGCCATGGGTCCCAACTAGGGACTTGTCTTGGATTTGAGGTATTGATCTCTAAGCAGATGGGTCACAGACCTAGATATCTGACCCCAGACTCTCCCTATACTTCACTCCCATATCACTAATGGCCTATTAGACATTTCAAGCTAGGTATTCTAGAGACATCTCAAACTCAACGTGTCCAAAACAGGACTTGTCATCTTTCCTCCCCTCTTTCAAACGTCCTTGTTTCTACAGTGATAACTTCCTAATCCCTCAGGTTCACATGGAGATTTTCTCCACTTCTCACTCCACACATCCAATCAATTGACATCTTTACTTCCACAGTCTCTCTCACATCATATCTCTTGGATCCATTTAGACAGCCCCCACCTCAATTCAGGCCCTTATTGCCTCTCACCTGGACTATTGTAGTGGCCTTCTAACTGGGCTTCCTGCCTCATAGGAATCCTGTGCTCCCTAAACCATTTAAAAATCCCACAGGATTTAGGTGGACCTCAAGCACTGTGACTTTTCCCTCAGTCCCTCAAGGTCTGTTGGGTGTCCCATGAAAATAAGGAGATGGAGGTAAGACAAAAAACAGCAAAACAAAAAGCCAGGTGTAGTCACCAAGAGGCATTCCCTTCTACCTCATTCTTTTGTGCAAAATTCTTGTCTTTATTGTGTATGTGGCCAGCAATAAGTCTCCCAGGCTTTGAACCACCCTCTATTATCCCCACAGTGAAAATTTTATGTACCCTACAAATTTTATACACACACACATACATATATATTTATATATACATATTCATATGTAGGTATGTGTATATGCATGCATATACATATGTACATACAACAAACTATATTTAGAAAAATCCCTAATATATATACATACACATACACATACATGTGCATATACATGTACATATCAGAGTACAAGATATCTGTGAATATAAAAATTAGTAACCATAGTACCATATGCAATCAATTGACTAATTCAGTATGTTGACTTGCATGCAGCTAGTCACACATATAGAAAAGCTATATCCTACATGATGATGACATATGTAGCAGCATTATATATATATGTATATATATATATAAAACCAAGAATACAAGACCCATGCAAAGCACTATGTATGCATATATAATGGAATTAGCAACTACATAAGTCATATGCAGAAACACAGCAACGCACGTGAGAATGATGCATGCTAATAATGAATACGAACATAACATTTTAACATACATACATATCAAGGAAGCATAACACAACAATAAAAGTCATATACGCTACTTAATAAAGTTATGTGTCAACCACTTATTACATGCATTCTAGCAATGAGTCTCATAGAGTTGCATAAGTAGCCATTTTCCCTGAAGTAGAAATATATTTGATCACTGGCCAAATAGTCCCATCTGGAACTTCATTGTGGCTTCCTGAGCTCTTGGATGGCCCTGACTGATCAACATCTCCAGGCTTTATGCATGCTCTCCATCCCCCATAAACCTCCACACTGGGGTATTTGGTTGTTTGTTTTTTGTTTTTGCTTTTTGGAGGGCAATTGGGGTTAAGTGACTTGCCCAACGTCACCCGGCTAGTTTTTGTGTTGTGTCTGAGGCTGGATTTGAGGTATTTGGTTTTAAAGGGCTGTCTCTTGACTCAGCCCTCTCCTTCTCTCTGAACAGAGCCAGACTGGACTCGGTTGACTTCCTTGACCCTCCAGTGGTTACCAATACATAATTCCTTCTCTATCTCAATCATCGTCTTCTGGGTTTATTATCTAATTCTACTGATCCTTTATATAATTTGCAAGTTGTCCTTTTCTTGTTTTCTACTTAACTGATTATCCACCACTCCCTTTTTTTCTCTTTGCCAAAGAATTTCACTATCTTCTCACCAGGCATCAGGACCCATTGTAGTACACTGCAGTAGTTGCAATACATCCTCTGAAGGTCTTTGGCCATTGCTGGGGGCTATTTTGTAGGCTGGCAAGTTGACCACTCTTTCAGTTACTTCATCCTGGTGTACTTCTATTGGTCCACAAGCTTTTGTATTTTTTTAATACTGAGATTTCTTAGCAGGCCTCTACCACCTTACTGAAGACCCTGATACTCATTTCAAGCATCATACTCTGCTTGCTTCTATCAGAGCTTTTCTGAACCTGAGGCCATTGCTAGGAAGTAGGCTTCCCTCAGGTGATCTCTTAGCTGAGAGATCTGTTCATAGTTTTCTGTGTTATTTTCATCTACAGAGACTTTAAAGGACAAGTAAGTGACATCCATCCAAATACCATCAGTATATGTGCTGTAAGGTACATACATACATATATATATATACACATATATTTATATAGAGATGTATACATACATATATATATTACTAGTCAAATCATAATCAGAGGAACATTAATTGCAAATATAATAAATGGGTTTATATAATAATATTGAAAACCATGTTTTACCTATTTTGAATATTTGAAATATTCATAGTACTTTAAAGTTTGCCAAGATCTTTCTATATCTTATCTCATTTAAATCTTGAAATAACCCTGTGGTGCAGGTACACCATTTTACAGGTGAGGGAACTGAGACTCAGGGATGTTGTGATTTGCCCATCGTCCTACTGTTAATAAGTTGCAATTACACCGGTCTCCAAATCTAGCACTCTATTCAGTGCACCATACAGTCTCTCTTGTGCCAATCGTCTTGAAATGTATGGAAATATATAAGGAGAAATACTTGCTAATAAAACTTCAGATATTGTAGATGGTGCTAATGAGTTTATCATAAGATCATGGATTTAGACCTAAGAGGTCATCTCTCCCTCCTCCCCCACTGCCATTTTACAGATGAAAAACTTGCCCAAGGTCATATAAGTAATAGGTAGCAGAACCAGGACTAGAACTCAAGTCCTCCAATTCCCTTCCCTTTTTTGATCTCAAATAACTTAAGCTGAGTCATTTGCTGGTATATACGAATGAGATGCATAGGATGATTGTCAAGGGTCCATTTCTCCTTTTGCCATGTTGAGAGTACTGTAAAATAAATATGCAAAATGATATTACTATTAACGTCAGTGGGAATAGTGTTTGTGGTACCTTTGTGGGAGTGATAATGGTTTTCCAGTAAGGGATCTACACACTTCTGTCTTGGGCTTTCTTGGCATAATGAAATGAGCATTGAATTGGGAGTGAAGCAAGATCAGGGTTAATATTCCAGCTCGCATAATTAGCAATGAAACCACAGGCAAGTCATTTAAACTCTCTCATTCTCAGTTTCCTCATCTATAAAATGGGAATTTTAATACTTATGTGATCTATATCCCAGGAATGCTGTGAGGGGAGTGCTTAGTAATCTTGGTAAATTTTAAAGCATTATGGAAATGTGAGCTAATATTGTGACCAGCCCCAAGATCCAGCTGGCTGGTGCAAATTATAATTGTGGAAGAGGAGACTGAATGAATAATTGTGGAAGAGGAGACTGAATGACCAGTGCGATCATTGAGCTACTTATGAGTATCATGGCCTAACTAGCCAAAAATTCATTCATCTGTTCAGCTCATCAACACATTAAAAACATAAATATATACAGTATATAAGTACGCATTTAAACACAATGTCTAAATGCATGTTTAAATATAAACATGTTTATAGTTATGTAATATATACACATACTTATAAATATATGTACATATTTAATAAATTGGAGAAGGAAATGGCAAACTGCCACAGTGTCTTTGCCAAGAAAATATCAAATGGGGTCACAGAGTCAGACACCACTGACAAACAACTGAACAACAGCAATTTAATAAATATATATAAACAAGTCTCATGCTCAGGGTATTGTCTTGAAGCCTACAGAGCAGAATGCCTGTAATTAAGAAGAATGGTACACACATAAAACGTTGTAACCTAAATTAGAACTGCTTGTTTATTTGCAATAAGGGCACTCTACCAGTTTTCCCCTCTAGCTTTCTTCTTTAAAAAATAAATCCACCTATCATCCTAACTTTGTGCTCTGTATTTCCTTATCACCCTACCCTTGCAACCAGAGGAATTGGATGTCTCTACTTTCTTGCCTTCTTTCCATGTTGTTCTAATACGTGGACAAAGTGGGTCACCAGAAGAAGAAGGGAGGTGTTGCTTCCCACAAGGTTCACAAACTTCCCATGAGTCTTTCAGAAGGCAGACGGTGCCAAGATGTTCCTGACCTAAATCTGGATCTGCAAGGTGCCCGAGAGAAGACAGTGGGACTAAACAATGGGGCCTATAGATTCAGTCTCTTTTTCATTTTCTCCAGTCCAAAGTGCCAAAAATTAAGCTGTCAGTAGTAGTGGAAAACGAATGACTATTTTCCAGTGTAATATAATCAGCCACATATAGAATAACAACTGGGGAGAAGCTAGGTAACACGAGTCAGGTATTAAGTGATTTTTTTTTTACCTAGGCTTAGAGCACTGTGTGTTCCAAAAAGTCACTGAATCATGGTGACTTCTGATCTTATCCCAATTAGTTACCATAGTACTGGGAATCAAAGACCTGTTTATTTTCTTAATGCAATTGGGGGAACTCAATCACTGGGATTCAATGACCACAAAGTAAAGTGTACCATTTCCAACTGAAATTCATTGCCTTTCCCATAAGGGTGTGCCATTATAGGCAATTTGCATATGAAAAGTCTGAAGGTTTCATGTTCATTGTGTAACAACTGAGAATTCATCAGTTCAGTTATCGGGGAAAAAACACTGAAATATATAGGAAGAAAAGAAACCCCATGTTACTAAGCTTCAGTCTTTGTATATGTTTGAATATATTTTTGATTAGTTAATTTTGAGTTTCTTTTCGTGAAAATACATTTATTTCAATTTCTTTTCAACGTGTTAGTAAACACAACAAGACTATATTATACAGTAGTTATTAAATGAGCACCTCGTTAATCCCTGGAGAACTTTGAATCCACAGAATCCATCCTTCCCAAATAAGACCTTGGTTGGGATTTGCCAGGCCTGTGTCCTAGTGAAACCGATTACTGTCCTAATTCTATGTTGGCTCTTGGTCGACTCCCTCTAAAATAGCCTAAGAAAGTATGCTTCATTTGGAGATCTCATCAGCTCCCATGGATTTAATTACCATGTCTATGCTAATGATTCTCAAATCTACCTTTCCTTCCTCAGTCTCTCTGCTGCCCTCCAACCTTGCGTCTCCAACTGTCTTTCAGACATCTGTCTCGATGTCCAATAGATATAATAAACTCAATATGTCCAGAACAGAACTCATTATCTTCCCCCCTTATACCTTCCTTCCTTCCTTTCCTCCCTTCTCTGTTTCTGTAGAGGGCAACACCATCCTCCTGGTTCCCTGGGCTCACAACCTAGGAGTGATCCTGGATTCCTCAGCATCTCTCACCCCACAATAAACAAGCTCTTGTCAAGGCCTATCAAGTTTCCCTTTGCAACCTTGTTTCGATTTCCCCTCATCTCTCCTCCAACACGGTCACCACCATGGTGTAGGCCCTTATCAGCCTGCTGGTGGGTCTGCCTGCCTCAAATCACTCCCTCCCCTATTCCAGTCCATCCTCTGTTCAGGCACTAAAGTGATTTTTCTAAAGTACAAGTCTAATTATCACACACACACACACACACTCAATAAACTCATAAAAGTTTCCTATTGCCTCCAGGATCAAATACAAAATGTCTTGTTTCACATTTAAAATCCTTCATAACCCAGCCTTCTCCTATCTTTCCAGCCCAACACACTCTCTTTTCAATCCAAGGACACTGGCCTCCTGGCTGTTCTACCAAGATCCTCCATCTCTTGGCTGTAACCATTCTCTCTGGCTTTCCCTACACCACTCTCCCTCTTCTGCTCTGATAACTGGCCTTCCTGGCTACATTTAAATCCCAATGAACATACAACCCATTTTCCACAGAAAGCCTTCCTCATCCTCTCTTAATGCCTCATTTCCTATTTATCCTGTATCATGTTTTCTCTCTCATTTAAGCGCCTTGAGGTCAGGGACTATCTTTGGACTTTTTTCTTCTTGTATCCCCAGTGCTTAGCAAAGTGCCTGGTACATACCGTAGTAGATACTTTTTGATTGATTAATTGGAAAAGAGGAAAGACAGAAATAGAAGTTAGTTTCAGGACAATTCTGAGAAGACCTAGACATGTGTGGCTTTTTAGACTGGGCTTAAACTCAGGGTTGAATCAATTAAGTCTGATTCTATGAAAATTCTTTCCCTTCTGGAGAAATCCTAATCACACCACGGTCTAGGAGGAAGAGTGGTAGAGGACCTGTACTCATGTCCCTTTCCTGTTGGGTCTCAGTTTTCTCATCTGTAAAATGAGAGAGTTGGTCTAGATGAACTCGAGATTTCTGACTCCCGAAAAATAGGAGGGAGGAAAAGCTTTTAAAAGTCATATTATGTGGTTGCCTTTGTACCTGGGCTTTGGGGAATACAAAGAGTTAGGATAAGGTACTTTTCTATTATTAAGTTGTAGAGTGCATACTAATTATACTTCAAAAAATAAGAGTTCATGTGACCTAAAGTAAGTTGAAAGGATTGCTATAGATGCAAAAGATAAGTTAAAATGTAAGTAGACAGTTGGATTAGAGGAGCAGTTCGTCTGGAAAGTTGACTTACTTGTACCTTCTTAGATAAAAAGGAGAAAATTATACCCTAAAAGCCAGGCAAAATTAAAGTTTCGTTTGATTCCCACCTTCCTACCTTCTACGATGTGGTGGCATGTATTTAGGCTGAATTTAACTGATACCCTAAGGCTTTCCAGAATGTCCTTTTCCAAAAGAACTTCCTTCCTTAAAAGAAAGAAAGAAACTCAAGTGTATATAGCACAATGAAGTTTAAAAAAAAATTATTATTTTACAGATTCTTTTGCCTTTATGTGGTGGTCATTTCTAGAAATAATTCTCTCTTCTCTCTAGCCCCAGAAAGAACCTTTCTTTGTAACGAAAAACAAAAAATAGTTAAAGGGGAGATATGTTCATGAATAAAGGTGATGTAAAAATAAGTCATCAATCATTATTTTATAAGAAAATTAAGCAAAAATTAAGCGTTTTGCCCTAATAATCTGTCGTTTTGCCATGAGGAAGGATATCTATTTTATCTTCTGTTCTTTGGGATCATTATTGGATTTTCATTTACTGTGAGAGCAGCTTTCTTTCAGAGATCTTTTCACTTACATTGTGGTTTTCTTTGTGTGTATTGTTCTTCTCAAGTCATTTACATCTGTCCTTCTTTCTCTGACTACTTCCTAGTGATCATTTCTTATGGCCCAGTAATATTCCATTGCATTCATGCACCATGCTTTGTCCAGGTATTCCCAAGTTAATGGTCGTTTGCTTTATTTCTATTTCTTTGCTACCATTAATATTTTGGTGTACCTGGATTCATTTGGGTTCCACGTGGGGTGGTGGTGTTTGATTCACAAGGCAAGAACAGCGTAATCACTTTCTCATACATTTCTCCATTTGACCAAGGCATCCAGGTCATATTCCAGTAAAATGAGCAATGCACTCGTGTAGTATTTTGACATTTACAAAGCTCTCTGCTTATAACAGCCCTAAGAAGTAGGAATTATAAATATTATTCTCTCTCTTTTGCACATAAGGAAACTAAATGTCGCGGAGGTTACGTGACATGTCCATGCCTAAAAAACAGGTAAGCTCAGAACTGGGATTCAAATCCAAGGCTCTCTTGGTTCCAGGTTCAAGAAAATAACTTGTATCATTTCACCTTCTTTAGCTCCTCCTAAATCTATCATTCCAGTCATATTAATTCTACTGCAGAATTGTACTTTTGCTTCCAAATGGATGAATACACACATGTGTCTCTACTTGTAATTTTGCTTGTGCCAGACGATATCAGCCCCAACTAAACATCACAGATCTTTTTTTATGTGAATGCTTAGCAACAAACACAAGCGGTACTGAAATATTCAAAGTGCTGAGTAACCTTTTGAATCTCATGGTTTATCCTGGAACAAGTATGTTGATATTTGTAAATAGCTAACACTTTAGCACAAAACCAGATGGTGGCATCCAATAGTACTGGGATTCTTTGCCACTGTGCATTCTCAGTTTAAAAAAGAAGAAAACCAAAAATGACAATTTCACCAAGAATGCCCTTGGTTAAGCATAAAAATGATTCATTTGATTAAACCTAAACCTTTGAATACATGTTTTATTATTTCGTGTGATGAAATGACATAAAGACTTTCTGCTGCAAAACTAAGGACGATGGTTGTCACAAGGAAAAGCTCTTGTATGATCGAGTTACGGGCTAAACTGGTCTTTTTTTTCATGGAGCCCCGTTTTCTTGAAAATGAACCAAGTGAGCCTGTCACGTCAAGGAACAAATAATTTAGAGTCCTTGTTGCCATTGATAAAATTCAAGCTTTGAAGAGAAAATGAGAATTTTGGAAAACTTCTCTCTGCTGCTGTGGGCTTGGCAGCTCCCCTATACCTAAAGACTTTCCTGTTGAGATTGGTAGTAGTATTAAAAAATGGGATTTTTTGGATATCATGTAATAAAATGTGACAACATCTGGAAGATCTGCATGACTCAATGATCCAATATATTCTAAATAACCAATGCATGTTGTACACAAAGTATAAGATCAGCTAATGGATTTTGATGTTATAGATAAAGGCATGTTTATCGATATGAAAAAGTTAATCATTGTGACATGGTTTTAGATTCTGTTTTGCAATTAACTTTTAAGAAACTGTGGCTTGGTCATTTTAGTTGTGTCCGACTCTTCATGACCCACCCCTTTTGAGTTTTTTGGGATCAAAGATACTGGAGAGGTTTGCCACTTCCTTCTCCAGCCCATTTTACAGATGAGGAAACTGAGGCAAACAGGGTAAAGTGACTTGATCAGGGTCACAAAGCTAGTAAACGTCTGAGGCTAGATTTGGACTCAGGTCTTCCTCGTTCCAGGTCCAGCATTTTATCTACTCTGTTACCTGAGAAACTACCACTTGTCAAGTTTTGGTGTACTCATATTAAAAAAATCCACAATTATCTGAAAAGGTTATTTAAAAAAGCTTCCATGTAGGCAGCTTGTGGCACAGTGAATAAAGTGTTGGATTTGGAAAGAGGAATTCCTGAGTTCAAACCAAGTCTTAGATACTTACTAGTTGTGTGACCCTGAACTCTTTGTGCCTCAGTTTCCTTATCTGTAAAATGAGGATAATAATAGCCCCTACTTCACAGGGTTGCAATGAGTACAAAAGGGGGCAATATACATAATACTTTGCAAACTTTAAAGTACTATATAATTGCTGGCTATTATGATGGTGATGATTAAGGTATCAACACTGGAGTTGGGCAGCTAAGTAGCACCATATGAGCCCTGGTCTTGGAATCACAACACTCATCTTCCTGAGTTCAAATCCAGTCTCAGACACTAACTGTGTGACCCTGGGCAAGTTATTAACTCTGTTTACCTCAGTTTTCTCATCTGTAAAGTGAGCTGGAGAAGGAAATGGCAAACCACTCCAGTATTTTTTGCCAAGAAAACCCCAAATGGGGTCATGAAGAGTCAGACATGAGTGAAATGATTAAACAGTTACAAAAGCAACACTTTAATTTAGGAGTTGGAAGTCTATTCCAATATTTACTTCTAGTTTATTGTATGCCTATATATAAATCTTTTTTCTTATTATTTTTTCTATGTATAATTCTTGTAGAAGATGGTCCTTCCCAGTATAAAAGACCGATGTACAGTTTGGGGGACATCTCATTCTTACAGAGGATTGCCCCTGCCCAGATAATTTTTGCACATCAAACGTCTGACACTAGCCAGCTCCCCAAGTTTGAAGTCACCCAATGCAGCCCTGCAAATCTCAAAACATGAAGAGATGTATTTAGAAGTTAAGGAAAATACACGAGCCATATCGGAGTCTCTCAAAAAAACAACAGTTTGCACCAGGGAGCCAACGCCTCAGCGCGTGTCGTAGGGCAGGACAGCTCCATGAGGAGGTGTCCAGGGGTCCCTCATACTCATGTTCCTCTCCACAGCCCTTGGCGCACTCCTAATAGCATTGTTTCTCCCGCGGCTCATGCTTCTGGTGGTTGTGGCAGATTTTATGCATTGTAGTTGACTGTACTAGTCCCGTTCATTGTCTTACTCTCACAATATGGCATCCCTTGCTACTCCTTGTAGTATTTTCGGTGTTCTGCCTTGGGCCGACACTACGTATCATTCTCCTTGACTCTCAGAAGATGGAAGTCATTTACTTTTCTGGAGAACCAGCTCTCCATTCCCAGACTTCCTATATTGTACCTTAAAAACATGAGTCCCAGTTCTTTTATTTCCAGAGACTTAGACTGTAGCTCCCACTCTTAGGATCTCAAACCCAAGCTATCTTACCAGGGCTAGAAAAAGAATTTCCTCCTATACTTTACAAGTGGGTATGTCTACCTATTACCATGTTAACTCGTGATGACTCAAGGCAGACTTTGGCCTCCTCTCTGCCCCAGTACCCAGATTCTAGGCCTCCCACTCATGGGTCAGTGACTTAGATAAAGGCACGTTTATCAAATTTGCAAATGGTTTAAAGTAATATTCCTGACAGAGCTAATCTTGAAAGTAGGCTGAATAGGTTATATGGCTGCCTAAGTTAAGTAATTTTGAATCATTAAGCATTATAATTAGTTGATGGGATAAACCAAGAAAGGGGAGTAAAGAAAGCCCCACTCATCATATTAGTCCTGTTCTTCATGTCTGTCTTTATGTCTAAAAAATTCACCTACACAGGTGGTCATGAACATATACAAATATTCCAAGGTTTGTTCAGGGCCTGAATATCTGAATTAGCTCAGCTCTCCCGAGTCAGCCTTCAGACTTTAAAGCAAGCTATAAGTCTGGGGTGGGGAGCCACATGTGGCCTCAAGGCCCCAGGTTTCCCACACCTGCCATAAGGGAAGCAAGCAAGCCAACGTTGAGGGCTCTCTGTTTAGTACTTTATGGGTTGGTGTGTCTTGTGTAGATGACGTGGGCCAGCATGAAATTGCCTCGGGCTAGACTTGGCCCTAATACAGTGCAAATTTCACATTGCTATACATGAGATTGCTGTTCCCAATTGCTGAAAATGGTCTAGTGATGTGCGTGTTGGGTATATTTGTACATAGATAGTTCAAAATAGATTTTCTTGGTTTCCTCTTCTCCCCTCCATTGAATTCAACATGGAATCCTGAAAGCTACATCCAGAGTTCAAGGTACTCTTGAGGTGAGCTATTCAAGTCTACAGCTCATGATTTCCTATCTGAGGCTCCCCATAGATCAAGCCGTGTGACACATGAGTTCAATACTAAAAGCACTTAGTGAAACGAGACTAGCGATGTCATAACAATTAAATCGAGCAGCAAAATTTGCTGTCACCCATAACTCAGTGGCTGCTTCCTCCCACCTCCAAGGGAAACTGTGAGTCAGCTCCCCAATGCACTCACCCATTCTTTTTAATAATAATTACCTACTCATATTGTTTTATTGCTACAGGTCACACAACACTGGGGTGTCCAAAGAATTAAATGTCTTAAAATCAATGAAAAAAATTGAAAATTCGATTCTACAAAGATGTGTTAGACACTCAGCATTTGCTTAGATATCGTGGGAAATATGAAAGAAGAATAATTTCCCTGGTCCTTGTCCTTTAAGATGTTAGACTAGTTGACAAGAAAAAAAAAAGCAGAAAGCAATCAACTGCCCAGGTTCAAGGCCCTGTATTAGGTACAGAGAATAGATAGATAGATAGATAGATAGATAGATAGATAGATAGATAGATAGATAGATAGATAGATAGATAGATAGAGATATGTGTGTATGTATGTATATATAATATAATAAATATATGTAATATGTACACTATAATAAAGTATATATGTGTATATATATATATACATATGAGTGTGTATATTTTAAAGATATATAATCCCAGTTCTCAAAGAGTTCATAGTCTAGTTATTAATAGGTAACACAAGACAGACATATACAAAAGGTAATGACCCAAGGTATTAAGGCAGGCCTATAGAATCTGTGGCCTGCCAAAGGATTTTGGGTAGCTTCCGAGCTGCTTATGGCCTGTGGGCCTCAGGTTGTGCAGGCCTGTATTGAGACATACCCCATGTATATGGAGGGTCATTCTTTTCACTCCTTTTGTTATTTTGTTAGATGAAATGCACTGTTTTGAATTGTGTTCATTGATTGGCCTGTTAAATAGCGTTTTGATTGACTGATGACCAACAAATGAAACCTGGGGTATTTATCTGGGGCCCATGTGTGAGGAGGATTTTAGGTGCTCTAAAAGTTTTAATGTATGGTATATATTTATTTTCTTTCTGTCTTTTTAAAATAATATTTTATTTGTTTCCAATTGCATGTAAAATACTTTTAACATTCATTTTTTAATGTTTTGAGTTCCAAATTTTTCCCCTCCTTCCATCCCCTTCCCCTTTCCTGAGACAATAAGCCATTTAATATAGATTATATATGTGCAATCATACAAAACATATTTCCATGCTGTGAAAGAAAACACAGACCAAAACAAATGAAAAAAAGTGGAAAATAGTAAGCTTCAATCTGCATTCAGATTCCATCAATGCTTTCTCATCCTAAGTTCTTCAGAATTGTCTTAGATAGGGGTGGCTAGATGGTGAAGTCAATAGAGCACCGGCCCTGGAATCAGGAGGACCTGAGTTCAAATCTGGCCTCAGACACTTAACACTTACTAGCCATGTGACCTTGGGCAAGTCACTTAACCCCAGTGCAAAACAAAACAAAATTGTCTTAGATTATTGATTGTCTGTATTGATTAATCTGTATTGATCAGAGTAGGTAAATCATTCATAGTTGATTATCGTACAATATTGCTGTTGCTACATACAGCGTTCTTCTGGTTCCTCTCACCTCACTTTGCATCAGTTCATGTAAATCTTCCCAGGTTTTTCTGAAACCATCCTACTCGCCATTCTTATAGCATGATTGTATTCTATTACATTTATATACCACACCTTGTTCAGCCATTCCCCAATTGTTGGTCATCCCCTCAATTTCCGATTCTTTGTCACCGCAAAAAGAGCTGCTATAAATACTTTGGACATAGAGTTTCTTTTCCTTTTTCTTTGATCTCTTTGGGATACAGACCTAGTAGTGGTATTGCTGGATCAAAGGGTATGCACAGTTTTATAACCCTTTGGACATAGCTCCAAATTGCTCTCCAGAATGCATACTGACCAATCCAAAAAGGTTCTCCCTCCTACATAAATGAATTTAAGTCTCTTTCAGAATGTTAGTTAAGCATTTTGGATCATTCTCAAAGAACCATATCTCCATACATCATAAAATGTCATCTTGGCATGGTGCCTGGGCTAGCTTCTTAATTCTGCTGTTGTGCCAAAAGACTGAAATATGAGGTGACAGTTGAATTCTCTAATAAGCTCATTCAACTCTTGACTTTAGTTAAATCCATATATGCCAAGAGACTGCTTTATATAACACATATGCTGTACACAATGAATGCAGTCCTGTTTTATTACTGCTTCAGAATTTGCTGGGTTGACAGTCCTTAAGCTCTTCACTTCCTGGAAAGCCTTTTGAATAGATTTTAGATGCCAAGCTTTATTATGTTTTGTAATTTTATTAATTTTGAATGCAAAATGTATACATATGTGTGTATAGTTTTATTTTAACTAGAACCTCAAAAGAGCCTCTTTTGAATTAAGTGTGGTTGTTTTCATTTTTTTGTAAGCACATTTAACTTATAATGTTTAAATATGCTTAAAATCTCGTTTCTCTCAAAAAGTTTTTAAATGTACTTGAATTTGAATTTGCCCTGAGACAACCAGTTTCGGGACCCTGGGCAAGTCACTTAACCTCTGTCTGACTCAGTTTTCTCTTCTGCAAAAATGGAGATAATATCATCTCCTTTGCCTGGTTGTTGTAAGGATCAAATCAGATATTTATAAAGGACTTTATAATGTTTAAAGTGCTATATAAACATTGGCTATAATTGCACCACTTATATCATATTTTCCACTTTTTTCAAATAGAATTTAAGACTTAGAGGAGGCATGAGTTTCCTTATAAGATTAGCTACTGGAGGTTCAGAGTTATATACAAGTTTAACTTTGTGGGCTCAAGCTAGAGCCTTAAAATCATGCTGATTGGATATTTGCAAGTTTGTTTAGCTGATAGTGTAAAAGAATTACCACCTCTAATAAGAAAATGAAAACTCAATTTCATAAGTGATTATAACAAAAAGAAAGCTGTGCATTCTTAAACCTGGGTCTAAAACAAATTATAAAATCACATATTTGGAAAACTGATTAAATTTCTATCGTATTGATAGCTAGGTACCAGCAGTGAAGAGAGGACTAGTCTTGGAATCAGGAAGATCTGAGTTCTAATTCTGTTTCATTATACTCACTAGCTGTGTGACCCTTCCTGGGCAAGTTACCCTCTCTCAGCCTCAGTTTCCCCATCTGTAAATTAGAGGTAATAATAGCACTTACCTCCCAGGATTGTTTGTGAGGATCAATGAGCTAATATCATGCACAGCTCTTTGCAAACTTTAAAGTGCTACGAAAATGTTTTCTACTTTTGTTGTTATTAGTCAACAGCATGTTCTGGGATATCATGAAAGCAACGATGAAAATTGATTAGTTGATTCAAAAGAACAAAATGATCGCTAAGTGAAATTTACTAACTTTAGCTGAAATTTACATTCTTAAAATAAGATGGAAGAACTGAAGAGACCAATTCAGGTTCAAAAGGAAGTTTTTAAATAGTGTTAGATCGATGCTGTTCTGTAAATGAAGAGTTCCATATGGGATGTGTCCGTGTTTCCCAATTCATAAGAGTCTTTACTTTTTGCAATCTTGGAACCTGAAAAACAAAAATAAAAGGTGTAAGACATAAACATTGGAAATATGTTTCAAGCTCCCCCATCTTGAAAGAAAACAAACACAAAACCACATCATTTCATTACTAATCCATTTTTCTCCTTTCACTCTCAACCATGTAAAATAAGTGGTTACTGCCTCTCTTTCTTCGCCACCCATTCCATCCTTACCCTCCTTCAATCTGACTTCAGCTGTCTATTTTTTAAACTAGTACCAAATGGTTTTGAGAATTCCTGCTTTGTAGTATAGTTTGAAATCCAGTACTGATAAACCCCCTTTGTTCTCACTTTTATTCATTATTTCCTTTGATATTCTTGACCTTTAATGCATCCATATGCATTGTTATTATTTTTACTAGTTCTATAAAGTATTATTGTTATTGTTGTTATTATTTTTTCTAGTTCTGTAAAGTAATCCATTGGTAGTTTGATTGATATAGCAGTGAATAAGTAAATTAATTTAGCTTATATTGTGATTTTTATTATATTGGCTTGGTCTACCCATGAGCAAATAATATTCCTCCAACTATTGAGATCTGTCTCTATTTTTTTGTAAATAACATTTTGTAGTTATATTTATGTAGTTCTAGGTTATATCTTAGTAGGTAGATTCCAAAACATTTTATGGTTATTTTAAATAGAATCTCTCTATCTCTTCCTACTGGGTTGTATTGCTATTATACAGAAGAGCTGATGACTTATGCAGATTTCTTTTATCTATTGCTACATGGCCAAAGTTAACAATTATTTCATTTAATTTGTTATTCTACTCTATAGGTCTCTTTAGGCACACCATCATGATTTGTAGAAAGAGACAATTTTGTTACTTCTTTACCCATGCTTATTCCCTTTATTTCTTTTTCTGGTCTTATTGCTATAGAGAGCATTTCTACTGCCATGTCAAATGGAAGTGGTGACAGTGAACACCTTTGTTTCTCTCTGATTTTATTGGAAAGGATTCTAGTTTATTCCCATTACATATAATACTGACTCTTGCTTTTAGATGTATATGATTTATCATGTTAAGGAAAAGCATGTTAATTGCTGTGTTTTCTAATGCCCTGCCTTCTCAAAGTTGCTTTTAGTGTCCAGCCTTCCAGAAGTCATTGTTGGGACATTCTTGCTGTGATGCTCTTCTCTGATACTAAGAGATTAATTCCTTCAACCAATACCAATACATTAGATTTCACCCAATGACTAAAAGCATTTCAGTACTTCCCAAATTAATAAACTAGATTTTTTTTGTATCTCATATGTGTTTTCCATTAATTGATTCAATAGAGGTCTTAGACTTATTTATACATGACTGATTGATTCTTAACTCAAAGAGAGGTACTCACCTGATATCAGGTATCGGGATATATGGAATCTCGTTAGTTACATTAATTGGAGTCAGGGTGTGGGACACCTTTCATACATTGTCACTGGGTTGCTCTCAGTAGGCACTCTGTGCCATTGTAATGTGTTGGGATGCAACCTGTTCATTGAGGTGCTGCTTTCCACTGCCCCCAGTTCAACATAGGAACTATTCAAATGCCCAAACACAGTTGTCATGTCTTTTCTCCAGACTAAACATGACTGGTTCCTTCCAGTCCTCCTATATCATGAATTCAAGACCTTTCACCATTCTGGTTGCCCTCCCCTGGATGTTCTCTAGCTAATCAATGTCCATTTGGTTGGCCAGAACTGAACATGATATTTCAGATGAAGTCTGATAATAGTAAAGTACAGTAGGATTATAACTTCCTAGAAGTTATGCCCCTCCTGATGAAGACCAAGATTACATTAGATTTTTTTGGCTGCTATGTGACACTAATTCAACTTGTTATATTCTTTTCTGAACAACTGCCTCCCCCGTCTTATATTTACGGCATTAATTTTTTGTACCTATGTGCAAGTCTTTACATTTATCCTTATAGAATCTTTAGCCAAGTTCTTTAGCCTTTCAGATCCTGATTTTTACCCATCAGATTTGCTTTCCAACCCAGTTATGGTCATCTGCAGGTTTGAGGAACGTATCTTTAGCCAAATCATTTATAAAGATGTTTAATAGCACAGACCAAGCACAGATCCCTGTGATATTCCACTACAGAAAACTCCTACCACATTGGAGCTGAAGCACGAACAACTGCTTTTTGGGTTTGGTCTTCCAACCAGTTCTGAAGCCATTTGACTGTCTTATCATCCAATACATCTCTCTCCATCTTTCATAAGAATAGTAGGAGATACTTTTTCAGAAGTTTTGCTAAAATCAAAGTAATCTACAGCCATGGTGTTCTTCTCCTCCATTAGTTCAGTGATCCTTTCCAAAAAGAAAATGATCTTTTATCATACTAGTACAAAATCATCCTCTATATTACACTTTACAAATGAACTTACTAAATGTTTCAGGAAATGAAGATAGAATTATACTCTACAATATAAACACCTGAATATATGGGGTTTATTTCATTTATATAATTATACTTCCTTTGGGCTTTGATTATATTTCTCTTTTCTAAGTTTATTATTTCAATAGTACCAAACAGCTAACTCAATGATTTTTTCTACCTTGAATGCAAAAGGGCATGGTAAATTTCTTTTAATATATTAATGAGTCTGTAGTAAATCTATAAAATACAAGAAAATATATCCCTAATGGCTTATTCATATATTAAAATAAACCACTTAAGAGATAACCTCCTAAGAAATGACAGAATCAGAAACTATATTTTTGTTTCTGTAAGAGACAGTGATGAGTCTCTATATAGTCAACTATAAAGGTCATCTATAAGGGTAAGATAATAATAGAAAGAGTCCTAGACTTGGAGGCAGGAAGAACTGAGTTCAAATACAGCTTCAGACACTTATTAACTGTGTGACTCTGGGCTCACAGCCTCTTTCTGCCTCAGTTTCCTTATCTGTAAAGTGGAGATAATACTGGCTACTACATTCCAGAGTTGTTATGAATATCTAATGAGATAATGTGTATTAATGAGCTTTGCCAATCTTGGAGAGGCATATATTGTTAGATATTTTGCTAGGGAATATATCTCATAGTAAACAATTTTAAAAATTGAACAAACATTTATTTATTAAGTATCTACTTATCTGTAAGGCCTTGTACTAGGCAGTGAGGATCCAAAAATAAAAATAAAGCTGTCCCTTTCCTCAAGGACCTTAAATTCTACTGTGGGTGGGAATGTGGAATATGTGTAAGACTATTCAGACGTGCCTGGACTGGTTTCTATTCAGATGAGTCTCCCATTGATTTCCTCATGGGTAAGGTAAAGTCTAATAGCTAACTGGAATTTTGGAATTTGTCATTCAAATGGAGAGCCTTCCTTCCCAGCCCTGAAAACAACTTATCACGAGCTTAGAACCCAAGTTGATATACTTTTCTTGGAATACATAGATTATAATTCTCACACTTCTCTTGTTCTAATTCATCTTCTTCATCATCATCTCCTCTTCCCCCTCCTCCCCCTCCTCCCCCCTTCCCCTTCCCCCTCCCATCTTCCTCCTCTTATTCTCCTCCTCCTCCTCCTCCTTCCATATTCTTCTCCCAGTGTTAAGTGACTTGCCCAGGGTCACATAGCTATTAAGTGTCTAAGGCCGGATTTGAACTCAGGTCCTCCTGACTCTAGGGCTGGTGCCTTCTCACCTTCTTAATGACATCTGTGGCCATCTCTGGCCAGTAGCATCTTCCTAGCTCCAGGGTTCTGTCATGACTCATCATGTAGGGCTTTCATGACTATAGAGCAATATACATTGGGTATCATCACATTGTTCCTGGTGCCACGTATAATACTAGTTACAGCCTTATTGCATCACTCAGACATCTGCTGTTGTTTCAACATTCAGTGCCTTCTAAGGGATGGAACTTGAGTCTTTTAGCTTCACTTATTTGTCTCTTGGATTATATCACCTCTCCCAGTCTAGAAGATAGGACATTAGACTTGAAGCTAAAAAGACCTAAGTTCAAATGCTTCCTCAAATATTTACTAACTGTGTGACCCTGGACAAGTCATTTTAAGTCTCCCAGCCTCAATTTCCTCAAGTATAAAATGAGAGTAATAATAGCACTTAACTCCCAGGATGGTTGTGAGGATAGAATGAGATAATATTTATAAAATGCTTTGAAAATTTTAAAGCATTATATAAATGCAGGCTATTATTGCTATTATTACATGGTACATTCATCTCACATCTCTGTGACTCATTTTCCTCATCTGTAAAATTAGGAGTTGGATTTAGTGATCTCTAAGGACCCTTCTGACTCTAAATCCAAGATCTCCTCTTGCTGGGTAACGACCTCATAGAAAACAGAGTGAGGGCTGATTTAATGGAACAAGGTCCTAGAGGCTACTATCATGATGCCTGGTAGAATTCCCAAACTTTCAGCTATACTTCCACTTGATTGTGACCTTGCTCCCTTGGTATTACATAGAACTTTCACTCTCTCCTTAGGTACTGCTATGACTTCAGTGTCACATAACCTTTGATTTTCAAAAATGATTATAGGTTTCTTTTCAGCAACAATGGAAATGCCAAGTATTCAAAGTTTTTGAAACCTTCATTATACTCTCATGTGAGCACTCTGTGTTTTTGAAAGATTCCTAGGGCATGGAAGTAGAATCTTTAAAGAAATAACCCTTACTGTATTTAAGAGAATGTTGTTCTTGTTGTCATAGGAGTTGACAATCTAGTCAGGGCATGTTAAAAGCATTTATTAAACACTGACTACGTGCCAGCTGCTTTTCTAACCTCTGGATCTTATTTGGATTATAAAAGTATATTTTTCATTATTCTAATACAAAAGGGAATATCCCCAAAATACAGAACACTTAGAGAATTTGCGTGTGATCTTTGTGCAGAGGTCATGCTGGTCTTTGTACCAATTCCAATTTTAGTCTGTGTGTTGCCAAAGCAGGTACTCCATAACAACAAAGTCTCAACATCCATGTCAGTCTTCCTTGGCTGGTAGTGTATGCAATGGTCACACCCTGGAAAACTGTCTCAGCTGATGGGCTAAACTAGCTTGAGGATGACCAACAGGCCTCAGATCTGGCAGTGAATTAAGTGGATGTCTACTCCAAGCATGTAAAGACTTCCTCTGGCTGAATGGGAAGATGAGAGCAATTTTTTTCCATGCAGGCAGCTGAAGCAGGCCCTATGGAATGGTAAGAGCTTAGTCAGACATGGAAGACGCCAAGGTCATCCACTGCATCCTAGGCCATTGCCAGTTGTCCTGACTCTTGTCTTGCCACTGGACTTTGATGACTCTGGAAGAGAGAGTGAGGCTGATGACTTTTCACAACTCTGCCTCACTTAAATCCAATTCATGTGGAAGTCATTATGTCATTGATCCCCCTCAAAAACAAAGGATGAACGACAGGTGCTACATTCATCATTATTTGATGCTATTTCCCATCTCTGACAAACAATATCTAACTTGGCACTCGATAAATTATGTCTGGATTATTGTCACTCTTGGAAATTTAGTCAGACTTGAATTTTAGCTCTATACACTTAGTTTTTTAATTTTTTGTGGCACTATATTAGTTTTGTCTGGGATGCTATTAAATCTTCTATTAGTGAAAGCAGTGAGTTTTTGATGGCCATCATTCTCTTCATACAAGATAGTTCCTAAATCTCCCAGGGTTGAATTTGTACATAAAAACCAAAGGGTCAGAATGAGCCCAAACTGGTACATGTATATGCCCCAAACAAGTATGACCTATTGTATTCCTGGAGGCAAGTCCTCATTGTATTTAGGTAGGATAGTCATTAATACACTATGAGTGAATAGATGCAAATAGCTTTATAGCATTGAAGAAATAATGTCTAAATCCAAGTTAAGCCTTTATCTCAGTTGCGTAAAAGTGAGAATCCTTAATGTTCCAATTGGTTATGAAGGATAAATAGTGAAATATTTTACTTCTTTCGGTATCATTCCAAGTCAAATTATTTCCCCAAAGTATTTACTTTAACTTGTGGAATTAGGTAAAGATTATAGGTCTTTAGGTTAAAAACAACAAAAACTTGTACGTGGATGAAAGGAGTTTTCAAATCTTTACCTATTTGTTCCTAGTTACCTGTTCAATGACCTCCAAGTATCTTCTGAGAGTTTATTGATCTTTCTTGTAGTTTTCTTCAATCATATATCCCCAAGTAACATCATTCAGTGATTTATCCATAGAAGCATCATTCTTTACAAAGTTGTGATGATAAACTCCAAATCCTAGAAAATTTGTTATATCTTGTAGCTTCCTTGGACCATTTATGTTTTCTCCAGGTCAGTACTTCTTCCAGGGATATTTTATGACCCATATACTTAGCAGAGGCTCTGCAAAACTGAGATTTTCCAATGGGTAGTTTGAGATTAGTCTTCTCTTGTCAACCAAACTGGCTAAATCTAACTGGGGAAATGAAGGCTTGTCTTTTACTTGTCTTGCTTTACCATAGGGATAGGCTAGTATCCACTGCATAATGCAACTCTGGAAACAAACGGAGAATCTTGAATTCATGCCATTGTATATTGGACCATTTCAGTTGTTTGGTCAGAGTCTGATAGTCCATATAATATATATCTTTCCCTTTTTCTTCTATCCTACTATTATAGATGATACAAGCAGACTAATGAAATCCATCAACCATTTAGTTTTTAAAGGGGTGTTAAGATTCTCCCATTCAAATGAAAGAATCTTCCTAGATCATTTTTGAAATAGTTGGGAGACAGGGATATATCTTCTGTGAATTGTTTCTCAGGCATATCCCACATCCCACACATGCAATGAGAACACACCTATTCTCTTTCTGAATTTTCTCATTCAATTTTTCCATTATTTTGATATTAGAAAGTTACCAAAGTTAAATGTGTTAAGATGTATTTCTGAATTTGAAAAGTGAGTGCTTTTATGTTAATAGCATGAACTTTTTTTATTCTCCTGTAAGACCCTATGTAGAATGAATGGTCAAAATGTGAAAAGTCCTCAAAAAATTTTAAGAGTGTGATGGGGTTCTGAGACCAGAAAGTTTGAGAACTGTGCTACATGCGCTAATTGTACCAGCTCTTCCTCAGCATGTTCTGAAGGAACTCTATTTCCAAACTGTGTTCTCATTTGTTCTGGTGCACACTTGTTCCAGACTGATAGAGTCCCCTTCTTCAGACCTTATGCCCCAACCTCCATCAGACTTGGCCATCTGGCTTCATGGGAATAACAAAGGAAGAGGTCTTTAAACACAGCATCTGACTGGCCTGGTTTCACTCCCAAGCCCCACTATGGTTCTCAAATTCTTGCAAATAAGTGCTCTAGGTGATGTCAGGCTTTGCAAGCCACAGGCCTCATGTCAAGCCCTTAGCCTGATCCTCTGAAGCATTCCATTAGCTTTATAATAAAATCTGATTGTTTATTACAAAATCTTGAAAGATAACTGTAAGTTATATTCCCCACATCAAGTTACTTTACAAAAGTAAAAAAAAAATTCTAAAAATCTTAGGACAAGGATGACAAGATAAATGTGAAAATGACTAAGGGTGGATCAATATCATAAAACATAAAACATGATGGGAGATTAATTTGAAAATATAACTGTGCTTCCTACTTCACATTTAGTCAATGTATGTGCAAAAACATAACTTTTCTAAGTGAGATGGTTGTCAATTCTATGAGGGAAGGGAGAGGAAAATGGGGAGGAGGAAGAGGAGAAGGAGGAGCACCATTAAGAAGCCTGCAGACTCTAAGGAAGGGGACCAAGACAAGGAAAAGATTAATCATAAGGGAAACAACTTTGAAAGATTGTAAAGGAGTAATAAAAGGAGAAGATGAAAGGGGAAGAATTTATGATCAGGAACTGAGTGTGGGGATAAGAAGGGAACAGGAAGAAAGCAAATTGTATTAACTAGAAATCATTAGTGTCGAGCACACTGGTCTCTCAAGCAGTATGAAATGGAGAGTTACAATTTCATATATAATCCTTTTTGTGTTCTTGGTATGTGAAAATGTTCTTTTTTGTATTTAGGTTTAGAATACAAAATAAGTAAAATTTAATGGAGAATAACTTAATCCTAAAGAATTGGTGAGTGAAAGAACTCATCATCAAAACAGGCAAGAATTTCATCAAATGAATTTAAACAAAGATCACATACCAGCAACAGAGAGAGAGAGAGAGAGAGAGAGAGAGAGAGAGAGAGAGAGAGAGAGAGAGAGAGAGAGAGAGAGAGAGAGGGAGGGAGGGAGAGAGAGAGAAGGACAGAGAGAGAGAGGGAGGAAGGGAGGGAGAGAGAGAAGGACAGAGAGAGAGAGAGGGAAGGAGGGAGGGAGAGAGAGAAGGACAGAGAGAGACACAGAGAGAGAGGGAGAGAGGGAGGGAGAGAAGGACAGAGAGAGAGAGGGAGAGAGAGAAGGACAGAGAGAGAGAAAGAGAACAAAGCGCACACATAATTAAAAATGTAGTAAACAAATTTTTGAAAACCCAAAATAAACACTAAAATAGAAATTGTGAATGTCAAGGAAGTGGTTAACATCAACAAGAAACCCAACATAAGATTGATAAATCTAGAAGCTTAAATTGCCCCTCACCAATAAAATAGTTAAGGCATTAGCTAGTATGATGAAAAGGGTATAGGAAAATGAAATTGATTTAAAAATGAGAAAAAAAGGCGTGGCCAGGTGGCACAGTGAGTAAGAGCGCTGGCCCCGGAGTCAGGAGACCCTGGATCTGTTCTGGCCTCAGATACTTAATACCCACATAAAATAACTGTCCATGTAACCTTGAACAAGTTACTTAACCCCAATTGCCTTAAAAAAATGAGAAAAAAAGAAACTATCATAATAAATGAAGAAATAAGATAATTATTAGAAAGTATTTTAACAAATTTTAGGTCAACAAAATTGAATATTTAAGTGAAATGGATGAATATCTAAAATATACATGGAAAACCCATATATATAGAACAAGAAATAGAGAAGATAAAAGATAAATATTTCTTAGAAAAGGAATGTAAAGAAACCATACATGAGCTCCCAAAGGGGAAAAAATAGTACCAGATGAATTTACAAGTGAATCCTATTACATATTAAAAGAAAATTTATTTGTAATTAATTCTTACAAACCAATAACCTTGATGAATTAGATACAAAACTTTAAGAAAATATTAGTAAGGTGGCTAGGTGGTGCAGTGAATAGAGCACTGGCCCTGGAGTCAGGAGGACCTGAGTTCAAATCCAGCCTCAGACACTTGGGCAAGTCACTTAACCTCAACTGCCCTCCAAAAAGCAATAAATAAATAAATGGATGAATGAATAAATAAATAAATAAATAAAATGTTAGCAACTAAGGCTACAAAACAACCTCAAAGGGATTATATACTATAACCAGGTAGGAGTTATACTAGGAAAGCAAGATCGATTCAATATTTTGTTATTGTCTTTTAGTCATGTCTGATTCTTTGTGACTCCATTTGGGGTTTTCTTGGCGAAGATACTGGAGTGGTCAGCTGTTTCCTTCTCCAGCTCATTTTACAGTTAAGGAAACTGAGGCAAACAGGGTTAAGTCATTTGCCCAGGGTCACACAGATGGTAAGTGTCTAAGGCCAGATAACTCAAGTGAGGACCTATTCATCTAAGACATGGGCACCTTGAACTGAGTTGGGTAAGGGGAAAACCTGCCTTTGCCTCTCCCCTTGTAGGACCTGGAACCTAGCAAATCATGTTCCAAGTTTTGTTTTTTGTGTTTGTTCTTTTCAGTTCTAGGCACCCATTGGACCTGGACAGAAGCCATGGTGACCACGTAGGCAGGATTGCAGGTTGGATGTTACTGCCACCCCAGCATGGAAGCCCTGAGAAGCCAGGGTGCCTGAAATTCAAGCCAAAAGGAGGCTTTGGACTGGGCACTTTGTGAGGTTGTGCTATATAGGAACTGAGCTAAACTGTAAATTTAATCTCCTTCTCCTTTCCAGATTGAGGTGGCATTAAAGGGGATTATGCCCCCCAAAGTGGATAGGTGGTATTAATTTATTTCCTCTTGCTATGCCTTTAAAGTAAATAAGTCTGTTAAGTGGTTAAATGGAACTGGGGCACAGGAGACCCCTAAATGGAAGGAATACCATCAGTGCAGGCTTGAGCCAGTGGTAGAGAGACTAGATATGGTCTAACTCCCATAAGAGTGCCAGAGAGCCCTAGGGGAAGAGGTGAAATGTAACCTCCTGGTTTTCAGGCAGTGTGGGTCAGGGTGACTAGTGTTACATGTGGGACTTCATCTGTGACCTTGGAGTCAGGTTTGGGATTTTGTACTGTTTATTTGTCCCTTTCAGTTGTGGGCAGAGGCAGTGGCATCCTTAGGCCTGGAACTGAGTCATGGCAACGCAGAAGAAAGAATTCTAGGCCAGGTGTTGTTACCAACCCATCAAGGAAGCCCTGAGAAGTCAGTGTGCCCGTAACTTGAGTCCCAGGAGGTTTTAAGACTTGGAACTTTGTGGGGCTGTGCTATATAGGAACTATGCTAAATTATGAGCTTGATCCCCTTCCCCTCCTCAGAGACTGAGGTGGTACAGAGGGGGGTTATGTACCCCACGTGTTGAGGGGCTGTTTGCATATTCTTGCTATTTCTTTATAAAAGCTGTTAAGGGGTTAAATGGAACTGGGGAATAGAGGACCCCTAGAAATTGGGGGATACCATTGGAAAGAGGTGGAGCCAGTGATAGAGAAACTACCCAAGGAAATGGGGCCAGGGCAGTTATTGTTACATAAATGAACAATGTCTCCCTTTCTTCTTTGTTAGAATTTTAGGATTCATTGATATGATATGCCCTCTCTATTAACTAAACTAATTACTGAAAATAAACATTTTGGAAGTTATAGTCTGAATTCCATAGTTCGCATGGAATAGTAAATAGTGACCTAGTCAGGGTACCAAAAAGATCATGTCAGTACTTTCCTCTTCCTCTCACTGGCGTTGTGACCCTACATCAGTCACTTAACTTTTTAGTAATCGAGGAAGTTCTCTAAGATTGTAAATTGTGGGGAAGTCACTGAGTTGCATTGGCCGAGGGAACCCATGGTTTCTCCACTGTACCAAATATGTCCAATTTTACTCTATTGTCCTGTCCTGTCTCAGAAGAAAATCTTTTTCTTGTTGCTTTTACTGCTTAAAGTAAATGACTTATTATTTGAAGTCAAGATAGTTGTCTTAAAGTGGATCAAAAAGACTAAGAAAAAATTAATTTAAAGAAAAATTCATTCCTTTAAAACATGAAGAATTTTGTTTTAATCCATACATAACTGAATGGTAATATTTATGCCAAGAATTAAGGCAAGAGTTGCCCAATAGGGGTCCCTATTGCTGCCTCAGGGCATGACCTTCTCTTGAGGCTTCCACTGCCCTAGCCTTCTCTCTCTAGTTCATAGAGAAAAAAGTCCGAAAACCCTTGGCACAAACCAGCCAGTCTCCGGTATTAACTCCGCCAGTAGACTAGGGCGAAGGTGCCCATTTCACTTGGCTTCCTTTCTCTACAAAGCTAAAAAACTTTAAAAGGCAAATAGGAAGAAGTTTGAGCCCCCAGGCTTGACTCTCAATTGCCAAGGAGGATGGTGATCTTTTAGTAACTAGAATTTAGCTCAGTCAAATATCCTAACTTCTCTCAAACTTTTTATGACAAAAACCCAAACTCTGGACACCCTTAAAATTATCTTATTGTTGTGAGCCATTGTTTAAAAGGTAAATAGTAGGGATTGTGTTGAAATATCAGAGAAATCCTTGGTAATTAACATAGCCACTGGCTGTTCTAGGCTAAAGGTTCATAAATTCATGTGGCCTACTACCCCCTTAAAAAAAAAATAACTCAGTGGAAATTTACTTTCTTTAATACGTTCAACTTTTTTTTTTTAGCTTTGCATCATTTAAAAAAAAATATAAATATATTTTTAAATGGCGTATCTTAAATTTAATAATTTATTGTAAATTTGTTTTTTTTTCCTCTGCACTGAAATTTTGATGATGAAATATTGCATCATGTAATTGTATAGCATCGTATTATAAACAAGTCATTACATGGACATATTCCTGCTGATGCATGCTGGACTTCCTGACAATGTTCTATATGTTTGCCTGCCAACACTTGCTTGTTAAGACCTGTCGACAGACTTGACCACTGATCAGTTATAACTTCCATTTTGTGTGTTTATTTGGAAAATAACATAATCACTACAACTTCAACTCTGTTATACAACAGATGAAACATATATGAACAGTTTTTCAGAATTTTCTTCTCTTCTTTCCTAATGCTTCTACCATCCCCTTACTTTTATTCAAAACCCTCCCAATTGTACCTGAGGCTATTACCACCCTCCTGGATATTACAGTGTCCCCAGGGGGTAGTATCAACCACTTTGGGAACCTCTGTTAAGCAATAGAGCAAAAGAGGAAATAGCTGAATGATTGAAATGGATTCAGCACAATTCCAGCAGATTTTTCTTGGAAAAGTCAAAATGCATTCACTTTCTGGAAGAATTCAGTCCCTCTGTTCTAGAAATTCAGACTTCCAGTCAATACTGTCATGATGAGTCTTTTCTTCTTATGCTCTTATGGATCCTCAGCCACTCTGCCCACAGGCAATCAGTTCAGCCTTGCCAAAAAAAGATGGTACATACACCAAAAATATCTACAAGCTGAACCACTTTCAAAGAGCAAATCAATTAACTAAATATGGAATGCTGGGCTTGGAATCAGGAAGGCTCATCTTCATGAGTTGAAATCTGGTCTTAGACACTGTTTGACCCTGGGTAAGTCACTTAACCTTGTTTGCCTCAGTTTCCTTATGTATAGAATGAGCTGGAGAAGGAAATGGCAAACACTCCAGTATTTATGCCAAGAAAACCCCAAAATGGGGGTCACAAGAAATCAGAAAGACTGAAACTGAAAGACTCAACAGTAACAAACACTATGCTAGGTACTATGGACATAAATACAATAACCAAACAATTTCTCCCTGTGAGCAGACAAGTGGGACATAAATAAGTGTAATATGTCTCTGTGACCATGTGGATTGTCTAAATGTGGATCACGGAGGCCATGAATTGATACCTTTGGTATCTGGCCCATCTCTTTCCAAGGAAGACCACAATTTCTACCTTGGAGAGGAACTTGCTCCCTCATCTATTTCCAAGAGGGGTACTGGCTTGGAAGCATATGCATTTGTCCTTCTCAGTTTAGGGGTTCAATAGATTCAGAATAAAAGCCACTTCCCTAGTCACTCTTAAGGGAAGCCCTTTATCTTACACCCACCAGCTCAATTTTTTAACAAGCCCTGGTTATACCAAAGGCCATCACAATAGTAAGTAACAAGTAAATATCTTTATTCAAGCAAACAGCAAACATAAATCAGAGAAATTATACAGATTTATGAAATTAATTAATATGCAAGAGTAAATAAGCTTTTTTTGCCGGAAGTGAAATGAAATTTCCACTCAAAGAAAGAGAGGGGTTGCCCAAGGGAAAATCTTTGGAAGTCTCTAGAGACACAGACTGGAAATCAAGGACCCATACATGTTTGCAATGTCCTCTGCATGTCTCTCCCCAAAGTTCTGAGCCCACCTCTGCCCCTTAGGCAAGTAAGCATCATTCCCTCAGCATTCTCTCAACCAAATTAGAGTCACATTTCCTGAGTACCATAAGCACCCCACATGTCCCAGGCTTGGTTAGAAGCCCAGTTATATAAAGTATATGTACAGAACAAACATTAGGAAAATAAATAGAAATGACTACAAAGTAGGAAAGTCCCAAGTTGTTTGAGGTAGAGGGTGCTAGTTTGTGGTTGAGGGAATCAGGAAAGGCTTCATGTAAAAGCTAGTGCTTGGGGCTTCATCTTCAATTCAATTCAAGTAAGATTTATTAAGTACCTACTAGGTTCCAGGAACTAAGCTAAGAACTAGGGATTTAAAAAAGGCGAAAGATAGTCAGGGAGAAAGGTAGGAGGGAGCTTGGTTAAGAAGGGCTTTGAGGGGCAGCTAGGTGTCAAGGTGGATAGACAACTGGGCTCTGGAGTCAGGAGGACCTGAGTTGAAATTTGACCTCAGGTACTTACTAGCTGACCCAAGGTAAATCACTTAACCCTTTGCCTCCAACAACAGCAACTGAAGGGCTTTGAACGCTAAACAGAGCATGTCTTATCTCCTCCTAGAGGCAACAGAGAACCACTGTAGTTTATTGAGTAGGTGACTTAACTTGATCAGAACTGCATTTTAGGAAAATCATTTTAGTGGCAGAATGGAGGGTGGATTGGAGTGGGGAAAGGTACGAGGCAGGCAGACCCACCAGCAGGCTATTGATGTCCAGCTATGAGATGATAGGGGCTCCAACTAGGGTGGTAGCAATGTCAGAAGAAAAAATAGGTGTCTTCAAGATATTGCAAAGGTAAAATTGACAGGCCTTGGCAACAGCTTGGGTGGGGAGAGAGAAAGAGAGAGGTCCAAGGATGTTTCCTAGATTGAAAACCTGAGGAATTGGCAGGATGGTGATGGCCTCTATGGTAATAGCAAAGGTAGGAGGTGGGGGAGGGTTTAGAGGGAAAGAGAATGGGTTCTGTTTTGGACATATTGAGTCTTTTGGACATCTAGATTGGATGGAAGGCAACTGGAGATGCCAGATTGGAGGTCAGCAGAGAGACTGGGACAGGATAGGTAGATAGTAATTAAATAGGGATAGAGATGTTAATTAAATCCATGGGAGCTGAAGAGACCACCAAGTGAGGAGGGAGGAGAGGAGAGAAGAGGGCCCAGGACAGAGACCTGAAGGGTACTTATGATTAGAGGGTGTGACCTGGAGGAGAATTCAGCAACAAAGGCAGAGAAGAATCAGTGAGATAGGAAAGAGGAAACCAGGCATCCTGAAAACCTAGAGAAGAGAGTGTACAGGAGGAAAGGGTTATTGGCAATGACAAAAAGGTCAGGGAGAATGAACATTGAGAAAAAGGTATTGGATGTGGTGACTAAGAAAAGGGAGAGAGGGATTCTGTGGGGTGAAGGAGTAAATTCTAGGCATGGAGGAAAGGCAGTGCAAAAAAATCAGACAGGAGATGGTTTGAGGACAGGATAGAAGCTAGAACTCTCTCCTCTCTGGATTTTCTGTGACAGTGGTTTTTTTTTTTTTTTTTGGTCTCTTCTATCTGTCTGTTCATTCCTTCTCAGTGTCCTATACTAATACTTTATCCAGCTCACTAACCTCAGGTATTCCCTAAGGCTCTGTCCTTCTCCTATTCCTCTATACTCCCTAGCTTACTGATCTTATTAACTCCTATGGACTCAGTGGTCATCTCTGAAGAGAATTCCCAGATTTATATATCCAGCCGTAACCTCTCTCCTGAGCTGTGGTCTAGTATTACTAGCTACTTTTTGGATGTCTAGAATTAAATGTCCTATAGGCTTCTCAAATTCAGCATTTTCAAAACAGAAAGCATTACCTTTCCCCCCAAAACCTTCCCCTTTCCCCAACTCTCCTAACACTGCTAAGGATACCATCATCCTTTCAGTCACCCAGGCTCTAGACCTTGGTGTCAGGCTGGACTCATCACTCACATTCATTCTGCATAGACAGAGTTTGGTCAAATCATGCTATTTCTACCTTCACATCATTTCTGTCATGCATCCCCTTCTCTCCACTCATATCACTACCATCCTGGTACAGGTCCCACAATGACTGTTACAGAAACCAGCTTCTAATTGATCTTTCTGCTTGGAGTCTTGTACTCCAATCCATTCTCTATTCATTTGCCAAAGTAACATGGTTTGACTATGTCACCCCCTTACTCAATAAACTCCACTGGCTCCCTATTACTCCAGGATCCTATATAAAGTTACCTATTTGATATTTCAATCTGTTCATAATAATCATGATAATAATACCTAGCATTTATATGGTACTTACAATGTGCCAGGCACTATTCTTTACAAATATGATCTCCCTTTATCTTCACAACAATCCAAGCTAGATTCGATTATTATCCTTATTTCACAGATGAGGAAACTGAGGCCAATAGTGGTTAAGTGACTTGTTAAAGGTCATACAGTTAGTATGTTTCTTAATCTAGATTTGAACTCAGGTCTTCCTGACTCCAGGTACCACCTCGCTGCCTCACAACCTGACTCTTTCCTACCTTTTCATTCTTCCTACACTTACTCCCCTCCTTTTTGTGTTGTTGTTCAGTCCTGTCTGATTCTTTGTGACCCCATTTGGGGTTTATTTGGCAAAGATACTGAAGGGGTTTGCCATTTCCTCCTCCAGTGCATTTTATAGATGAGGAAACTGAGGCAAACAAGGGTAAGTAACTTGCCCAGGGTCACACAGCTAGTAAGTATCTGAGGCCAGATCTGAACTCATGAAGATGAGTCTTCCTGATTCCAAGCCTGGGGGGTCTCTACCCACTGTGCCACCTAGCTGTCCTGCTCCCCTCTATATACCCTAAAATCCAGCTACTCTGGCCAGCTTAGTTTTTCACAAACCTCCCTCTCTGGGCTGTTTATTTATACTTCCTCCTCAATTCTGCCTTGAAGTTTCCCTAGCTTCTTCAAAACTCTTCTTTTTTTTTAGTGGTGGAGGTGGAGGTGGGGGTGAGGGAGGTTGGACAAACAGAAAATAGATTTTTGTTAATTAAAAAAAATGTTAAGAAAAAACATAGCATTTTGCAAGAGACCTTTCCTGTTTTCCTCACTGTTAAATCCTTTTCTTATAAGTTTAATCTTCCATTTACCCCCTATATATCTTGTATGCAGTTACATGCATGTTGTGTTTCCCATTAGAATGTGAGCCACTTAGAGGCAGCAAACATCAATCAATAAACACTTAATAAGTGCCTATTGTGTGCCAGATGTTGTGTGCTGAACCAAGTTTTTGTATTTCTTTGTTTCTCCAGTGCCTGCCATATAGTCAATGAGTATAGCATATGGTCAACTGACTTACTAGAAAGATAGTTTGGTCCTAGACTCTGAAGGGCTTTAAAAGCTAAATAGAATAGTTTATATTTGATTTTAGAGTTGATAGTGAGTGCCATGATCAGATTTGTGCATGAGGAAAAGTCATTTTGGACTGAAGTGAGGGACTTGAAGCAGGTAGACCAATAGGGAGGTTGTGGCAATAATCTAGTTTAGAGATTATGAGGCTTGGACTAAGGTGGTTACTGTGTAAGTAGAGAAAATGGGCCAGATGTGAGAGATGTTCTTAAGATAGAAATGGCAGGATTTGACAACTGATTGAATATCTGGGGTGAACGAGAGTGAGGGATCCAGGATAATGCTATGGTTATGAACCTGGGAGATTAGAGGGGCAGGGGAAGGGGGGTAACCTTCATCAGAAATAGGGAAGGTTGGAACAAGGGAGGATTTGGGAGAAAAGAGAAATACTTATTTTAAGAAGTGGAATTTGAGCTGTCTCAATGACATTTAATTTTAAATACTCAATGGGCAGTCTGTGATGTGGAATTGAAGCTCAGGGTGAGACTTGAGTTGTGTATATCGATTTGGGAATTAACAACATAGAGGTGATTGTTAGTATAATGGGAATTAGTGAGGGGGCACCAAAGTGGTGTAGTGAATAGAGCACAGGCCCTGGAGTGAGGAGGACCTGAGTTCAAATATGGCCTCAGACACTAGCCGTGTGACCTTGGGCAAGTCACTTAACCCCAATTGCCCTACCTTCCCCCACCTCCTCAAAAAAAAAAAAGAAAGAAATTAGTGAGGTCACCAAGAGGGAGGCTGAAGAAGAGTAAGGGGATCAGGACAGAATATATTCACAATTACCAGGAAAGACTCCAGTGGTCAGACATGCAGGAGGAGAACCATTTCTTACTTATTGTCTGGTGGTGGAGTGTGTTATAAGAATGTAGATTTTTAAGATCTTCCCTGCCCCTAGGCTTAAGTGCCCCTGGAGGCTTGTTTTTCAGGAGATACTTTGTGATTCAGCAATGGTTGTTACATTCTCGGAGCTGGTAGAAGGCTATATAAGCCCTGATGGGAGGCTTTGCTTTGGGGCTCACTTTGAGAAGTGCTGTGTGATTTGACCAGATGAGACTCTGGGCAGCCGTTGAGAGCCCCCCCTTTGAAAACCCAGATGTTGATGCTTCCCTCTCTGGTAACTGGGATTAGGTATGGATGTAATGGTTGGACAGTTTGGAAACCTGTCTGCTGAAATGTTCTTGTAACTTATGCTTGTATCCTCTGTATACTTTGAAGTTCAGGGTGCTGACCTTTTCTCCCTGAACTAGGTAAATGATATATGTTTGATTGATTAAAGCAAGATTGTTAACCCATTTTGAGTTACTTTCCTTTAGCAAAGCAGATCTAAGAACCTGTGTTGGCAGCCACCCTGGGGATGCTGGGGTGCTTGCCGCTACAGAGGGATGGACATGTGGGTGGTGGAGAGAATTGTGAGCATGATTACATAAAGGTCCAAGCTGGTTCCAGAGATCTGGGGGAGGAATACTTGAACAGAGGACAGCCTAGGGAGATGGTGAAGAGAGAAACCTTCAAATGGTGGACATGCAAAGAAAGCCACTCCAATCACATTCATGGATTTGCTTGAAATTCTAGGGACCAATGAGAATGGATCTCTAGCTGAGGTTATCTTTTCTAGTTTGAGCTGAAATCTTTTTTTGCTCCCAGCTAAAGAGTGCATTCACTCCTGTGTATTCTTTGGAATATTATAATCTGTATAACTTCCCATTTCTGTTTGCAGTCTTGCTTGGATAAATGGGTTTTCTTGATATTCACTATTTGTGATGGTCTTTTGTGTAACAAGTGTTTGATGGAAAGTTAGGCCAGTGAGCATAAGCTAAAGGCTACCATCCCTTTTAAGGGTAATCAGGGAGGTGACTTGTGTTCTGAATCCTTTAGACTGCCAATATTTGAAGGAGGCAAAGTGAGAGTACCCCCAATTTATCATATATACGCAGATATGTTTATTTATAAGTACAAAAGCAGCTGTTTTCTATTTTCTCCCTCATTAGACTGATCGATCCTTGAGGGCAGGGCAGTCCTTTGCTTGACTTTGTATCCCAAGTGCTTAGCACAATTCCCAGCACTTAGTAGGGGCTTAATAAATGCTTGTTGATTGACTTCCTGGAAATCAGGAGTTGGGGAGCAGGAGGGTAAAGGGCCAGAGTTTGAGAAAAACCCCAAAAGAGGTTTTTTTTTTTCCCCATTCCCCCGGCTGCCCCAGGTCTGGCCCAGGTTGTTGAGCCCCGGATCTAAGCGACCCTTTAGGGGAGCAGTCTGTTCCCTGCCTGGGCCTCCCTTGTTACAGGCATAGACTTTTAGGTGTTTCTTACAATCTGTGGGCTTCTTGTGGCCAGAGCCTTTGCACCACCAGAGCGGGTGATCCGTAGAAGCATATTCCAGCAATCACCCCGGGCAAGCCATTTCACCTCCATCGGCCTCAGCCGCCTCATCCATAAAGGGGGTACAAGGCCTCCCCCAGGGCTGTTGGGGTAAATCGAAATAAGATTTGCAAAGTGCTACGGGCAACTTTCAGGCAACATACAAATGCTAGCCAGCGTTACTACATCCCACCACTCCAGAGAGGCGGAAAACGCGGCGTCCTTTTGCAAAATCACAGGATTCCCTGAGGGCAGCCGGGCTGACCACCAGCTCCCGGCAGAGCTCCAAGCTGGCTTGCATCTGGCTCCGAAGCGGGTGGCCAATGACATCTTTCTCGGCCCACGAGCGCATGCGCCCTTCCCTCTACCCTCCGGGAAGGAGGGATGGGGGGGAGGAAGGGTTTGCGTCATGATGTCATCACTCCTCACGCTAAAAATCCTTCCGCCTCCAGGACAAAAGAAAAAGAATCCCGAGGCTTCCCCTCCCTGCTCTCGCCAGTTCCCGCGTCCGTGCCCCTGCTCCTAGGCGCACCGAGCAGTCTGGGTGGTGGGGAGTGGGGCCGCAGCGGGAGGGCGGGGCGGCGGCGGCGGTGTGCTGAGGCCGCGGCGCGGATCCCTGCGCGGGGGCGGGGGCAGGGCGGCGCTCAGGGAGCCGCGTTCTTCCTCCCCCTCCCTCTGTCCCCGGCGGGCGGACGGACGCCGGCGCTCGGCTCTCGCCTCGGCTCGTCGTCCCTGTCCCCTCCCCCTCTCCTCCCCCGGCGCCCTATGGCGAGAGGGAGCCCCCTGCCCAGCCCGGCAGGAGGAGCGGCTCGGGCGGCCTCGGGCCGGGGGGCGCCATGGGCCTGAGGCGGTGACGGGCACGGACCGTTGGCCCCCGCGCGCCGGGCAGGATGAGGCGGTAGCGGAGCCCCGGATGCCCCCCGTCGCCAGCGTGAAGCCTATTGCTCTGCCGGGGAGGAGGAGGAGGAGGTGGAGGAGGAGGAGAAGGAGGAGAGGAAGGTGAGCCCCCCTCATCCCTCCCCCCCGTGGTTTAACGGGCCCCCCCGGCCACGCCCCCTAGACGGAGCGGCGCGGACCTGGGGAGGGGGAGGGGCCTGCCCCCCCCCCCCCCCGCTCGGGCCCTCGGTGGTGGCCCCCTGCCCCAAGTCCGGGACCCCCAAAGTCTTAGAGCTGCTGGGGACCCCAAGGTCCGCTAGCCTCGGGGCACCCCCGGCAGCGGGCGGGGCGAGGTGCTGGCCTCCGCGGGGCAGGGGCTGCGCCCGCCTTTGTCCGCCCAGATAGAAGCACCGGGTCCGGGCCGCCTCCTGGGGCCGTGTCCGTCTGTGCCGCGGCCTTTGTCTGCAGCCCGGGCTGGGCCGCGAGCAGCGCCCGATCCCGGCCCGCGGACCCAAGAGGGCCCCTCCCCCGCCGGGCCTGCGGTGGGCCCCCCAGGTGCCCAGCCTGTCCCTGGCTTTGCGCCCCGGGCGGCCTCCAGCCTGTTCGCCCCTGCCCCGTGCGTGCGTGCCGGCCGGCCCCGGGGCCCCTCTCTTGTGTGCCCGGCCTTGGCGCGGCGCCCCGCACCCTGCTGCTGTCTTAGCTCGGCCAGACCCGCGGCAACCCCGCTACGGCTTCTCTGCCCGCCGCGTGCAGGACGCCGGGGAGCCCCTTCTTTGGGCGGGGGGCAGAGGGGGCCAGGCCTTGCGGGGACAACTTTGTTTTGGCAAGTAAGGCCGTGAGCGGGCGCCCCCCGCCCGGGCAGGCTGGCACCTTCTCTGCCGCTTGTAGTCTCAGGGGGTCCCGGCCCGCCGTCTGCACTTTAAAACGGATGTTGACGGGGATATGATGGCTTTGGGGAGATCCTAGGCGCATTCATCGGACTGCCAGAGGAGGCCATGGCAGAAAGGAGAACACCGAAAGTGGAGTGACTTGCCTAGGGGTCACTTTTCTGACTTGTGGGACAGTTCTCTGTTCACCGCCTTTCTTGTGGCTGCTGAAGATTTCATAAGCACTAAAGCTGCGGAAAACTGAGAAGGAAAGACGCAAAATGGGTCAACAAGTATTAAGTGTCTTCTGTGTTACATGCCAGGTCACAAGGAAGGGGCAAGAGACAGTGGGCACACAAAAACCCAAACTAGTTTCTGTTATGAAAGCAGATCTGGGTTCCCATAGGAGAAATCTTAAAATGATATCTAGGACTAATAGTCAATGGATGAACATTTACTTGAGGGACAGCATGGTGTAGTGAAAGGATAATGAGCTGACTTTGAAGCCAGGAGGGCCTGGATTTAAGTCTGGCCTTTTAAACTTACTGACTGTGATCCTTTAGTGGTCACTTAACCTTCTAGTGCCCTAGACAGCTCTTTGAGGCTATAAGCCAAGGAAAGTACAGATCTGCTTTAGTAGAGGGAATTTTTTCACCTGGGAGTTCCCCTTTGTGAAACCAGAGTTGCAATCCTTACCTGTCTTCCTGTTAACTGCTAAGACTGCCTGAGGAGACAAATACAAAACTGATGACCCCTGGCTCTCCTGAAGCTTTTGTTGTGCTGGGGGAAATGTTTACAGATACATAAATAAAGAAGGATATTATACATGCACAAAATGGTCAGTGATGTTTCAGAGGGTTATTGATTACTTAAGAAAGGCTTCTTTAGAGATACAAAGACAAAGGACTCTGGGGAAGGGATAACCTTGGAAAAGGCATGTGGACTGGGGAGATGAAGTGTGACCTGGAAAACCCCAGGTGTAGCATCTCTGCTTAGAGCAGAGGATTTCTAGGGTAAAAACAAATTCAAGTGGCCAAAAGTCAATGGAGGGGTTGTGTAGGAAGGGGAGGGGCAGCTGTGTCTTCCTGTCCTCTGTGTATATGGGTATCTAGATGACTTTTTTTTTTTTAAATCTCGTGGAAAATTCATGCTCCTTCCCATCCCTTTTTAAAGCCCTGCTATTAAAAAAAAGGGATAGTTAAGGAAACATCACTGTGGATTAAAGGGTACAAGGTGGTAATAAAATTTTAAAAGTAGATGTACCTAGTGTGAATTCATGCTTTTCTAAAAAAAAAAAATGTAGGGACAGGAAGACAAGGAAAAGGGTGGACTGCCCCTCACTTAATGGAAATACGATTAACAGTCATCCTAGGGGGTTTTAGGTGTTTAAGGTTTGGCTATGTTGATACTTTGGAAACAAGTTCTTGAGAGTAGACTATTTGTTGACTAGGAAAGGGAATCATTTACTGTTTATCTCCTTTGTTGTTCAGGCCTCTTCACATTCTCCAATGTTGAATTTTAGATGTGTGGGTTTATTTTGTTTTTCTTTTACACATAGACAAAAATTAAAAATAGTCACCATTATCTTCTTCAATACAACATGTAAACTGATCAGTAAATTATGTGCTAAGTTGAGGAGGGAAAGGGTCCTGTCACCTGGGGGGAGGGGGTCAGAAAAGGCTTACAGGAGGAGGTAAACTGAACTTGGAAGGAAACAGGTTTCTAAGAGTAGAAGACAAGTACATTCCAGATGGAAGGGGGGGTTTGGGGGAGGGGGCAAATGGTATAGCACAGCCAGTTCAGGGGCAGGGGGTGTGGCAGAGACTGGTAGTAGTAGTGCCATGGCTGGGTCACACCAGGAGTGCAAGGAGAATATGCAAAGGTAGCTTGGAGTTCTCTCTTGCTCCCTTTATGGTCTCTATTTGATTACTTGTTATGAGGTTTTATAATAGCAAAGATCTTTGAACTCAGTTTGCAAGGTCTTTCACAATTGACTTTGGGTTTTGGAATTCTGTAGCCAGCAGGTACAGAGCTAGAAGTGAATCCTTTAAGCAGGTTAACTTTCAAGGGAGGTAGGGTAGTGGGGAAGGATGCCTGTTAAGATAAAAAGAACATGAGAGGCTCTCTAATTGTCCTAATTGGTGACATAATGGACGCTTTATTAACATTAGAAACTGTTTTCTGTTTCCCCCAAGATTTGTAACTTTCTCCTTGGCTATTTAATAGCCCAAGAGTTGAGGTTTTTCAAATCTGTTGAATTTTGTTAACTAGCATCTTTATATTTAAAGGGCAGTTTGTAGAAGATGTTTTTGTTTTAACTAAGTTTTGCAAGTCATTTAATAAGTAGTCTAAAAGTCTGTAACCTTTTGCTTAGACTGGTTCTTCATGTCATAAAACACCCATGGCATTGTTTCAAATAGGTACAGATTCTTTTTTAAAAAGTACTTTTTTATTTCTTTTCCCCCCTTTTAACACTATATACATTGTCCTTGCAGTTGTTTGTCTGTTTTTTTCTTTTTTGGAGGGGGGAGAGCAGGGCCATTAGGGTTAAGTGAACTTGCCCACAGTCACATGGCTAGTGAGTGTTAAGTGTCTGAGGTCTCATTTGAACTCAGGTCCTCCTGACTCGAAGGCCAGTACTCTATTCACTGGGCCACCTAGCCATCCCCTTGCAGTTATTTTTGCTTCATATACCTTAAGGAAACCCTATTTCCACAGACTCTCTTTCCTTCACTCCTCTTCCCCCTTATTTGTTGTTCTTTTTCCAAGTTTTGGAGTTTTGCTTATGGATTTTAATTATCTTGTGTCCCTCCCCCTCTTTTTTTCTTAAGTAGTTGATTAAAACATTTCTTTATCCCCTCTTCTTCAACTTCTTTTCTTTTTTTTTTTCATTTTCTGAGTCTTTCTAAAGAAGAGATTTCTGCACCTTATTCTCTCAATCAGTTATTTTCCCATTCTGTCTATTCTAAAATTTTATTCTTTGACTCATGACTTTTATTATTTATTCTTTCTTTTAGTCTCTTTGTCTTCCTTATGGAATTAAAGCTTCGAAAGTGCCTATTTTTGAGTTTCTCTTTCTAAACGGTTTCCATGTAAATGCCTTGTAGCTCTTATCCCTTCCCCCCTTTTTTTTTCTGTTGTGCCTCATCCTTGAAGTATCAATTCCTGCAGGAGGTAGAGAGGATGGAAATATTGCTCCATGGTAGACATTTTCCCTTTGTCCCTGTTCATCTAGTACACTTATCCCACTTACCCTTCAATGATCAATTTCTTTCCCATCTGCCATGGAATCTATTCTTTGCTAGGTCCATGTCCTCCCACCTTCCAGGTGTCACTTGGAGCTATGATTTTCGTTTTCCTGAGGCTGCTTGTTGTCCATAGAGGTATGATGTCTATAGAAGCACAACATATGATTAGAGGAAGTGGTCTTTCACTGCACCAAACCTTTGCAGATTATAGACACAATGGAGTAAGATCTTCTCCCATCACAGAACATATATTTCTCCCTCCCATGAGAATGGTATTCCCTGGAACCCCTGAATCAGGGTCTTTCCCTTTTCTTTTCCTCCAGTTTTTATCCTTCTCTTTGCCACTACGCTCGTTTTCCTGTATCCCTTCCTTGCTGACAGACTACAGGAGCTATTTTCCCTGCATTGTTTATCATTGACTTGAATGGGGAACATCACACATAAGATTAAGATTGGGGGTGGGGGGTGTCTTTCGAACCACTTCCTCATATTGCTTCTATTTAAGTTCCTTTTTTTCATTTTTGTCCCCTTATATGCTTTTAGAAAGAAAACTCTTAATGATCCTTCTTTTAGAAAATGCCATAGGGGTCTTGTCTTTCTAGGTTTGTTTTCTCTTTTTAATATTCTTTAGAGATGGGATAATTTGTTTTGTTATTTGTGCTTTCCTTAGTGTTTGTATTTATTTACCGTCTTGTATTTTTGTTATCTGGGATACTTGCAGTGCAAATAATCTTTAAATTTTAAATAAATTTTTTAAAAAGTAGGAATGTTTCAAATGCCTCTTTTTTGTGGGACATCCATATTTTTTCATTGCCAGGTAGGCCAAGATTTGTAGGAAATATCATTTTGGGTTGCTTCTTGAGCTCTTTTGCATTTTAATATGTTATTCCATTCCCTTCTGTGTTTTCTGGTAGGTGCAGAATAGCCTTGAATTTCCTTTATATTTAAAGGTCTTTCTCTGGTTCTCTTGAAGAATTTATTGCTTGTCATTGAAATTATTAAATTTACCCACTGTGTGTCTTGGAGTTTATAGAATAGGTTTTTCATTTGCTTTTGGAGATGATTTATGTATTCTGTTAGTTGGTGCTTTGTTTTCTTTATTCAGAAATTCTAGGCAGTTTTCTTGTATTATTTGTTGCATTATGATGTTTAAGTTTTTTGACTTAATTAGTGTTCTTGAGGGAGTTTTGATTCTTAAATTGTCTCAAAGTGTTCTGTCTTTGACATTGTTTTCTCTGTAGAGATCTTATGTGTTTAACTTCATTGCATTTTGCTTTTCTTTCGGATTGTCCTTCACTTTCTTATGATAGTATTCCTATTAAATTTTTCTTTCTTTGTATCTGTTTGCCATCAAGGACTGTTTTTCTACTACTCACTTATGTTCTGCAGGCCATAAATTCTGCGATTTGTTCACTTTTAACTTCTTTCAGTAATTTCTCCCTTGGAACTATCTGGTGCCGTCCTTTGTGGTTATATACTCTCTTTCATTAGGTGTCGTTTCATTTTTCTTTCTTTTTTTTTTTTTTTTTTTTTTGCCTTTTGGAGGGCAATTGGGGTTAAGTAACTTGCCCAAGCTTATACGCTAATTTTTTTGTGCGGGTGTTAAGTGTAGGGCTGGGGCTTTACTGTTTCATTTTTCTTTATCTCACAGTGTTTATTTAGAGACATTTACAATTGTTAGATGTCTTGGTAGCCATCTTCTGTTTTAATGTCTTCCCTGTTGATTTATCTGCTTGTGCCCTAGGTTTTTAGCTTGAGTTTTCTTTCTCTTGAGATCTTCAGTGTTTTTAGCCTTTTTTCCTTATATTCTAATATTGCTCACCTTCTGACTCCTCCTCCTTTAATAGCAGGCCTCCCAGTTGCTGAATCTTGGAATTGATTCAGCTTGCTTCGAATTGGAGAATTCACTTTTCACTCTTCTTAATCCTTGCCCCAGGTATCCCCTAGGGAGACAGAACTGGCCCAAACTGGATAATAATGGCCTTTCATTTAGGCCTAATACAACCCTATATGCTGACTGCCTAGCATCCTGCCCCTTGTTCCCTCTTTAGTTCTTTGATTGCTGCTGCTGCCTCTGGTGGGGGATGTCCAATTTCCCTGTACCTCCTTCTCTGCAAGGAGAATCATAGCTGAAGTCTGCTGCTTGTTGCCATAAAATTGTTGGGGTGAGGGTAGAGCTGGCTGTTCAGCAGAGACTGTAGCAGCCACAGAAGGACTTTGCCAGATAGACCCTAGGGCCTAAGTTTGTAGGTCAGGTTGTGTGCCCTGCCAGCCTTGGGAGCTAGTGAGGGGGGTGCTGATACTAATTCTTCAAGCTGTTTCCTTGTTAGGCTTCTTGGTTTTTTGGTCTTGGAGCTACTCCTTTTAGGGAGTTTTTTTAGAGTTAGTGGAGAGTGGAAAAATTCTCTAGCCCTCTATCTTGTTGCTCATGTGACCTATCTCTGTGAGTGCATTCTTACACGGAACCAGAATATCATCCATCTCTCTTTCTCTCTCTCTCCATTTTGGCCTTATTTTGTTAGATTCCTTGCCTTGAATTTGCAGACCAGTTGGCCCAGGAACCAGTATGAAATGAACTGGAGCCTCCTAGTGGCTGGAAGATTGGAGGTAATCTTTCAAAGGGATCTCAAATTAAATGAATAAGTGATCTTTATAAGCTCTGGACTAGGAGGCAGGAGACCTGTGTCTTGTCTATGCCACTAGCTAGTTGTATCTTTTTGGACAAGCCGTGCTAGGCTGCACTTCTTTCTCTATAAAAGGAAGTGTCCCTGAGGTCTAAAAGGGTTTTAAATTTATCCTTGTAGGCATGGTTCTGTGAAGAACTATAGAAGGTAATTTCATGAGACCATCATAACATGTGTAAGGTAAATAAATGCCTGTGGGCCGATCCTATACATATATCCAAAAAATAGGAGGGAGGTTCTGAAGCTCTTTGTGAGTAGAAATTGTTCCTTTCTTTGTGTTTTTATTCCTATTACCTAGCTTTCTTGGCCCAATAGGCAATTAATAAATGCTTGCTGATAGATTGAGGCTCAAAATAGATACTATAACATTTTAAAATAGGAAGAACAGTGAGATTCTGCAGGACTAAAACTCCTTTCTTTCCTGCTTCTGCTTCAGCTTCACTCATCAGTTCTTTCCACCACATTATCTGTAAATAGAACCATTTGAAGCCGCTTTTATGCTACAAAATACAAATTGTCTAGTTTCTCAATTAATACAGTTTTCCTTCCCACCTTTGCTACAGATGAACTATTTGAAGCTGTTTTCCATATGATTTGCCAAGCATACTTTTGGTCATATCAGTTGGTCACATCAACATGTCTCTTATTGAATGAGGCTTTTTACACTTAGCAATCCTGTAAGCAAACTTATGTGATAAAAGCAATCCTTTTGTTGTCACAACCGCCTTGGAAGGTGGGTGCTATGATCTTAAAGGAAATTGAGGCAAGCAAAGGTGATGGAATTTGCCCAGAGTCACATAGCTAGTAATAGTCTGAGGCAGTTTTTAAACTAACCTCTTTTTTGATTCCAGTCCTTTAAGCTACCTCTCAGCCTGGGGAAGCAAGTTTCCTCATCTGGGAATTTTCAGTGCCAGTGAAACTAGCAGATTTACTCCTTTTCCTCCTCCCTATTCCTAGTTGTTGAAAAGTTAAAATAATGATGTATATGTCTTCAGCTATTTCAGTTTTTAAAAAGTTTCAGGTTTTGGAGGAAACCAGCTCATTATACTTAACAGCAGTGACTACATTAATAAACATAACAGGTCTCACTTCCCCTCAAACTTAGTTTAAGAGAACTCTTAATTTAATGGGAGTTTCCAGGAGTAAACTTCTTAGTTAGTCATCTAAAGAATTTTTCCACAAATAGTGAAGTTCTTAACAGTAACTTACAGTTGCCTTAAATTTGCTTAACTTTTGGATCTTTCTTAGCTGTAAAATGAGGAGGTTATACTTGATAGGTTTATCTGCCTTTTAGCTTTAATGTCCTATGAATTTTGGTTTTTATGGTCACTGATAAAGGCCCTGAGTTAATATAGTCACTCTCATACCACTTTAGGACAGTTGAAATTTCTTGATACTTGATTTTTGAATGAGAGAAAAGTAAGAACTTGTTCTTAAGAGATCCAGAACGTGTTTCAGCTATAGAAGTGGATGGAAAGACCTGGTGGTCCTGAGGGCAGAGTGGAAAGGTAGACTGGAATTTATCTTATTCAGAATCATTTCCCTTAATAAGGCCACATCTGTTTCTGATGGAAGAATTGGGTGAGAACCTTGTTTTCTGGATCTTCAGTGACTGTGACAGTTGAAGAGGTGATTTCTGAGACTTTTCTTGCAAGGCTTGTTTCCCTGGATGGTGGCTGTAGAAGCATGTTGGAAACAGCAGCCATGAGTAGTTTGGGATGCTGTGTTAAGGGAAACCATGCAGTTCAGCAGCTACAACTGGCAGAGTATGGATTTCTGTAGCCAGAGTCTAACCTTTCTATTGAGAGGAGCAAAGCTTGTCTCCACATTAGTCATCTGGAACCAACATTGATCACTGTATTTGATCTGACTTTAACAAAGTTTTGTGTTGTCTTTATCCACAATAATATACTGTTCTGATCTGACTTCTTTGCTCAGCATCAGTTCATGAAAGTCTTCCCATGTTTCTGTGAATTCTTTCTATTTGGCTAGAAGGGTATTCATTAGCATTTGTGTACTGCAAGTTTGTTCAGCCATTACCTAACTGATGGAAAACTGTTGGAACCTATGGAAACAACTGTTGGGTCAAAGAGTAGAGTCAGTTTAATGACTTTTATCATATCATTTACAAATCATTTTCCAGAACGATTTGGATCAGTTCACAGTTGTCCCAGAAATGCATTAGTGTACCTGTTTTCTCATAAATTCTTCAACATAGACTATTCCTGTCTTTCATTTTTGAAAATTAGATGGGTGTGAAGTGATAGCCCAGTTTTTTTCTTGAGCATTGCATTTCTCAAATATTTTAAAACATATTCTTATTGATACTTTTGATGTCTCCAACATTTCTCCCAATATTTGTCTCCTGGCATTTCTCTTGTCTAATACATTTTTCTATATTTTTTGATTGTTTGCATTTTTTCTTTTGAAAACTTCATATCTTGAATGAATGAGGAAGTTGTGGTATCTAGACTACTACTGTGTGGAACTTTTACTGTTGTAATGATATTGTAATGAACATCTAGGATTCCAGAAGACTAATGATGAAACATGCTACTCATCTCATCATAGAGAGGGAAGGACTTGGAATGCAAAGTGAGACATATTTTTTGGGCATGTCCAATGTGGAAATTTGTTTTGGTTGACTATATACATGTTTGTAGTGGGTTTTGTTTTTCTCATGTACTCAGTTAGGAGAGGGTGGGGGGGGGAGAAGGCAGATCTTGGCTGATTAAAACAATTTTTTTGTTAAAGAACACTTCATATGGTTTGACCACTTGGCTATTAGGGAATGGCTTTCAGGCATATGTATTTGTGTTGTGTCCCTATAGATATGTATGTCTGACTTTTATCAGAGTTCCTTGATGCAAAGATTTTTCCCCCAATTGCTAGCTTCTTTTGTAATTCTTGCTGCATTAATTTTGTCTGTTCCCCCCCCCTATTAATTTTACATTATTGAAATTGTCTATCGTCATTTCTGTAATTTTATTGTTTCTTACCTGGTTAAATATTTTGTTCCTTTTGCATTTATTTTAATGGAATTTCCCTATTTCCTTCTGATTTTACTTAGTATTGTAAAGAAATACTGTGACTTCCTTCCCTACCCATCCCCTTTATCTTCTGAATAGTCTTTCTTCCCAAACAGTTGCTGTGATGCAGATTTTGTATTTTGGCAGTTTACCAATTTCAGCTCTGGCTGTAATGCCAATGAATGAAGTCACTGTGGAAAATATAATAATGTTATAGCACCCATAAAGTAAAATCTTTAGCTAATTAGATAGTTTCATTACTGTAGATTTTTAGAAAATGTTAGTTTTACCTGTTGCTTGTAGAGTACAAATTAATATGTAACCAGATTTTAAAAATGTATTTTATTGAAATATCTTAAAAAGAGTTTTATTGAGATTTTTTAACATATAGATTGTCTCTGTATCTTTTCCCTTTCTGCTTCCCAGAGAGCCATCCTTTATAACAAAGAATTTTTAAAAGAAATTTAGCAAAATTCATCAGGATGTTGAGGGAGAAAAAAATCTGATTTTATATGCAGTGTTTGACACCTGTGGGCCCTGATCTCTGTGAAGGAGTGGGGAGAGGTGTCTTTTCTGGACATATTTATAATTCACAACATTTGATTTTGATTGTTATTGTTTTGTGGTTATTTCCATTTACATAGTTGTGGTCATTTTATCTATTGTTTTCTTGACTCCGCTTGCTTCATTTGCATCAGTTCCTATAAATTTTTCCATGGTTCTCTATATCGATTTTGTTAGTTGTTTCTTATAGTACAGTATTATTTCATTACATTTATGAACCACAAATTTTTTTTAGCCATTCCCCAGTTGATGTGTTCTATTTTGTTTCTAATTCTTTGCTTCTTCAAAAGTTTTGCAGTGAATATTTTGGTGGACATGGAACTTTTTCTTTCTGTCTCTGACTTCTTTGGGTGTCTGGGTCAAAGAGCATGAACAAGTTCTGAATAGCTTTTCAGGATTGTCAGACTGAATTGTAACTCCATAAGTAGTGTATTAGTGTGTCTGTCTCTCTTTAGCTTCTAACATTTACTATTCTCTTCTCTTGTCATCTTTGCCAGTTTGCTAGGTGTGAGGTAAAACCCGAGTGTTTATTTCTGCATTTATCATTATTTAATTAGTGGTTTGGAGCAATTTTTGAAATACAATTATTAATAGTTTACACTTAATCTTTTGAGGCCTGTTCATATTCTGTGGCCATTTATCAATTTGGGAATGACTCTTTTCTATATGTGTAAATTCCTTGTATGTAAAGATTGTGGTTGTTTCTGCTTTGCAGTAGTCCACACAAAAGATAATCATGCCTTGGAGATACCAGTCTTAAGAGAGAAAGGGATGGATCTTGTAAAGAAGTTAAAAAATTTGAAGGGGGCTTGTTAATTTTTCACAACCTCTTGAACCTGTGCATCCACAAAATACTAGCTCATATATATTCTTTAGTACAACTCTAAATCTTTTTATTGAAAATTGATGACAAACTAATCATAGTGATGATTTGTTACCATGTGCTCCCAAAACCTTGACCACAAGTCTGTATTACACAGGATGTTGCAGAAGTCTTTGTGCAGTTTTCAGCTTTAGCAATTGCATAAGACTTTTATAGACTTAGAGACCAGTCCTTGGAATACTACCAGAAATGGAAAGCCTTGGTTTAATTATTAATATTTGGATTTAATCAAGTTAAACACATTTCTTTTTTATATAACTCAGTTTAAGGCATGAAATTGGTTTCTTTTTTTTTTGGCGGGGGGGGGAGGTCTAGATCTATTAATTTATTTGGTATGGGGAATTCCTGGTTAGGAAACTCTTCATACCAACGCAGAGTAGCAACATTTCTATCATTTATGATTTTAGAGAGTTTGCTGGAATGTTGAAAGATTAAGTAAAATTGTCGGGCTCACACAGCCAGAATATGTCCCGAAGTCAGATTTATACTCAGGTTTTTCTGATTCTCAGTCCAACTCTACCCACTATGGCACACTGTCTCGCTTAGTTTCCATGTGAAATGAAAATCTTTAACTTCTTGAGCTATAATAGCCAGATTTTACATTTAAATCCCCATTTAGCTGATGAATCTATAAAGATTTCTATAGGGCACCAAGAAACAAAATTTCAATTTGGTACAATTGAAAGTATTCTTTTGTGTTACATGTATCCTTTTTGTTATTTTTTTGACCTTAGTCATCTGACTATGGTTTGCCATTTCCATCTCCAGCTTCTTTGACAAATGAGGAAACTGAGGCAAAGTTAAGTAAGACTTGCCCAGAGTCACAAAACTAGTAAACATTCTGAGGCTGATTTTGAATGCAGGTCCTCCTGACTCCGTGGCTGGTGTGCTGTGTGTGTCACTTTTAGTTGCCCATGTATCCTTTTACAGATTTGTAGATCGGGATATGTTTTATCTAAGTGAGTCAAGAGGAGGCAATGAAGTTACACAGTAGTTGTGATGAACCTAACTCCCCCCTCCCACTACTCAAAAGTTAGTTAAACCAACTGCAAACAGTTGTAACAGTTATACATAGTTACGTTGGCCATGTCTGAAAATGGGTTTCTAGTTCTTGTGTACATCCTCTCTCTGTAAGGAAGTGTGGGTGCGATGCTTCGTTATTGGTACTCAGTTATGGCTGTTTATTGCATTGATCAGAGTTCTTAAGTCTTTCAAGTTTATTTAGGTCTTCTCAGGTTTATCTGCAACTGTCCTTTCTGTCATTTCTTATGGCTCAGTGGTATTATATATCATATTAATATAGTGTAATTTATTTAGCTATTCCCTTCATTGATGGACAGTACTTTAGTTTCTAATTCTTGGTTACTACCAAAAGATCACCTCTAAATATTTTTATACGTAGGGATCTTTCTCCCCCTCTTTGATCTTTAGTCGTCAGAGGGTATGCATGGTTTTAAATTGCTTTCTAGAATAACTGGAGCAATTCACAATCCCAGCAATTGTCAGTTTCCTTTTTTGGTCATGTGGTCCAATCAGATGGGCGTGAGGCATACATACCCCTAGAGTTACTTTTATTTGCTTTTCTCTAAATATTAGAGATTTAGCTAATTTTTTTCTTTTGATTGTCACTATTTTCATCACTCATTTAAAAAAATGGGGGGGGGGGCAACAAACCTCATCCCAAATAGGTAGAATAAAGCAAATCCATACAGTGGCTTTGTCCAAAAATAGACATCTTCTTCTGTACCTTGAGCCCATCACCTCCCTATCAGGAGGTGTGGGTATCATTCTTTGTCATCCATCTTCTGGAATTGAGTCTGCTCATGGTGGTGTTCAATGCTTCCCATACCTCTTTATGAAGAAGGGCCAAGAGGGTGGTGTGAAAGGAGTGTGCTCAGCACCAGGTCTCTTGGCTCCCTGTAGTTTGTTTTCTGCCCCTCTTTTTCCTTTGCCCAACTCCCTATTGTTCTATTGATCTATTCTTTTGCTTTTAAACCCCTCTTTGAGACCTATGGTCAGGAGTTAGAGTTTCTTTTGCTTAGGGCTCCTCCTTCTCTTACTCTACCTGTCTTCTTACTCCCTCTTTTCCTCTTTCCCTTTTGTTACCCTATTGGGTAGAGTGTAGGTAGTTCCCAATTAATGTGAATAAGGAATTTGGTGAAGTGTTCACATTATTCAGAATCACTATTCAAAATTATAATATTATATGCTAAAACAAGATAATTGGTTTCAGCCCAGTGGAAATAGGAAAAAAAAAGGTGTTTAATTTGTTTATTAACATAATAGCAAAAGATAAGAAAAATATTCGTTTCACTTTTTTTTACAAGTAAGAGTAGTTATAGTAAGCAACATTTTAAAGCTTACTAAATGTCATTCCCAATGAAGTTTTTGTTGCTATCATATTTTAGCAGCACAGACCAAATTGTCCTCTTTTTCTTTAACTTTTCATATATACACACTGGTGGGTGCAGAGAGCTTTATCTGCATAGTCCTATTCTCACAGAACCAGTTGTGGTTGGATGACCTGGGGCGTTATCTGAAATCAGTAATGCTTAACTGTGTTATTGTTGGTCCTTGAAATATTTTGAAACAGCTGGCTAAAATAACTTGAAAACTAGTCTTTGAAAACAGCATTAGTCACCCATGCCTCCTTATTTGACTGCCAAAAAACTGGAAATGATCTATGGTTGTAACCTCTCAGAGACAGAAGACTGATAAACAAGCATTAGTTTTAATTTAAAATCCTCTTTATTAAAAGTGTTAGGTGATCCTTAGACACTTTAACTTAGGTTGAGTTTTATTTTCTTTTTTAGAAGCAAGTTCTGTTTTTTTTTTTTTTTTTGGAGGGGGGGGGAAGGAAGGGCAATTGGGGTTAAATGACTTGCTCAAGGTCACATGGCTAGTTAAGTGTTTGAGGCTAGATTTGAGCCCAGGTCCTCCTGACTCCAGGGCCAGTGCTCTATTCACTGCGCCACCTAATTGCCCCTAGAAATATAAGTTCTGGAATGTATCCTTTTTCAAAATTAGCCTGTTTCATCCAAATAAAAAATTTTTTGGTCAGTGTATACACCCTCAATTATTTGCCACAAAATATCACTATATTTAGCTACTGCATCCCCAATTGCACTGGCCACCTCTTTAGTAATTTTAACCATTATCCAGTAGAACTCAGTTTTAAAAGTGACCAGACCAGCAACCAGTGCTGGAAGTAAAAGGTTTTTTTGCTATCCACATCATTTCCCTTTTTCTCTCACTGCCTGAAATAAACTTGAAGCTTTGGTTTGGCTGCTCTACTAAAAGGAATGCATTTAAAAAAAAAAAAAGATTTACATAATCGTTTTTTCTGGGTTTTTAAAAAATAGTATTTTATTTTTTCCAACTACATGTAAAGACAATTTTTAACATTCATTTTGCATTCATTAACTTGCATTTTTGCTAGGTCTTCCATCCATGCAGCTAAAAGTTATTCCATTTCTCTCACTGTTATATGTTTATTCCTTCTTGTTGTTTGCAAACCACAAAATAACTGATGCAGCTTTGCCTTTTTTCTTATATTTCACCTGTGTTTTTCATAATATTCTGTAATGTAGATGTGGGCATTCTGACATCTTGTCCCATTTCCATGTTGCTATGACTGTTCATACCATTCAGATACATCATATTTTTGTTCTAATGCAATACCAAGCCTTTTCTTTTTTTGTATGCTAGCAGGTGAATCTGAAGTAGTTTTTTTGTCCATTTTGTTAGAGACACTTTAAAAAAATTATACCACTCTTGGTAAAATGCCGTGTAGTGGCACATCATACCCCAGATGCAACATGGGCAGATGCAGATTGACTATGAGCTTACACATCCTATAATTGAATTTTGACTCCCATCACATGCCACCTCATACAGAGAGAGGGGCGGGTAGGTGGTGCAGTGAATAGAGCACCGGCCCTGGAGTCAGGAGGACCTGAGTTCAAATACAGCCTCAGACACTTAACACAAAAAACTAGCCATGTGACCTTGGGCAAGTCACTTAACCCCAATTGCCCCCCAAAAAACCAAACAAATTTTATGAAAGAATTTCTGCCATACCTTTGTTTCTGTTTTTCTCTCTCTCCCTCCCCCCTTCACTTATATAACTCCAAGTTGCTCCCCACAATTGAAGTACTAACTCAAAGTTCCGCCAACAGTTTACTGGTGCCTCTCTTCCTATTGCTCGTTACCATCTTTTGTCATCTTTGCAAATTTGCTGTGTGCCAAGCACATAGTAGTATCTTTACAGATTCTTTAGAATTTTCAAAATAAACTATCATGTCACATCAACAATAAGGATTTTTTAAAATCTCCTTTTTCTTTTTTTTTCAAATGCTTTATTAACTTCTGATTTAAATCATTCATTTCTGCTAGATTTTGAGTTACAAATTTTCTCCCCGTTTTTCCCCTGCCCACCGCCCCAAAATAGCAGTTCCACAGGATATCCCCTCCTCCAATCTGCTCTCTCCCATATCTTCTCCCATACTGCTTTTGACTTTTTCCAGTGGATCTCTATGCCCCGGTGCCTGTATATCTTATTTCCCAATTACATGTAAAATAGTATTAATAATAGTATATATATATATATATATATATATATTTAAACATTTGATTTTAAAACTTTGAATTCCAGATTCATTCCCTTCCTCACTTGTCACCCACCCTTACTGGGAAGATAAGCAGTTCAGTATAGGTTGTACATGTGTGGCTAATGCAAAACAATAACATAGTAGATATATTGTAAAAGACTGACTATATTTCCCTCCCTCCCATCCCACCTCCCACTTGTTCTATTCTCTACTTTGATCCTGTCCCTTTTCAAAAGTGGGTGCTTCCAACTTTCTGCCCTCTCATCCCCTTCCCCCCCTACTCTCCTGGAGGGTGAGATACCCTATTTAGTGTGTATTTCATTCCCTCCCCCAGCCAAATTCAATGGGAATAAGGTTGACCCATTCCCTTTTGCCTTCCTATTCTTCCCCTCCATTGTAACCATTTTCCTTGCCTCTTCTATATGAGATAGTTTATCCCATTCTGTCTCTCCCCATCTCCTCTCATTATATTCCTCTCTCACCTCTTAATTTCACCTTTTAAGTATCATCCCTTCCTGTTAAATTGGTCCTATGGCCTCTATGTGTAAACATATATACACACATTCACATATGTATTCATATGCCCATATACCCTCGTATATAGACATATATATATATATTTCTATTCCCTTCAACTACTGAGAAAAGTTTCATAAGTTATAATTATTGTTTTTCCATGTAGGAATGTTAATAGTTCAAATTTGATAAGTTCCTTATGATTTCTTTTCCCTGTTTACCTTCTCATGCTTCTCTTGCTTCTTGTATTTGAATGTCAAATTTTCTATTCAACTCTTTTTTTTTTCAGCAAGAATGCTTGAAAGTCTTCTATTCCATGGAATGACCATATTTTTCCCCTGAAACATGATGCTCAGTTTTGCTGGGTAGGTGACTCTTGGTTTTAATCCCAGCTCCTTTGCCCTCTAGAATATCATATTCCAAGCCCTTTGATCCCTCAGTGTAGAAGCTGCCACATCCTGGGGTCATCCTGATTGTGTTTCCACAATATTCAAATTGTTTCTTCCTGGCTGCTTGTAATATTCATTCCTTAATCTGGGAATTCCAGAACCTGGCTATAATATTCCTAGGAGTTTTCTTTTTGGGATCTTTTTCAGGAGGTGATCAGTGGATTCTTTCAACCTCTATTTTGTCCTCTGGTTCTAAAACATCCAGGCAGTTTTCTTTGAGAACTTCCTGGAGGATGAATTCAAGGTTCTTACTTTGATCATGGCTTTCAGGTAGTCCAATAATTTTTAAATTATCTCTCCTGGATCTATTTTCCAGGTCAGTGGTTTTTCCCATGAGATATTTCACATTGCCTTCTATTCTTTCATTTGTTTGGATCTGTTTAACACCATCTTGATTTCTCATAAAGTCATTAGCTTTCATTTGCTCCAGTCTAATTCTGAAGCAATGATTCTCCTCATTAAGCTTTTGAAATTCTTTTTCCATCTGGCAGATTTGGCTTTTTAAGGCATTCTTCTCCTCATTGCCTTTTTGAGTCTCTTTTGCCAATCAGGTAAACATTTTGATTTTCTTTACTGGAGATACTTGGAACAAAGATAAGATTTGAGTTAGTCTATTTTTTAAGGTGTGATTTTCCTCAGTCAGGCTGTTGACTCTCATTTGGTAAATTTCTTGCATTGTTCTCATTTCTCTTCCCAATTTTTCCTCCCCTTCTCTTATCTGCTTCTTAAGGTCCTCTATGGCCTGTAACCAGCTTGTATTTTCCTTTGAAGCTTTTGGTGCAGGAGTTCTGACTTCACTGTCTTCCTCCTGTTCCATGCTTTGCTCCTTGTTGTCCCCAAAATAGGAGTCTAATGTTGGAATCTTCTGTTTGCTTTGTTTTCTTTGTCTGGTCATGTCGCCCCTCAGTCACTTGACCCCTGGGCTTTTTGCCACAGTAGGACTCTGCCATCAGACAGGGGAGCTTTTGTCCCAAAAGCTGGGGTTTTCTCAGCTGCTGGAGGTATTAGATGGGTGCCCTCTCTGAGGTCTCCACACGCTCTGGCAAGCTGGACACACACCCCAGGACCTCCACCCTGGACTGCAGTCCAGATCCAAGCAGGTTAAAGCAAGAGCGATTACCCCTCAGACTGGTGCTTGGTCCCCCTACACTCTGCAGGCCAGGAGCTGAAGTTACCACATGGCGCTGCCCGGGGCAAAAGCCAGCCACTCCCACTTACTGGGTCCCAAAGTCCAGACTGCACTAACCTCTCACTTTGTCCTTTGCATCTGTGTGTTGATAAATCTGGAAAGGGCCACAGCTGTTGCTGATCTGGAGTCTCTCTGGCAGGTGGCTGGGCTGTCCTCAGTGGGAGGTTAGCTTCTCTGTGTCATTTTGTGGGTTCTGCCAATCTCCTTTTTCTTTATCTGTATACTTTTAATTTCTTTCTCTTTGTCTTATTGCCATTGTTAGAATCTTTCAAACTATATAAAGTAATAGCAGGGAGAGTTTGGCATCCTTGCTTCTAGTATATCCCCTTTGTATATGGTGTTTGCTTTTGATTTTTGCTCCTTCCTTTCAGAGTTGATTACAAATTGGTTATTTCATATTAGGTAGATGGAGACATTTTAATGATCATCCAAAATAACCCCAAGTGCCCAGGGGTCTGTAAGGGCAAATTGATGGCATTTCATAATAGTTTGGAGTGAACATTTGAGTTCTGAGGGAGAAGGATTGTGAGTGCTATGTGGAATCATCATTTGAATTAAATTATACAACAATTCCACAGTAAAATGTGGTGAGTGAGGAAGCTTCTGTGCAGTACTTTTTTTTAAAAAGAGCATTTTTATTTTTTCCAATTACATGTAAAGACAAATTTTAACATTCATTAAAAAAAAATTGCATCTTGAATTTTCTCCCTCTCTCCCTCACTTTTTCCCTCCCTAAGACAGTAAGCAGTTTATATAGGTTATATGTGCAATCACGTAAAACATATTTCCATATTAGTCATGTTGTGAAAGCAAAAACAGACCAAAAGGAAAAAAAAAAACATTAAAAAGTATGATTTGCTCTGCATACAGACTCCATCAGTTCTTTTTCTGGATGTGAATAGCATTTTTCATCTTGAATCTTTTAGAATTGTCTTGAATCATTGTATTGCTGAAAATAGCTAAGTTCTTCATTGTTGATAATTATACAATATACTGTTTATAATGTTCTGGTTCTGCTCACTTCATTTTGTATCAGTTCATGTAAGTCTTTCCAGGTTTTTCTGAAACCTACCTTATTTAGTACTTTTGAAAAGAATACAAATTGTTGTTTCTTCCCCTATCTCCCTCGTCCCATAATATTTTATATTTATATATATATATATATTCTTAAATAAAAATCTTAAAGAAGCATATGATAATAATTCTTACAATACTTTAAAGTTTAAAAAATGCTTTGTTTATATTCTTACTTGTTCCTCATAGCAACTCTATGAGGTAGGTGCCATTCTTAACATGTTATTGCCTTAGTCAAAACCAGTCAATGGCTCACTCTTCTGGGTTAACATACAAAATACTCAGCATGGTATTGTAAGCAGGCTCTCTGAAATCTGGTTTACCTGACTTAATGTCTTTTTTTCCCCTTCCAGGAAACTTAGTATTAACTATGTATTCCCACTACAAGAAATTCCATTTCTCACCTCCCCAAGTACTAAAAGTACCTGTGACAAGAATGGAATCCTTACTCATTTTCAATTCTTGAAATCCCTACTTTCTTTGCATATGGTGCTCAGGTGTCCCCTTCTACAAGAGGGAGGCCTTTTCTGATCTCACAAGAGATGGCCAGGGATGCAGTGGGAGACCTTGGCCTTTTTAAGCTTGGGTCTTTCTCAGTTTGTCTGAGGCTCTGCCTCCCTTAGGTGATTCATTTGTAAGTCAAGGTGTCATCTTCTTGCCGTTGTTGGTTCTCCTTAAGAACCGAGGACAAACAGCAGCAAATAGCAGTTATTTCTGTTCTGACCAGACTCCCGAAGGTCTTCCTCTCCTAGATTGCTTTTGTGTTGTTGTTAAAAGAGGCCAATTTTTGTGGCACTGTCTTAGCCAGCCTTAATCACTGAATGGGCGCTGCCTGCTGTGTATTGTGTACTTAATCAGTTCCACTGATCCATTATGCTAATCCTTAGGCAGTTCCAGATTGTTTCGATGATTATTGCTGTGTAATATAGTTTGAGATCTGGTACTGGTCGGATGATTTTCTTGATTTTTTAAATTGATTTTCTTTATAATCTCTTCTAGATGAAGTTTGTTATTATTTTTTTCTTCTAATTATTTCTACTATGTATGCTATAAGTGTTGTTTTCAAGATTCTAATTTTTCTCTTAAACTATTTAAGACTTGCCTGCTGTGATTATTCTTCTGGGAATTCTGAGGTCTCCCTCTCATGGGGTCTTGATTCATTTTCCTTTATCTTGAAATATTTATTTAGATGTATTTTCAGTTGCTTAGATGTCCTGGAGACCAGCTTCTGTTCTGTTTTAAAATCTTCTTTTTTGATTTATCACCTTGAGCTATAGGTTTTTAACTGAATTTTCTTCCTCTCTAGTTCTTTGGTTGGTTATAGTCTTTTTTTTCCTTTCTATTCCTTTATTGCTCACTTTCTCACTCCTTTCTTTTTAATTTTGGATTCCTTATGTCTGGGCCTCAAAGTTGTCTTGAACTTCTTTCACATTGGGTAAATCACTTTTCACCAGCCTTACTCTGCCCAACATGACTTGATGTGGGAAGGATTAGGGGGTGCCAGAACTGGTCCCATCTTGTTGCCAGTCCATTTTCTTTTAGGTCTAGTGCTTATGTCTCAGGCTAAGCAGGCTTCTGCATTCCTATCTATACCTTTATTTCTTCCGTACTGGGGAAACAGTATACCTAGATGTTGTTGATGGTGCTAATGTTAGGCTTTTCTGCAAAATCCTTGGGTACTTTGCTTCCTAGATCCTTGGCGCTTTCCCCTGAGGTGGTATGGGTGGTGACTGTCTGGATACTGGGTCTGGTGTGGTTTGTCTGGACCCTGATGTGGCCTTGTCTCCTGACGTGAGATTAGACTGCTTTTAAGTTTTGCCTTTGACCCACCTTGGCTTTTGTGTGCTCATATCTTTTGAAGAATTTGTCAGTCTTTTTGTTGGTAGAATGTAGAGTATGTGAAATAAGGTTGGAAAGATAGTTTAGAGTCTTGTTATATGTGGGGAGGGGGCAAGGAGCATGTGGTTAAATGCTAAGCTAATGCACTTAAAATGATAAGAGTTTTTGAAAGATATTTCAGATATTATACTAAATTTGTACTTTCTCCATTATTATCCTTCTCTTCTTCTTGACCTATCTGTTATTTTATGTGTTGCTTTTCAGGTACCAGAAATTGCATACAAATGGTTGCATATGCTCTGCAATTAGAAGTATAGCATTGTTTTATTTTTTATTTTACAGGTAGCTGTGTAAAGTTGGGTGGCAGGCAGATCCAGAGGGTATCATGAAGTTTCCAGGCCCCTTGGAAAATCAGAGATTATCTTTCCTTCTGGAGATGGCAATCTCTAGGGAAGCCCAGATGTGGAAGGTTAATGTGCTCAAAATACCTACCAATCAGGTAAACATTTTGATTTTCTTTACTGGAGATACTTGGAACAAAGATAAGATAGACCCTGCTGCCCCATACTTTGGTAACTTCATATAAGGATTTCATGGGGGTGGGGACAGTGTAATCGAGAATCATTTTCCTCATAGCTTATTTAGCTATGTAGCTGAATAGTTTATTTCAAAAATATTTTCATGTTCATGAGAGACATGCTTCAAGATAAGACTAAGAATTTGTTCCTATAATTAAAACAAAATTGGTTTTCTGCCAGTGAAGCTTGAACTTCCTTCCTGTGGCTTTGGAACATAGGCCTTATCTCCTGTGTTGTTCCTCTGATGGTAATAATAAGTCTTACAGAAAGACGTACTCTAAGACCAGTTATTAAGCACACCAAAAATTAATTTACTGCAGATGTTCATTATTCAACAGATTTCTACATGCATGTTATCCAGGTCAGCAGTTATAGATGGTTAGAATCTTCACTTTGTTCAGCAAAGGGAAGAAATCTCATTGAAAGAGTCATTGTTTCTGATTTTATTTCTATTCCTCACCTGGAAAAACAGCATCTTTCCCTTTCTGTGGTCAGGGCAGTATCCCTATTTTAAGACTTGAGTAAACAGACTAAAAGGTTAAGTGACTTACTTAAGGTTGCTCATAGCAAGTGACTAACGGGCCTGGAACCAGAGCCCAGGTTTCTGGGCTACTAGTTTGGGATCTTTTGACTATAAAGAGTACCTGCTTTTGACACCAATTTCTAGAAACCATTTGGTGAATCTTGTTTTCCATAGGAACAGTGCTGTAACTGGGGACTGTATTCTGACCAAGGCCTTGATTTCAAATGATTCATTTATGACTAACATGTCATCAAAGATAAAAATAGAATTTCAAGCTTGTAATCATTTTAAAGTCAGAGTTTTGTATTATGTTCAAAAAATGGATATAGATTGTAGGGCATATTTGAGAATGCAAGTGCCCTTATGTATGTTATGCATATAAGCACATAAGATACCCTCTCAGAAATAATGATTAGCTCTTCTATAATGCTTTAAATATTAGCAAAGTGTTTTACTCAGATTATTTCATTTGATCTTCACAAAGAGCCCTGTGAGGGAGGTGCATTTATTAGTCCCATCTTGCAGATGAGGAAACTGAGGCTGAAATAGGTTAAGTGATTTGCCCAGGGTCACATAACTGAGGAAAGGCCTTGTAGGAGTAGTATTTGAACTAGACTTTTTAAAGGAGGCTGGGGATTCTGAAATGTAGATAACTTAGTTGTAAATGCTAGATCTTGTATAAAAGCTTTATATAGAGACAGGAGGTAGAACATCATGGTGAGATATAGCAAGGTTATTTTGGCTGGAGCATAGTATGTGAAAAGGATGATGGGGAAGACATTTATCAATAACTGTACGTCTAAGATATATACAGTACAAAGGGAAGACTCTAGAAGTGTGTATTAGGAGGGACAGTGGGAATCAGGAAAATCTTCCATTCAGAAGATAGAATTTGAACTGAGTCTTGAAGGTGGCCAAAAACCCTCAGAAGATGGAGGTGAGGAGCGAGATAATTCCAGGCATATAATAAAGGTCTGCTGAAGGTAGGTTGTGAAGAACTGAAAAGAATTTGTGTGTGGTCCTTCTCCTTAAAGCCCTTCAGTACTTACCCTGGGTTTCATCCTCTGCTGCCTTCTCCAGCAGATAGTTTCCTCTATTCTCTTCATTCACTAATCAGTCAGCTATTAAACATTCAGTGCCCACTGTGTTAAGCTGTGCCTTATAAGCACTGGGGGTACCAAAAGGGCAGAAGACTATACAGCTCTCTAGGGCTTCAGAGGAGACAGCAAGCAAACAAATTTGCACACACAAGATGTATAACGGTGTATAATGATGATGTTTATGTAGCGCTTACTGAACCCTTAGCAAAGGGAGACTTCCCTAGAGTTAAGAGGAGTTTGAAAAGGCTTCTGACAAGAGATGGGATGTTAATTGGGACTTAAAGGTATCCAGGGAAGCCAGTCGGTGGAGATGAGGAGGGCTGGCATTCCAGGCATGGGAGGCAGCCAAAGAAAATGCCAGAACCAAGAAACAGGGAGTTTCTTGTTCGGAGCAGCCAAGAGGCCAGCGTCACTGGATCATAGCTGTGGTAGAGAGAGGGCAGTGTACAAATACTGGAAAAGTAGAGGAGGTAGGCTGGGCTGTGCAGGGCTTTAAACGCCAAACCAGGATTTTGTATTTGATTCTGAAGTTGATAGGAAACCACTGGTGCTTAGTGAGTAGGGAGGTGTCATGATCCTCAGGTTCCACCTAGCTGGCTCCTTCCCCGTTGCTTACAGATGCATTTGTGTCTCTCCCATCTGTAAGAAACGCAGTTGATCAGACCATTCCTGCTCACTATTCATCGTTATCTCTACTCACCTTCTCAACTAAAGGCACCTTTACTTTTTCTCCTCTCCTAACTTCTTTCTTTTTTTTTTTTTGGAGAGGCAGTTGGGGTTAAGTGACTTGCCCAAGGTCACATGGCTAGTTTTGTGTTAAGTGTCTGAGGCTGTATTTGAACTCAGGTCCTCCTGACTCCAGAGCCAGTGCTGTATTCACTGAGTCACCTAGCCTCCCCCTCTTGATGACTTCTAAACCCTCTACATTTTGACTTCTGCCTCATGATTCAGCTAAAATTGCCCTCTGAAGTTCCCAGTGAGCTCTTCATTGCTGTATCTGATGATTTAACTCTCTGCCTTTTCATTAGCTGTGCCCTGTGCCCCGAATGCTTTTCCTCCTTCCCTCTGCCTTCTGGCCTTTCTGTAGTCCTGGAAAGTCCAGCTCAGGTCCCACCTTCTGCAGGAGGCCTCTCCTGGTCCCTATCCATGTCCCCATTCTCCCCACTCAACCTGACTACTAGTGTCTTTTTTCCGAGGTTACCTGCAATTTATATTGTATTTATCCTGTAGGTATGTAGTCATTTATATGTTTACTCCCTCACTGAAGTGTGAGCTCTGGAGGGCAGGGACTGTGTTTTTGCCTTTATATTTGTATAGTGTTTAGCACAGTGCTTGGCACATAGTGTGCTTAATGAATGTTTGTTGGCAGACTGTCTTCCTGATTGTATTTAATGTAAAGGGAATAGAGGGCTCCTGGAGGGTATTGAATTGGAGAGTGGGTGGTCAGAGGGCTCATGGTGATATTTTGGGAGTTGTATGGAGATTGAATTGGAGATTTGAGGAGCTAGGAGGCTGTTTTGGTAATCCAGGCAAGAAGACAAGGCTTGAATTGGGTGTGGTTGTGATGACCTGACCAAGTAGAAAGATGGGCAGAGATGCTGTGGAGGGAGGAGCAGGCAAGACTTGGAAACTTGTGGCTCTTTGGGGCCTGGGAAATGGAGGATTCCAAGGCTGGCGGCTTCTTCTGTGTCCACGGGAAAGCCTCCCCTTTTGTAAAGAAAAGCAGAATCTGGGCATTGGTTCATTAGCATTCTAATTGAAAGCCATGTCTGGGATTAAAATCCAACTGTAACAAGGAGCCGGACGGATCTTTGCTCCAGTGATTACTTTCCCAAGGGCATCAAAAAATAGTTAATTTATCTGTTTCTTTAAAAAGCTGCTCCACATTATACTTTTAGATTTTGTTACTATGAGTGCTTAATTACAGTTGTGATTCATTTACAACTGCACAGTTGTCCCTGAAGATCTGTGTATAGAGATTTCATCCATTTACTAAATACTAGGTCTTTGGAGTTAATTCTATACTGATGGTTTTAAATTTTTTTCAGTCTACTTCATCCAGTCAGAAATTCCCATAGACTTTCCACTTTCAAACAGAAAACAAAAAGTCCACATCACCAGAATTAATAGGATAGAATTCCCTTTGGTGAGATACCATGGAAATATGTCAAAAGTGAATTGTTATTATTTAATTTCACAAATAAAAATATAGGCACAGTGTAAACTTTAAGGCCAAACCACTGATCACTTGGAAGATTCCTTATATCATCATGAAAATGCCAATCTATTGGTACAAACACCTTTTTCTCCCACTTAATCTGTATTTAGTATCTTTTTGGTTTAATTTATCAGAATTGTAAATGAGATATCTTCCCCCCACCACCACTTGAGCATCTGACTCCAGATCTGAGCTGAGGTCCTCCTGTCTCCAGGGCTGGGCTGCTGCCCTGTCCGCTGGCCCACCTCTCTGAGATCCGAATGGTGCATAATGTTCTTGGCTGGTCCAGAGGCCTAGGAGCCGTGGGGTCTTGGCTTCCTATGTAGTATACTCACCCTGAGTGGGCAGAGGAAGTTTCAGGATAAGGAGTTCGGCAGCAGTGTTGTTCCTTTTCGGGTGGTCTGCACTCTGGCCCATCCTTGCTTTCTTATCAAGACATTCCAGGCCTTCTAGTCTTCGTGCCTTCACACAGACCTGCACTCAGACCAGTCACTAGAGATACTTCTTCTGCCCCAGGCCTTGGTCTCCTCCGTAGGGACTCCCTCTCCCTGGATACAGTTTTAGGAAATGCCTGGCTAGGCTTCCCTCACTTCGCTTCCTCCTTTCTGGCCACCTTCCTGCCACCTTTCCTCTCCTTCCAGTTCTGGGACCCTGGCTCCTCAGTGGGACCTGCTGCTCACCTACCACCTTCTTTTGCCCAGTCAAACATCAGCTCCTGGAGGATCCTGGCTGTCTTTCTTCGATATTTTACTTGTGTCTTCAGCAGCAAGCCCAGGACTTGGCACTTGGTGCTTAATGGATGCTTTTGGACTCGTGCGTTGCTATCAGTTGGGTTCAGCATGTTTTCAGTGCAGCTTTCTCGCACTCTTCAAGCTGTAGGGACGCGTGGTGTTAGATACGATTACTCAGTGATTCTGCATATACCATCTTATGCCCACTTCACAGATGAAGAAAGAGAAGCTTTAATTCTGTCCTGAAGCACATAAGGGTGTCATTCAGTCAGAAGAATCTTAGACATCCTGCCCATAAAACAGGGTGCTATGGAAGAGTACAAGGAACACCACCTAGTTAGCCCCTCATTGTACAGAGGGGGAAACTGAGGCACAGGGACATTGAGTGACTTGCCCGAGGGCATAAGCCCCAGAGGCAGGATTTGAACCCAAGACCTCTGATCCTGGAGCCAGGGCTAGTTACACTATCCCCTTTAAGGAAACTGTTTAGTCACTGGCTTTGAGAAAGGGCACCTGCTGTGACATTCTTGGAGGGCAGTCTATTTAAAGTCAGGCTTCAGATTTCCTTGGGGAGCTTCCAGTCTAGTTAGGAGGCTGCTGTTTAGTGACCTCAAGTGGGCATGCTTTTCAGCTTTTAAATATGTGTAAAAAGTAATTTGAGTAAGTAGACAAAAATGCATTATATTACTTAAGTAAACAGGTAAAGGTTTGTTCCTGGCTAGTCTGCTTTCTGTGACCAGTTGTTGAAAGATTTCTTTTAGGACTCCTGACTACTGTATTAGGAAAGACCCTATGTGTTTCCTCAGATGGCAGGTATTGAACCAGACTCTGCCCTGAGGGGCCATGGAGAATAAAGAAAGCAGCTATTTATTTTAAAGGTTATTGAGTGGACACTTGAGGTAATTTTGGCTTCCTTAATCAGCTAGAGCCTGGATGGGAGGGCATGCTGGTCTCCTTAAGAAGTGGAGGTCCCTGGATTCTTTCAGGTGGAGCATGTTCTAAGTCTGGCCAGTCCTTCGCTGTGGCACTCTGCAGCACAAGGCCCTCACTACAGTTACATTTCTCAATGAGAAGAACTATTTGTTTTTCCAGTTAATACATTTTTGGCTATTCTTATTGGGGATTATGAATAAAGTGTGCTAAATCTATGAAAATAGATTTTGAAAAATTATAAAGTCCCAGAGTTTTTTAATGTTGCTTGTTGCCTCGGGCTGTTAAAAAGCGAAATATTAAAGGGCTTGGAGAAAAAACCTACAAAGTCCTCCTGTTTGAAACAGATTGTTTTGAGTGAAATCAGAGGACAAAGCAGTGGTTATCATGCCCTTCAACACACAAACACTGTCTGTTTCAGACTGGAATGTGGCGGTTCCACTCCAGCGGTTTTGCCAGCTTGAAACCAAATGAAAGTAATAGCACAGGCATCATCCTGTGTCTTGGTCTGATTAGAAGCAAATTGTTTTTATTTGTTAAGTTAGAATAGTCTGGTTTTTTTTTTTGAAAGACAAAAAGCAAGCAGAAAATTCGTTTAGTTTTTCATTTGTTACAGACTTTTGATTCTAGTTTGTCTTTACAAATTGTGCAGGTTTTGCTTCAGTGTTTCAGAAGGCGATACTTACAGAAGTTGAAATATATTACAAGTAGACTTTTGATATTTAGGCATAGATGCAGTGACCATGCCCCAAAATTAATGTTTGTCATACATGGAATCTCCTAGTAGGAACATGCTGGAAGCTAATTTAGTCATGAAGCATTTATTAAGTATTTATTCCGTTCTAGGCCCTTTGCTAAGCTCTTGGGGATGACCAAAACAAACAAAATCAGTTCCTGTCTTCTGGGAACTTACTTTCTACTACAAGATAATCATAACTACCTAGCCTTTCTATAGTGTTTGGAGGTTTACAAAGGACTTTTGCATATGTTACCTCATTTGATTCTCATAACACCCCTTGGGGGTAAACGCTATTATCATCCTCATTTTATAAGTGAGGAAACTGAGGCTTGGAGATTAGGTGACTTGCCCAGGGTCACACAGGCTACTAAGTATCTGTGGCCAGATATGATCTTAGGGTCTTCTAGACTGTCCCTTTTCTACTATGCCAACTAGCAGCCCGTATAACAAAGAGAGTGGAAGATAATCTGAAAGGACAGCTGTTATTTGCATCTGGGGATGCGACGGGAAGACCTTCTGAAGGAAGCCAGTCTGTGTAAGTCTTACCCAAGTGTAAGACTTAGTCCTATTGAAGGTCATCTTATTAGATTGTGTCCAGTGCTCTAGCTAACCTGTCACAACTCTTACAGAGCCTTACTCTGTTGTCAGTGTGTTAGCAGTCAGTTTCCAAGCCTTGTGTCATTGGCAGATTTGATGAGCACACCCTCTATGGTTTTATCCAGGGCATTGATACAGATGTTAAGTATCACAGATCCCATCAACTTTTCACAAGAATGTCCTTCACATTGATGTTGAACTATGAAGAACCCACTTTTGAGTGTGGTCATCCAACCTGTTGTGAATCAGTCTGATTATCTTATTGTCTAATCGACACCCTTCTCCATTCTCCTTATGAGAAGAGTATGAAATACCTTGTCTAAAGCTTTTTTAAAACTCCGGTCAGCTTCGCACCCAGTGCTCCCTCGTCATTTAGTAAGCCTGTCACAAAGGGGACAGAGTGAAGCTGACAGGACCTGTTCTTAATGTGACACCAGGCTGGCTCTGTGTAGTAATCACTGCTTCCCTTTCTAGATAGTCACTAACCAACTCTGAAAGACTTCATTCTAAAATGTTCCCGAGAAGTGAAGTCAGGCTCGCTGGCCGAGAGTGGGCAGGTTCTGCTTGCTTCCCTTTTTTGGGAATCGTGACAACATTTGCCCTTCTCCATTCTTGCATTACCTTTTCCTTTTTTCATGGTCTTTCTGTTATCATTGACAGTAGTTTAGGGGAAAAAAAAACCATCTGCCAGTTTTCAGAACCAGAACTTCTCATTTGTCTGGCCCAGTTATTTGAATTTAGCAAAGGAAAAACACTCATTATCTCTTTATTTATCTTGAGCATAAACTTGTTCCATCATTTTACAAAACCAATAAATATTGAGTAGCTCAGTCTTTGTGAGTTATCCATCCCATGGAGAGGAATCCTGTCTTTTCTTTGATTGTTTTTCTTTCAATATACCTTTAAAAAAAACCTGTTTGTTGGCTTTAAGTTTCCCAAGCTGACCTTAGCTCATTCTGAGCTTTTGTTTTCCTAACACTGTTTTTACAGGACCATGCTATAAGCTTATGTGAATCTTTTATTACCTGGCCTTATTTCTATCTTCTGGACATTAAGTTTTAAAATTTGAGTTGATTGGTGAGTTCAGGTACATCCACATAGGTCTCTTCAAACAAATCCAGTTTTTCTTAATTTTTCCCTTTGACTCCAAAATCTCACTGTTGTACTCTCCCATTCTTGCTGGTTTGAGTGGGGGGAGGGTGCTGGTGGTAAGATGTTTCATTCACAGTCTTCTGGGGTCATGATTGGTCATCTTACATCAGAAGTCTTCAGTTTTCAGTGTTTCCCATTATGTTATCGTAGTTGCTGTTTAGTCTTTTAAATCATGTCCCCATTTGGGGTTTCATTCCATCATGTCTCAGGCTCATTTGACCATTAAGGTCACATCTGCCTTGCTTTAGGAATGTTAGTTCTTGTTTGTTGCTTAAACTTCGCCTATATCTGTATCAGTGTTTGAGGCTGTGAATTTTCTTACTAGCTCCTTTGTTGTATTTTGTCTCCTGTGAACATCTGGTTATGTGGTCATTGCTGTGTTTCCTTCTTTATAGCTACTCCCTCTGGTATCTGTCTAGCTTGGGGATTTCCCTAGGTAGTCTTTCTTTTTCTTTTTTAAAATTAATTTGTTTGTTTCCTTTTAGTTTACAGGATCCAATTCCACAATTCCTTGAGTTTCACATTTTGTCCCCCTCCTTCCTCTCCCCCCCATGGCGGCATATAGTCAAATATAGGATCTGTAAATACTTTCACATTATGCATTAGTCAGGTTATAAAGATGGATTGTATCAGATGGAATGAAAAATGGTAAAGAGGACATAAAACCAAATAAGAGAAGGAGAAAGATCAGATATTTTACTTCCACCTGGATATAAACTCAGTTCTTCTAGATCTTTCTCTGGATGCACATATTTCTCTCCATCATGAGTCTTTTGGGATTGACTTATAACACTACATTGCTGAGAGGAGTCCAGCTATCAAAGTTGGTCATCACACATATGTTGTGTCTGTAATTGTGTACAAATTTCTCCTGGTTCTGCTCTTCTCACTCAGCATCAGTTTGTATAAGCCTCTCCAGGTAAATATGAAGACCGTCTGCTCCTCGTTTCTTACAGCACAGTAGTATTCCATAACATGCATATACCACAACTTGTTCAGCCATTCCCCAATTGATGGGCACCCCCTTAATTTCCAATTCTTTGCCACCACAAAAAGAGCTGCTATAAACATTTTTGTACATATGTGTCTCCTAGGTAGTCTTTCAGTAGCCATAATGATATAAACTGCTCTTGTGGTATTCACTTTCTTTCCCATTTATTTAGACCATTGGTAATGGTTGTACCTAAAGTAGATGATTATTTGTCTTAATAAGTCTTGGAAGGTTCTCTCATGCCTTGAATGCATGCTGAAAGAAAAAAACAGACCTTGATATTGTGAGCACGTTGACAAATAACTACTCCAGAGTAAAGAACCAGCAGTAGCTCCCTCCTCTCCATGGATGGCAGTTCTGCTGTACTCTGCTCCCTAATTTCCAGATTTATCAGCCTCCACTGACTCCCTTGTTCCACCTCAGCCACACTACATTGTCCCATTAACCCAAATGCACTTATTACGAAATCTGGCATTCTCCTATCTGACCACAGCCTCCTATCATTCCTCTCTTCCCTGTTGCTCATCCGTATTTGCCACCTCTATCCAGACCCCCAGTCCCTCCCCTCAGCCCTTGCTCAGACTCTTACTTCACTTTTGTCCCTCTCTGATCCCAGCCTAGCATTTCACCTCTTTACTGTTCTGTACTCAGATTCCTCTCTGCTTTGTCCTATTGCAATTCTTCTTTTGTCAAGCCTTGGCCTTCGATTTCTCCCCACCATCTACCTCCTCTGCTCCTGATTAGGAGTCATTGAGTGCAGTTAGGGGAAGTGTCACAGCCATGGTAATGGGGTAAGTCACACATTTATGTTCCCCGATAGCCTGGCACACTTTTTGTTTTCCTTCCTAATTGGCTTCCTATCTTTCTCCCAACTGAAGCTATTAGAGACTTTTTTTTCAAGTCTTACACACCTCCTCCTCCTCTTTCACCAGCTGAGGGCCTGGCCTCTTCTGAGGAGATTGAGGCCCTAAGATATGTGCAAGCAGCTCTTTCAGAGTACCTGGTTCCTGCTTCTTCAGGAAGGGTCTGATCAGTCTCTCATTGAAAAGTTGTCCCTTTTCCACCTTACTGCTCTTCTGGTCCCAACATCATAATAGTGGTCAAGTCCCATCCCTTCTATCCCAGATTTATCTTTGTCCCCTTGAAGCCTCACTCCTAGAGTGTGGAAGAGAGGTTTTTGTTGTTGGTCGGTTGTTTTTTAAGAGCATTTCCTTTCTTTTTCAGTAGAATGTGAACCTGTATTTTGGAATATAGATAACCCATCACCTTGCTATAGAAGAAATATATAGAACACACACTCCGTCCAGATCACCTCAAAATTTCTACTATTTTCCATGATGACTGAGATTTTTCAGCCTTGTTTTTTTAAGATTATGTGTATTTACATCTCTACCCTAACTAAGCATCTGGTAAAAGCTATTACAGTTTATGTCGACTCTTAATAATTTGACATTTCCGGTCAACTTCCTTTTCTTAGTCTCATCAACTCCCCAGTCACACTCCCCTCCCCTTCAGTCTGGCACAGACTATTTGTTTCACCAAGTTTCCCACCCACCAGTCTCAATTTATTTTACCCTCTAATTATTCCCGTTACCTTTTCTTCCTTACCTCAGTCTTGCCAGTTGTCAACTCTTGCCCATTTTGAGTCTTCCTCTTCTTATTCTACTCCCTAATCTTCCTGAATCTTCCTTAATCAGCTTTTATATCCTTCTTAATTGTCCTTGATCCTTCTTTTTCAATTTGGAATTAAAGTCTAGACCAGTATCTTGACCTAGAGATGTTTTTCTATTTCAAATTTACTCAGTTTCTTCTAAATTCAACCTTTGACCTACTTTCATTAATCTAAATCTCTTTAAGTTTCTTAGATCATATTAAACATCTTTCTTCTTCAGCTCAGTTCCTTTTCCCCTTCCCCACTGTCTACTGCCATAGAAAATAGATATAGATAGAACATAGTAGGACTAACATGATCTTGTGCCTCTGTCTCCTTCTGAGCTTCCTTCTTCGCTCCTCTGTATTTTTAAAAATGTTTCGTTGACACTTTCCATTCTATCACCACCCTGTTCACACAGAGTTCTCCTTTCCCCCTCCAAAAATTAAAGCCTTCCCTTGCAACAAACAAGTACAGTCAAACAGGACAAATCAGTGCATTGTCCTTATCTGAAAACGTGTGGCTCCGTCTGCACCGGTTGTGCTTCTTCTGGGGTAGGCAGGAGAGTTTGTTTCATCTCCAATGTTCTGGATTCTTGACTGGTTATTGCTTTGATCAGAATTCTTCAGTTCTTTCAAGTTTTCCATTATACATTATTTCAGTTCATTTTAGCTGCATCTATAAAGTTCTTGAAATAAACGATCATTATCTGCAAAAAACATTACTTTTTGTTTTTCTTGTCCTTGTATTGCCTCAACTTATTTTTCTTCTTTAGCTTTAGCTAATATTTCTAGAACTATATCACATAACAATGGGGACAATGGACATCATAGTTTTTTCCTCCTGATATTTATCAAAACAGCCTCTGGCATTTATTCATTATGGGTAATATAAGCCTTTGGTTTTAGATAGATATTTATCTGTTAATGATATTAAATAAAGGTCCAATTATTCTTTTGCTTTTTCGTTTTCTTAACACAAATGAATGTTGTATTTTGTCAAGCTTTTTCTGTATGTGTTGATATTTTGTGATTGTGTGATTTTATTTTTTCTTCTATTACTGTGGTCTGTTATGTTTGTAGTTTTCCTAATGTTGCACCAACTTTGCTTTCCTAGTACAAATCCACCTTGGTCATATTGTAGAATTTTTTAAACATGTTGCTGTATCCCCTTTGCTAATATTTTATGAATATTTTCATATTGATATTCATTAGAGATATTTGTTGCATTCTCTAGTTTATTGTTTCCTTGGTTTGGGTTTCAGGACTATTTTTATTTCAAGGAAGGGATAGGATGCGTTTCTAGACTTATAGACAATTTATGTAATATTGGAGTCACTTTTTTCTATGAATATTTGGCAGAACTTGTAAATTCATCAAGATTTTTTTCTTTGGAAATTTATTTGTGCCTTCTTTAATATCTTTTCCTTATATTGAGTTATTTAATTTCTCCTTCCTGTTCTGTTGATAGGATATTTTACATTTTTCACTGCTTGCTTTTCTAAGTAAGCTCTTAACTTATTAATGAATTCTGGTGAATAATGATGTTGAGTTGACTATTAATAAATTTTGGAAGCCAGCTTTCCCAAATCCTTTTGAAAAATTGGACATTTACACACCTCTGTGGTCTTTCAGTGAGTTTCTGTTCAGCCATGTCACTCTCCTACTCAGTGAACTCCAGTGGGTCCCTGTTGTCTCCAGAATCAAATACAAAATGCTTTGTTTGGCATTCAAAGCCATTCATAGCCTAACTCCTTTCTACCTTTTCAGTCTTGTTGTACCTACTCTCTGACATGTATGCCTCACTTCAACAACACTGTCCTCATGGCTGTTCTGTGAATAAGATATTCCATCTCTTGGCTCTGGGCATTTTCTCTGGCTGTCCTGCATACGTGGAATGTTCTCTTAACCCCTCTTAATTTTAGTCCCTTTCCTCTCTTAATTATTTACTATTTTTCCTTTATTTAGCTTCCTTTGTATTTTTTTAAATTTTGTCTCCCCCATTAGATCATAACCTCCTGGAGGGAAGGATCTGTTTTTTACTTCTTTTTTTTTTTTTAATTTACCATGCTTAGCACAGTGCCTAGCACTTAAGTGGGTGCTTTAAAAATGGAAATCTTCTAGAGGTTCTCTTTATTCTTCCAAAATTCCTCAGAGATTTCTAACCATTGTTCTTAGATAATTATCTTGAACCAGTAACTTAGACTCATTTACAGAAGCTGTATGCTCTATGATTAACCTTTTTTGGTTTTCAGTTTTATTTTAATCATGATAAAAAGACAAATTAATTTTTTTTTAAAGCAATTGGGGTTTAGTAACTTGCTCAAGGTTACATGGCCAGTTATTATTTCTGGGTGTGGTGCTGAGTATCTGAGCCCGGATTTGATCCAGGTCATCCCAACACTGGAGCCAGTGCTCTTACTCGCTGAGCCACCTGGCCACCCCTAAGCAATCGGGGTTAAGTAACTTGCTCAAGGTTACACGGCCAGGTGTTTCTGGGTGGGTGCTAAGTGTTTGAGCCCGGGATTCGATCTCCAGGTCTTCTCAACACTGGAGCTGGTGCTCTTACTCGCTGTGCTACCTGGCCGCCCCGACAAATTAATTTTTTCCTGAAAAATATGATTGTTACAGAATAGGAGTGGAATAGTAATCTTTTCTCTTTTTTTTAAACTTAAATCATTTACCTCTATATCTGAGAATGACCTTTATTTGGCTGTGTAAATGTAAACTGGTTGTGATAGTGGAATATTACCATTTATTGTTCATTTAGAACTTTTGCTTACTCAATAAAATACAGTCTAACTTTTCACAGCTCGACTCCAGTCTCGACAGTGTACCTTTCCATTTTTATTTTGTGGCTTTTATTCACCTTCCTGGATGGTGCAGTCCAGCAAATGGCAATATTTGTTATCTCCGTGCCTTTCTGTACAGCTGTTCCTCTCTCGATCCCCACTGTCGCTGTTCGTCTGCTCCTTTCCCTTTACTGCCCAGTTTGGTTTCTGTTTGTTTCCCTGATTCCCTTCTCTCCCCGAAGCAGAAGGCAGTTTCTCGCACCTCTTCAGACTCCTTCGATATCTGACCTCCATCACATACACTTATTTTCTTACTCTTTGGTATTTATATACCAGTATATCTATACGCCATATGTACAGGTCTTATCCCATGTTCAATTCGGTTTTTTAAGAAATGAGTGCTTACTAAGTACCATGGTGTGGGGATGTAAAGATGGAACCTTAAGAACCCTGGTTCTTAAGTCGCTTAAAGGAACTGTGACAAAGGAGAGGGAAGAAGTTACGAGAGAGTTCTTTTTTTAAAAAAATTATTAATTTTTAGTTTTCAGCATTCGTTTCCATAAGATTTTGAGTTACAATTTTCTCTCCTCATCATTCCCCTACCCCCACCCCAAAATAGCAAGCCTACTGAATACTCCTTCTCCCAGTCTGTTCTCTCTTATATCCTCCCTCATTACCCCCCTAAGTTTCTAGTAGGGCAAGATGGATTTCTGTACCCAATACCTGTATATCTTATTTCTCAGTTGCTTGTAAAAAACAATTTTTTTTAAACATTTGTTTTTAAAACTTTGAGTTCCAGATTTTTTCCTTCTAACCTCCTCACCCACCCCCACTGGGAATATAAGCAATTCAATATAGGTTGTACATGTGTAGTTACCCAAATCATTTCCATAGTTGTTATATTGTGAAAGACTAACTATATTTCCCTCCATCCTATCCCGCCCCCCACTTATTCTATTTTCTCCTTTGACCCTATCCCATTCCAAAAATGTTTGCTTCTAATTACCCTCTTCCCCAATCTGACCTCCCTTCTATCATCCCCCCTCTTATCCCCTACCCCCCCTGTTTTCCTGTAGGGTAAGATAACCAATGGAGTGTATATGTTATTCCCTCCTTAAGCCAAATTCAGTGAAAATCAGGTTGTCCCATTCCCTTTCACCTTCCTGCTCTTCCCCTCCATTGTAATAGTTTTCTCTTGCCTCTTTTATATGAGATAATTTACCCTAATCTATCTCTCCCTTTCTCCTTCTCCCAATTAATTCCTCTCTCACCTCTTAACTGTAATTTTTAGATATCCCTTCATATTCAACTCATCCTATGCCCTCTATGTATACATGAACATACATATGCCCACACTCAGATATACATATACACATACACCCTCCTATACATACTGTATATGTATGTTCACACACACACACACACACACACACACATATTCCCTTCAGCTATCCTCATACTGAGAAAAGTCTTATGAGTTACAATGATCATTTTTCCATGTAGGAATGTAAATAGTTCAGCTTTAATAAGTTCCTTATGGTTTCTTTTTCCTGTTTACCTTCTCATGCTTCTCTTGCTTCTTGTATTTGAAAGTCAGATTTTCTGTTCAGCTCTGGTTTTTTCATCAGGAATGCTTGAAAGTCCTCTATTTCAATAAATGACCATATTTTCCCCTGTAGCATTATACTCAGTTTTGCTGGGTAGGTGATTCTTGGTTTTATTCCTAGCTCCTTTGACCTCTGGAATATCATATTCCAAGCCCTTTTGATCCCTTAATGTAGAAGCTGCTAGGTCTTGTGTTATCCTGATTGAGTTTCTACAATACTCAAATTGTTTCTTCCTGGCTGCTTGTAATATTTTCTCCTTGACGTGGGAGATCCAGAATTTGGTTATAATATTCCTAGGAGTTTTCTGTTTTGGGAACTTTTTCAAGAGGTGATTGTTGAATTCTTTCAATTTCTATTTTGCCTTCTGGTTCTAGAATATCAGGGCAATTTTACTTGATAATTTCTTGCAAGATGGTGTCTAGGCTCTTTTTTTGATCATGGCTTTCAGGTAGTCCAATAATTTTTAAATTATCTCTCTTGGATCTGTTTTCCAGATCAGTGGTTTTTCCTGTGAGATAGTTCACATTGCCTTCTGTTTTTTCATCTCTTTGGATCTGTTTTATAGTATCTTGATTTTTCATATAGTCATTAGTTTCCAGTTGCTCCAGTCTAATTTTGAAGGAGTTATTCTCTTCAGTGAGTTTTTGAAATTCCTTTTCCAACTGGCAAATTCGCCTTTTTAAGGCATTCTTCTCCTCACTGGCTTTTTGGGCCTCTAGCCATTTGAATTAGTCTATTTTTTAAGGTGTTATTTTCTTCAGTGTATTTTTGGGTCTCCTTTAGCAGGCTGTTGATTTGCTTTTCTTGATTTTCTTGCATCATTCTCATTTCTTTTCCCAATCTTTCCTCCACTTCTCTCACTTGATTTTCAAAATTCTTCTTGAGCTCCTCCGTGGCCTGTAACCAGTTCATATTTTTCTTGGAGGCTTTTGATCTAGGGATTCTGACTTCGTTGTCTTCCTCCTACTCCATGCCTTGATTCTTTTTGTTCCCAAAAGAGGATTCTATGGTCTGTTTGTGCTTCCTCGGATTGCCAGCCAATTACTTGGCTTTTGAGCTCTTTGCCATGGTGGAACTATGTTCAAGAATGGAGAGAGCTGTGTCCCAAATTGCTGGGGTTTTTGCAGCTGCCAGAGCTATTAGCCCCCACAAGCTCCGGCTCACTGGCCACACACCCCAGGACCACCACCCAAGACCGCAATCCAGATCCAAGCAGGTCAGAGCAAGAGTGATTACCCTCTGAATGGTCACTTGGTCCCTCTACAATCTGCTGGCTAGGAACTCCTGAGGCAGCCTCCACCACAAGTGATTGGAGTGGGAGCCCATGCCAAGTTTGTGCTTCTACTCTTGGTATCTTGGCTCTGCCCCTTCGAGAGAGCTCTTAAGAAACTTCTCTCAGCTGGTAGGTTAGAAGCTACTAGACTATAGACACTTTGAAAGCAGAAATGAGGTAGTTTTTTTAGCTTTTGTGATCTCAACACCAAACTTAAGCATCTAATAAATTTGGTATGTTAGTTTCAGAATTGTCTTTCTTATTTGTGTCTGCTTACAAACTCCCTTCTCTCTTCTGTGTTTTTAACATGCTTCATCACTATCACTCATCCCCACACATTCCTTCCCCCATATCAAAACAAAACAAAGCAAAAACCACTCCTTTGTGTTCAAATGAGCCCCACATTACGTAACACATCCAGATGGTGGCCACATCTGACCATGTGTCTCTCAGGTGGGAGCTTGTCTCTCATTGTTCATCCCCCAGGCTTCCTAGTTTTTCCCCGAAATTGATTACCATCTCCCAGCTCTGTGCGGTTGCAGACAGTCCTCTTTGTCATCTCCCCATGAGGCCTTCCCTGATTTCTGCACCCCTCCATCTTCTCTCCTTCCTCACATTAACTTAGTATTGTACTTGGATTACAAACATGTTGTATCCCTTCAACAGTGAGTAAGCTCCTTTAAAGACAGGACTTTTAAATTTTTTTTCTTTCATGTCTCTGGTGCTTTACTTATAGTAGGTATTTAATAAATGTTTATTGAATTGAAATCAGGAAACCTGTTAAGTGGATGACACTCTCAGAACCTCAGTTTTCCTTTCTATAAAATGCAGATAATGTTTATATGATCATCAAAGTTAGAACAATGCTGTTACTATTATTTTAAAAGGTTTCATCCCTTGATGTTGAACCTTCAATTATCTGGAAACTGAAAAAGTAAAAACTCCGTTATTTGTGTGTACCTTCTGCCCAGTGTGGTTATGAGCTTCTTGAGTTCTGTTTGTGTCTACCAATGCAGATTGGCACCTTACTTCTGTAACTTAAGAGAGCTGCCTCAGGCATTGAGTAGTTTAATGACTGAAATTGTTGCTAGTTTTTTGTTTGTTTTTGGTTTGGATCTGTGATTTTCCACATGTATATGCCCTCTACTGATATATGTTGAGCACTGAGAGGTTTGATGACTTTCCCATGTCCAGATTAGCTATTACAAAGCTGGGTCTCACTGACTCCACCATTGATTAGCCTTTTATCCACTAGTGCATGCTGCCTCTGTCGTTGGAGTGCTTAGCAAAAGATTCATGTCTTTTAATCCTTGGATACCAGCTGGTCCCCCAATTAAAGTTCTTTATGTAAAGAAAAAAAGCGAAGCGCTTCTTGGTGAATCGGCCCTGAAAGATGTGCTCTCTTGTCCTTTGTTTGCATTTGGCAGTTGCTGGCTTGGGAGGTGAAGGGGAGACAGACAGGTGCTACAGGAACTGCAGAATCTTTGCAAACCCTTATGACAGAAAACTTGGCATGTGCTCACGGTGCTCTCTCTCTGGTCTCCTTCCACAGAGTGTTTCTCCAGCCCAGAGGGATGAGGTTGTCCGATGGCTGGCCAAGCTCAAGCATCAGTTCAACCTGTACCCAGAAACACTGGCCTTGGCGAGTAGTCTTTTGGACAGATTCTTAGCCACTGTCAAGGTAAGCGTGTTAAGATGAGCATTGTGTTTCCTGGAAGCAGAGAGTGGGTCTTTGACTTTGCTTCAGGTTGATCAAACATCATACTTTAAGAGGCAGACCAGTGTAGGACATCTGTACAGGAACCTTCTGAGCTGTTGGTCTGAGTTCTTGGAGATTCCTTATTGACCTGATGAAGTGTTCTCTTAAAGCAGTAGCCCAGCCTCCCTAAATGGAATGGTGTTCTACTTCTTCTGATTTCATATCAAATTGTGCTTGAGAGAAGTACTTGACAGACACTTTCATGTTTGCCGAGTAAGAAGTAATTCTCTGAAAGACCTACCTATTATATATTGGCTTATTTTGTCATTAGTTCAGCAGCTCAGTGGTGAAGGTGATAGAGGTCCAGGCCTGGAGTCAGGAAGACTCGTCCAGAGTTCAAATCTGGTCTCAGACACTAACTAACTGTGTGACCCTGGGCAAGTCAGTTAATTTTGTTAGCTTCAGTTTCCTCATGCACAAAAGCAGGTGGAGAAGGAAATGGCAAACTACTCCAGTATCTTTGCAAGAAAACTCCAAATGGGGCCACAGAGAGTCAGACACAGCTGAAGGGACTGAACACCAACAGATCATTTGTTGCTAATGAATATTTACTGAATGTGCACATTGTGTAAATCTTAGGAAAAATCTGAGGCTACCTCTAGCACTGTTGTGGGAGGGGGGCTGGGCTCCTCACTTCATACATGATCTTTACATATCGACATTTGTCCTCATAGACTGTAAGCTCTTTGTGAGTAAAGATTGTTTCCTTCTGTGTGCTTGTATTCCCCTCACACAAGGCTTGGCACATGTTTGCTGATGGACGAGGCAGCCCTTGAGGGGAGGGAAGATTCAGGTTCATATTCATGAAGCTTTGGACAAGTCACATAACTTTTCTGAGCCTAGTTTGGTGGCCTGTAAGATGAGCTAACAATGGAAGGTCATGATTCAGAATTGAAAGACTTTAGAATTCACATAGCCCAACCCTTGGATTTACAGAGGCCCAGAGAGGTGGGTGGTTGGTCTGAATATGTTTGTACAGTCATGTTATCAAGAGTACAAACAAGGGGTGGCTAGGTGGCACAGTGAATAGAGCACTGGCCCTGGAGTCAGGAGGACCTGAGTTCAAATCTGGCCTCAGACACTTAACACAAAAAATAGCCATGTGACCTTGGGCAAGTCACTTAAGCCCTATTGCCCTTCAAAAAGCAAAAAAAAAAAAAAAAGAGTACAAACAAAATGAAGGCATTTGGGATTTGTCATTTGTGTTCTGAGAAGGTATAAATCAGGAATCTGATTTCACAGATTTTATCTAGAGAACTCTTTGATTAGGGAATCATAAAGAAAGGGAGGAATGTGAGCAGCTTCTTGGGCATCATTTCTTTTCTTTTCTTTTTTTTTTTTGGTGTCATTTCTGTTCCAAATTCTTGAGGCATCTGTGGGCAGTGACAAGGTTCAGGCTGTGTGAAGAGTCCGAGTGCCTGGCTGGGGGATGGCTATGCCACCTTTCAGAAGGCGCCCCTCTCCCCCACCCCTTTCCCAGGCTGGGAGCTTTTCCTTCTAGAAACTCAGAATGCACCTAAAGAAAACACATTCGATTTGACTTGTTTTTTCTTCAGGCAACTGAAATTTTATCTTCATTTTATAATGACAGAAAACATCAATATGTCAACTTTAAGTGACATTCCAGCTTACTGTCCTTTATACACACACACACACACACACACACACACACACACACACACACACACACACACACACACACATATATATTTTTTTAAACATTTGATTTTAAAACTTTGAATTCCAGATTCATTCCCTTCTTCCCTTGTTACCCACCCTTACTGGGAAGATAAGCAATTTAGTATAGGTTGTACATGTGTAGCTAATGCAAAACATTACCGTGGTAGATATATTGTAAAAGACTGAATATATTTCCCTCCCTCCCATCCCACCTCCCACTTGTTCTATTCTGTACTTTGATCCCGTCCCTTTTCAAAAGTGGGTGTTTCCAACTTTCCTCCCTCCGGCCTGCCCTCCCTTCCATCATCCCCCCTCTCATCCCCTTCTCCCCTACTCTCCTGTAGGGTGAGATACCCTATTGAGTGTGTATGTCATTCCCTCCCCGAGCCAAATTCAGTGAGAATAAGGTTGACCCATTGCCTTTTGCCTTCCTATTCTTCCCCTCCATTATAACCATTTTCCCTTGCCTCTTCTATATGAGATAGTTTACCCCATTCTGTCTCTCCCCATCTCCTCATTATCTTCCTCTCTCACCTCTTAATTTCACCTTTTAAGTATCATCCCTTCCTATTAAATTGGTCCTGTGCCCTCTATCTATGTATACATGTAAATATATACACATATTCACGTATGTATTCATATGCCCATATACCCTCTGATATAGACATATATATATATATATATATTTCTATTCCCTTCAACTATTCTCATACTGAGAAAAGTTTCATAAGTTACAATTATTGTTTTTCCATGTAGGAATATAAATAGTTCAACTTTGATAAGTTCCTTATGATTTCTTTTCCCTCTTTACCTTCTCATGCTTCTCTTGCTTCTTGTATCTGAATGTCACATTTTGTATTCAACTCTGGTTTTTTCATCAAGAATGCTTGAAAGTCCTCTATTTCACTGAATGACCATATTTTCCCCTGAAACGTGATACTCAGTTTTGCTGGGTAAGATGATTCTTGGTTTTAATCCCAGCTCCTTTGCCCTCCAGAATGTCATTTTCCAAGCCCTGCGGTCCCTCAGTGTAGAAGCTGCCAGATCCTGTGTTATCCTGATTGTGTTTCCACAATATTCAAATTGTTTCTTCCTGCTGCTTGTAATATTTTCTTCTTGATCTGGGAATTTTGGAACCTGGCTATAACATTCCTAGGAGTTTTCTTTTTGGGATCTTTTTCAGGAGGTGATTGGTGGATTCTTTCAACCTCCATTTTGCCCTCTGCTTCTAAAACATCAAAAAAATCTAAAAACTAATTTTCCTTGAGAATTTCTTGGAGGATGATTTCTAGGTTCTTTCTTTGATAATGGCTTTCAGGTAGATCAATCATTTTAAAATTATCTCTCCTGGATCTATTTTCCAGGTCAGTGGTTTTTCCAGTGAGATATTTCACATTGCTTTCTATTCTTTCATTTGTTTGGATCTGTTTAACAGCATCTTGATTTCTCATAAAGTCACTAGCTTCCATTTGCTCCAATCTAATTGTGAAGGAATGATTCTCCTCAGTGAGCTTTTAAGATTCTTTTTCTATCTGGCAGATTCGGCTTTTTAAGGCATTCTTCTCCTCATTGCCTTTTTGAGCCTCTTTTGCCATTTGAGTTAGTCTATTTTTTAACGTGTTGTTTTCTTCAGTCAAGCTGTTGACTCTCATTTCGTAATTTTCTTGCATTGTTCTCATTTCTCTTCCCAATTTTTCCTCCACTTCTCTTATCTGCTTCTTAAGGTCCTCTATGGCCTGTAACCAGCTTGTATTTTCCTTTGAAGCTTTTGGTGCAGGAGTTCTGACTTCACTGTCTTCCTCCTGTTCCGTGCTTTGATCCTTTTTGTACCCAAAATAGGAGTCTAATGTTGGATTGTTTTGCTTGGTTTGCTCATTTTGCCACTCAATTACTTGACTTTTGGGCTTTTTGCCACAGTAGGACTCTGCCACCAGACAGGGGAGCTTTGTTCCAAATGCTGGGGTTTTCTTAGCTGCTGGAGGTATTAGATGGGTGCCCTCTCTGAGGTCTCCACATGCTCTGGCAAGCTGGTCATGCACCCCAGGATCTCCACCCTAGACTGCAATCCAGATCCAAGCAGGTTAAAACAAGAGCGATTACCCCTCAGCCTGGTTGCTTGGTCCCTCTATACTCTGCAGGCCAGGAGCTGAAGCTGCCACATGGCGACAGCAGCCTCAGTGATGTCTTGCCCTGGGGGCAAAAGGTGACGTACTGCCACCTACTGGGTCCCAAAGTCCAGACTGCACTGACCTCTCACTTTGTCCTTAGCATCTGTGTGTTGGTAATTCTGGAAACGGCCACAGCAGTTGGTGATCTGGAGTCCCTCCTACTGGTGGCTGGTCAGGCCTGCCCTGGGGCTAAAACCTCTGTGTGGGACTGGGCTCGGCTCCCAGAGCGCTGTACTGGCCACTTCCTGCCCACCTGCCGGGCTGTCCTCAGTGGGAGATTAGCTTCTTTGTTTCATTTTGTGGGTTCTGTAGCTCCAAAGTTTGTTCAGAGTCCCCTTTTACATGAATTGGAGGTGGTGGTAGCCGGAGACGCGCGGAGGACCTGTTTCTACTCCACCATCTTCCCGGCTCACTGTCTTTTGTGAAGACTCTGTTGCATTCTTTCTCTATGATGAAAGCTAACACCAGTTTGTCATTAAATATTTTCAAAATAAAATTAGGTAATTTCTAGGAGTTGTTAGTGAATTGTGTAACATATTGCTTTTTGATATGCTGAGCTCTTCAAATGGATCTGTGATCTCCTCAGTTCAGTCTTCATCCTTCCACAGCTGGTCATCCTCCGTCCTCTCATTGACTTGCTAAAGCAGGCCAAGACAGCACTGGAGGCCCTAGGCTGGCTGTCTCCTGCACTCACAAGGACACCACTGCCCTTTCTTTTGCTCAGGTCATCTGCTTCTCTTCCCACACGTTTCCCTGGTGAGATCCTCCATTCATTCAGCAAGCATGTGTTAAGCATCTCTCATGCACCAGGCTGGCCCACTCACTGGGGATCTAACTAAAAGGTGGAGCAGTCCCTGTTCTCACGTCGCTCACGTTCATAGAGGAGAGACCCCAGGGCCCGTGTGAGCAAGAGGAAATAAGTAGAGAGAGAAAATACAAAGGAACAGCAAGTTCTGGACCAGATAATTGGGGGGGGGGGGTGGAGACCAGAAGACAGGACCTGAAGTTTGGAATTGCATGAGGAGGAGGTAAAGAAGCCTGGGCACAGCTTGTGCAGTGTCCCACTGTTTGAGGAGCAGAGAGAAGGCTGAGGGAGGGCATGTGTGTGGGGTGGAGCACATCGTTGGGGGTGCTGGTGGTGGGGATGGACAAGGAAGCTGCAAAGAAGGCTTGGGACCAGACCAGAGCAAACGGAAGAGACATGGGGAGCGTGGCATGATCAGGTTTGCTTTTAAGAAAAATGATTTTTCAGTAGTGTGGACAGACTGACAGCTGAGCAATGAGAGGGAGGCCAGGTAATCCAGGAGAAAGGTGATGAGATCCTAAACTAAGGTGGGTGCCTGTGTGAGTAGAGAGAAGGGCCTGGCTCCAGAGATGGGGAAGCAGCAATGGGAAGATTTGGTGCAGGACCGGCTGTGTGGGGAGTAAGGGGAAGGGGCAGAGAGTCTGCTTGGAACCAGACAATTTCATTTTTGTCCCTTCTCTCAGCCTAAAATCCCGTTTTCTGAGTTTTGCTTTTGTTTCTCTTTTCTAGTGAACACTTATTCTATTTTGTTTAGCTCCAAGCAGTTTGCTCCCTACTCACATTTCTGCCTTCCTCCTCCCTGTTCCATTTCATTCTCTTGTTTATTTTGTCATGGTGGTTTTTTTTTTAACTATTGCCTTCTCTTTTGCTTTCATGGTGAAAATTGATAAAGATCCTCACTAGTCTATTCCCCTTTTTTGAATGATCATCATCTATGGCATGTAAAAAAACTTAAAAAAAAATAGCAAGTTCCCCTTTCTTCTTCCTTTCCCCACTCATTAAATATTGTCAATGAAAGAATATTTTTACACTCCTAGAACTTTTTTTTTAAATTTAAATTTTATTTTCCCTGGTAGTTATTTTCTTCTTCCATCTCATTTGATCAGCCTGTTCTAAAACCATGATCTCTTTGCCCATATTGGATACTCATTAAGCTTTTTGGCTAACCAGCTTCAGTTATTTTCTTTGTTTTTTTCTTTTTTCTTTTTCGTTTTTAGTTATTTTCCATGTAATGGAATATTGACTTGTTCTTTCCATGGATCATAATGGAGTGGTTAGATGTTAATTCATCAGTCTAGAATGCATCTGGTTAGGCGTCCGTGGATGACGTAAAGATTTGGGTTGAGTTACGTAGAGTGTGGATTAATTGTCTTCATACCCAGCATCTGATTTTGTAGCCATAAATTCTAACTCCCTTCTTTTCTGCCCATGCCCTAGGCCCGTCCAAAATACTTAAATTGTATTGCAATCAGCTGTTTCTTCCTGGCTGCCAAGACCATTGAGGAGGATGAGGTAAATTTTTCATTTGAAGCTTCCCTTTCCTTTATAAAACGAAATTCTTTAATTTGCCTTCCATGTACTTGCTTGACAAGACAGGCCTGAACGTGAACTTTGTCTTTGCCTCCTTCTCTTGTTTTGTTGACTAGAGAATTCCTGTGCTGAAGGTGTTGGCCAGAGATAGTTTCTGTGGCTGTTCTTCATCGGAGATCCTAAGGATGGAGAGAATCATTCTGGATAAGCTGAATTGGGACCTCCATACAGCCACCCCTTTGGATTTCCTTCATATTGTAAATATGCTTTGTTATTTGAATCTGGAGTGTTTTATCTCTTGTGAATATTTTGCCCCTTTTCCTTTTAAAAAAATTAAAAGAAAAGTAAAGTAATGGCTGTCCAAAGTATGATTCAAATCAGGGCTTCTTAAACTTTTTCCACTCTTGACCCCTTTTTGAGTTTGGGCTCTGTTCATTGGCGCTTTGTATTCAGAACCAAGGCTGCAGTGAAGTTGCTTGATGCAACACAGGCGCGCACTGCCAGAAACACCTTGAATTCATTGTGAGTTTGATTTTGAATTAATTTTTGGTTGTTGCACATTCAGAAACCTTCGACTGTTGCCAAATGTTTCGAGCCCCAACGTGGGGGCCATAGGGCGGAGACCCGCATTTTAAGGAGCACTGAATTGTAGATGACCAGGTAATGGTAGCTAGAGAGATTGTAGACTTGGTACTGCTTCCCCTCAGCGAGCCACATTTGCTTTTGCAGAAAGTGGACTTGGAGCTTATCGTTTTTTTTTGTTTTTCAGTTCCATGCAATTGCAGTGTCAACCAGGCCCCAGCTGCTGTTTGGCTTGCCCAAACTGAGCCCGTCTCAGCACCTGGCGCTCCTCACGAAGCAGCTCCTCCAGTGTCTGGCGTGCAGCCAGCTTCTGCCATTCAAGGGGTCCATGTTAGCTCTCGCCATGGTCAGTTTAGAGATGGAGAAGCTCATTCCTGATTGGCTTGCTCTTACAATTGAGCTGCTCCAGAAGGCACAGGTAGGTACAAGCTTAGTAACTGTTTTCTGAAATTATTTTAAAGTCAAAGGAAATAATTGGTTTTCATTTCAGTTCCATTTGGTACTAGAATGTCTATAGATAGTAAATAATCAGATAATTTATTTCTGATGCATTCTCATACGCTATTAATTTGCCAGGAGAAATTGAGTGCAGATCAGTCCAGTAAACTGGGCAGGTCTTTCCCTTCCCCATTGCACATACCTCCCAAAATAATTTTTCTAAGAATTTTGAGCAGTTCATATAATTCTTGTTGATACATGTTCTTTTGGCTTGTTAGAGAGAAAAATGCCTGCTACTGTAGTTAGTTTCAAGGGGGTGGTTATGTACTCCATGGATTGAGTAAGTGTTGTTTAATAGCATACAAGTGGCAAGAAAATACTTGTCAGGGAAGTAAAGAATTTATCTTTGTTTTAAATGAAAAAGTTAACTGTTTGACGTTTTCAGCATGTTGAAACTGACCACCTTTATTATAACAGCTCCCATAGTTACATATAGTAAGGCACCCTTTACATACCTGGGATCGGAATTTCAGGCCAATACTTAATGTTTTTGAAAAATCTTCATTTTTAAACTAGTTTTTCTTTCAGCTAAAAAATTGTTAAATGGTTGTTGTCACGTATAAGCTAAGAATTCTGACTGCAGTGCAAGGGACAGGTGAGCTAGTGATCCTTGGACCAAGTGACAGCACAGAGATCTTCCAGCCCTTGGGTGGCTTCTCTGCTTCCCCTCTCAGCCCCCCAGCTCAGGGTTCTTAGGTTCTTAACTCCTTTATTTCACATTGAAATAGAAATGATTACAACTTAGAAGTTTTTCCCCAGTAGATTTTAGTTGTCTTTTATTGGTAATCTAAATTTCTGTGAGTGGAATAGGATTCAGAAGGGTCATGGTAGCCTGGAATCAGCTATCCTCAGCAGTACTGGGATATCAGTGTCAGAGAAAAAAGAGAATGGAAGAATAAAATATTAAAAATGTTATGGGCATTTGAGTAGGTGTGATGCAATAGAAGGATTAATGTGCTTGTGGTATCTGGGCCCATTCATAAAGTTCACCAGCACTTCACCAGTTTTTTTTTGAGCTGTTGTGCTAATTGCACTAAGATACTGTTTTCCAGGGGCCATGCGGTAGAGTGGATAGAGTGTTGACTTCAGAGCCAGTTGACCTTGGGTTCAGGTCTTGCCTCTGACTCCTCATGGCTGAGTGACCTTAGGAAAGTCATGTAACTTCTCAGTGCTCTGTGTGACTTTTTAAAACTATAAATTGCAGAGAAGGTGCCAATTTAATTTTGAAGGGAATTTTCTCATCTGGGAATATTCCATATCAGTGACAGCTACAGGTCTGGTTTCTAGTACTTTCTTGCATTTTCCTGTGCTGAAAGAAGTGAAATAGCATTTCTTAATATGTGATAGGCAGGTGTGTTGGGCACTAGACTACAGACTAAAGGGATACAGTGCTGGCCTTAGGGAATGTAGAGAAAAGCAGTGACAGGGCCTGGGAGCTTTGGTCTGGGGCCGATGGTGATGGCAGCTGACTGCACTGCTCCCAGAGTAGAAGGCAGAGAGCAGGGAGTGCGGGCCATGCACGTATGAGATCAGGAGGCCCACATAGACCCTGGTGTCCTGTGGCTTATGGAAGGTGAAGCATGGCTTCTTATGGTAGGATAGTGGGATGCTATACAAGGCAAAGAACATTCATTAGCCAGAGATGCTTTTGCTTGAAGGGTTCTTTCCTGTGACATGCTGTAGTGCCATCCCACCAAGAATTTGCATGCTTGGTGTAAAGCGCTCTGCTGGGTATTGGAGGATCACAGAGGTCATACTTCAAAGAGTACAGTCCTGTCTGGGAGATCTGAGGTGTCTTAGACAAAGCACTACAGAGGCAGGCTGTAAGAGTGATAAGTACAAAAACTGAGAGGAGCAGAGCTCATTGATGGGGGGACAGCAGAGAAGGTTCGTTTGAATTGGGCCTTGAAAAATGTTTATTCTGGATCCAGCAAACACCAAATGAAATGAGCATTTTTATATCTAAAACAGAACCAAAAAAGGGCATTGTACATGTAATGGCTAAGTGTATAATTAATTTAATATGTAACTTTCAGAGATGTTCTGCATATTTGTGTTTCCTGTTGACCTTTCTCTTAAATGTATTTAAAACAATGCTTCATACCCTCTTTTGTTTGGGGGGGGGAAGGGCAGCCCTATCACTGGCCTTCTGCTCACCTCACCCTCCCTTTGGGAAGAAAAACAATTGTAAGAGTGAAGCATATCCAGGCAAAACAAATGCCCACATGAGCTGTGTCCATGATCCGGGATCCCGTTTGATGCCCTGATTCTAGAGGTGGGCAGCGTGCTGCTTCTGACCTTGGGTCTCTGGTTGGGCACTGCACTGAACATAATCTTTAAGTCTTCCAGAGTTCTTTACGGTGTTGCTGTCGGTTCAGTTATTCTTAGGATTCTGTTGACTTCATTAGGTGTCAGTTTGTACAAGTCTTGGAAGGATTCTCTGACAGTCTCTCTTATCATTGCTTATGAAGGATGGGTTTAACAAATGGAAATGGAGAAGGGCAGTCTTACCAAAAAGTTGGAAAGACAGGAGCAGAGACTTTGACCTGGGAAAGTTTAGAGCCTCTCTACATGTAGGCTTCTTTTAATCAAAGACTTGTATATTAGTATATTAATACTTAATGCTAGGCTGAGGAATTTGAGCTTTATTTTGGGAGACAGTGAAGGCTTTTAAGCAGCAAAACAGTGTAATCAAAGTGGTATGAAGGGATATTAATCTCATACCACATAGGATCAATTTGGAATGATGGGGTGGGAGACTGGCTGTAGGGAGGCCAGTAAAGATGCTTGTGCAGTAGCTTGGGGAGGAAGAGCCAAAGCCAAGGTGATGGCAGTGGGAATGAGTGGTCTCTTACGTCTCTGAGTCTGTGATCCTCTCAAGGTCTAGGTGGTCTGCTTTAAGGAATCATGAGGACTTAACTAGTGTCCTGAGGAATGCAGCGAGAGTGACCCAAAGGAGAGGTAGAAAGTCTGAGGGACTGTAAGCTGCTGTGTTTTGTTCCTTATGTTTATATTCCCAGGGTGGAACACAGGAATATGTGCTCACTTAAATCCTAAGTAGGAAGGAACTTGGAGGAAGACTCATGTGGAGCAGGGATTTGAAGAGTTCGTTTTCGGCATGTTGAGTTTGAACTTCTGGTGGACATTGAAGTGGACAGAAGTGAGGCTCAGAGCCTGATTTGGCAGCCATCCAGAGAGCAGGGATGGATATGTGAAGATGTCAGGTTGGGGTGGGTGGGTGAGGAAGAGGAGCCGGCCAAGGCTGTGACCAGAAGTGCAGCCCCCTCCTTTGCTGCTCCTCTTCCTCCTCACAGAATTTTAGATGTGAGACAGACCTTAGTAGGAGTCTAGTACATCCTGTTTCTGAAAGGGAACCCGCCACAGCACATCAGACGAGTGCTCCTCTAGTCTCTGCTGAAAGGCTGCCAGTGCAGGCGGAGCCCACTACTTCCCTGCTTCCCTTTCGCTTTGGGGGAGGAAGTTTTCCCTGGTCTCCACTTCTGCCCATTGCTGCTGATTGTCCTCATGGGCCAGAGTAGTCTAATGCGACATCCACGTGACAGCCTTTCATTTATTCAAAAGCATCTGTCCTGTTCCTCCTGAGTCTTCTCCAGTTGACAGATTACTTGATCACAGTAGCTTATAAATAATGTTGGGTTCTGGGTGCCACAGTTTACAAAGGCTATTGAGAAGCCATCTCATGTGTAGAGGGGGTTGGCCAGCATGGCAAAAGGCCTTGGTTATAAGTCATATATATGCCCAGGGAACTGGAGAATTTAGCCTTGGAGAAGAGAAGAAATGGGGGGAGGTGAGGGGGGAGGGGGGCCTGTAATAATTATCTTCAGGTGATCTCTCTTAGAAGACTTTAGGTTTGTTCTCTTTTTGTGAAGATGGAAGAACCAGGATCAATGGATAGAAGTTTAAAGGGATGAATTCATACTTAATGTTTGGGAAAATGTCCTTACATTTCAAGCTGTCTAGAAGTGGAATGGCCTCTCTGAGAGCCCCAATGAGTTTCCCAATCACAGGAGGTCTTCATACAGAGCCTGTGTGTTATTGTCAGAATTTCTTTGGGGGTAATAGGTTAGGTCACTTTAAACTCTAAATTCTATGTTGGCCATAAGGTTGCCTGGCCCCAAAGTCTGGTACTCTTTGTTCTGTACCTTGCTACCTTTTCTTATGTTTAAAAAATCCAAACAAACAGAAACCCTCTGATGCTCTAAAATGATTAACCATCCAAAGCTGTGGTTGCTAACATTACTCTTATGCTCCCATTTTCTGGTTTAGATGGACAGTGCCCAGCTGATCCACTGTCGGGAGCTTGTGGCACATCAGCTTTCTCTTCTCCAGTCTTCCCTGCCTCTCAACTCTGTATATGTCTACCATCCTCTCAAGCACAACCTGGCCCCCTGTGACAGAGGAGTGTTTAGATTGCACCCCTCCTCTGCCCCAGGCCCAGACTTCTCCAAGGACAACAGCAAACCCGAAGTGCCAGTCAGAGGTACAGCTGTCTTCTACCAACATCTGCTAGCCAGCACTGGATGCAAGCATGCCTCTGCTAAGCGCAAGGTGGAAGAAATGGAAGTGGACGATTTCTACGATGGCATCAAGCGCCTCTACAATGAAGACAGCGCTTCAGACAACGTGGCTTCTGTGTGCAGCACTGATTTATCAAGGCAGGAGGGCAGTGCTTCCCCTTGTCCACCTTTGCAACCTGTTTCTGTCATATAGTAACAGTAAGTATTACCTCTGAGTAAACTGAGGAAAGCCACTCTGGGAATGGAAACATGCAAAACCAAGCAAAGATGTATGAGGGGCATACCTTGTCAGGCTGAACTGAAGCGAGCCAGAAAAAACCTTGTTTTCCTATGCGGCTAATTTAAGCACTTAAAACACTTAAAAAGTATAAAAAAGTATAAAAGATCCCAAAAAATCAAACAAAAAAAAGTAGCAAAAAGTTTCTTTCTAGTTCCAGTTTTCTGCTAAAATTTAATGTAACCTGTCATCCATGTCAAAGTTCATATTTAGTATTAAGAAATTTCGAAATTGATTAGCCAGATGGAGCCTAACAACATGATTTCCATTTCTTGCTTCAGCCTGCTCTTTCCTTTAACTTAGCATTGTGCATGTTGTTTTGTCCTTTGACCTCCAGTAAAGAGATCATACCAGGAAATTTGTTTCCTTTAGCACTTTGGTGTTCAAAGTTTGTTGCAAGTGATGGATGACTGGATTCAGTTTTTAACTAATCTGAAAGAAGTGCTTCCAGACTTGCACATGCTTGAGCGAAAAGTGCTAGACAAGGTCCACAGAAGGGACCAGCCACGCTGATTAGGATTTCAATATGGACGTAAAAAATGTTGGATCCTTTGGATCTCTTGACATTGGAAACGAAATTATTGTGTAAAATTTTTTTTTAAAATCTTAAAGTGAAACCTAAGTAAAATGTGATTAGGACAGTTTTAATTTATTCTAAAATCACTTTTAGAATTTGTAAAAAAAAGTCTGTGATGAAGTTATTCATATTTTGGGGGTGCATCAGATAAACTGCTGTTTTGTAACCAATCATACTTTTCACTTGATTATAATCAGTAAAAGATACTGCTTGTCTAGATGTTGGAGCAGTTGTTCGATTTTGAATCTTGAATGTGTTTATTATAAACTTCAGTACCTAAAAGTTTTATGTTGTTTGAACTAAGAAAATCCTGATAGCATTTTCCCTTCCTATGTATTCTCCCTTAATGACCCCTCCTGGATCTTGAGCTCTCTCCACAGTCTGAAGAAGGTATTGCACTCAGAACCATTGTACTGATGAAAGCCTTCTGGTAGCAATAAAAAGTTGTCCTTGCCTCCGTGTCTTTACCTTCTTTCTCATTTATGAAAAGGTGAAAGTTCTAGATGGTTGAATTATCTCCACTTAATCAATTCTGTGTCAATTGAGATTCATTAAAACATGAAAATTAAGGGACTATTTTTGAGGACTGACTTGGCAGGGAGTAAAAGGCAGTGTGATACGTCATAGTCCACTTGTCTGTGGTGGAACAATAAATTTATGAAATGAGGAATGGAAGTACACATTAGAAAGAATTCTGCTTGATAGGACATCATCAAAGGTTATCCCTTTGGTCTTTAAATAGAGTCTGTTTTCACCGTTCTTTGAATATTGGTGGTGGTCTTTCTGATGTCAGAGAAAGACAGAATCAACTTTCATGTCATTTCTTCTTCAAACAGTCCATTATATTTAACCCTGAAATAATAGGAAAACTTTATTTTTTAGCCTGAGAAGGAGTCCTGTGCAAAAGAAGGACTGGAAGCTGCCTTCTGCTTTTAAAACTGATGTTTAGAAGGAACTGTTTTTGCTGGAGAATGTCACAAGACGCATGGCATTCTAACTTGTGTCGACTTGGGAGTCAGCTGTTGCTGAGCCTTACCAGTTTGTACTTGTAGCACTTTGCAGCTGTAGAGATGGTGTTTGTAAAGGACGGGGCCTAGTGCTCTCTCCTCTGTGACACAGTCTTGTCCAAAATCTTACAAGAAGGGGCTGATGATGGGCTCAGGATACACTTGGTTTCCTAGCTTACCTGCAGAGGCATCAGGGTCCTGGTCTGAGAAGAGGGAGCTAGATTTCTAATGTCGCTTCTAATTCAGTTAAACCTCACTAAGCACCTACTATGCTCCCCAGGCTGTCACAGCTCTCGTGGAACTTATGTTCTCCTGGGGGAAATAGAATGTGTACATTAATAGCCAACATGAGCATGCTACCTCAAGGCTTACAGACTTTACGCTTAACCTTTGATTATCTCCATTTTACACTGAGGACACTGAGGTTAAAGAGGCTAGTGTCAGACCCGGCCTCTCCTGCCAAGTCCCAGTTGAGTACTTTTGCCACCACATCACGTTGCCCCTCCAAGGAGTGAATGAGGCAAAGGGGAGATGTGTCCTAGGAATATTGGAAGAAACGAGGACACTGCCAGGAGACGCCCCACACCTGAACTGAGCCTTGAAGGCAGTCACAGAATCTGAGGGACATGCATGAGGATGGACCTTGCAAGCCCAAGACACCTGCATAGATAGGGACTTAGGTTCAGGATCAGTCAGTTACTGAGTTTGACTAGAACACAGTGTCCTGTGAAAGAAGGCCCCAAAAGCAGCGTTGGAGGGTCTTGTATTTCATCCCATCCCTCGGGAGAATGCCAGCTCTTTGATGGGTCTGGTCTCATCCATGTGGGCCTGTCTCCATCCTCAGTCTGTGGGAGATCTTGTGGTTGGTGAGAATCCACCCCATGGCACATGAAGCACCACTCAACTCTCTTGGCCCTCCTTGGCTTACATGCCTAAGGAATAAGCCTCATGTCTGTAACCCAGAATGCATTTTCATGTAGAAACAAGATTGTAAATGGTGGTTAGTTTTCTAGGATTTCATAAAATCCCAGTAAGCCTGTAATGTAGTTTAACTGTAGTATTAATTGTGTAAGAATGGCCACAACACTTGGATATTTGCAGATCTTGTCAGTCCTGTGAGATAAGTACTACAGGTGCCAGTTTCCATTTTGCAAATGGGGAAACTGAGGCTCAGAAGTGAATTGACCTAGTGGACACACAGCTAGCAAGAGTTTGAGGTGAGATCTCCTGATACTAAGGCCATTGTTCCTTGCTCTCTCCCTCTGCCTACCCTATTGTCATCTGTGGGAAAATGTGTGAATTCCAGCTCGGGCTTAGTTCTTTCTTTCCTGTCATAGATCTCATTGCGGAATCTCCTGGGAAAATGAGAAGAGGTGGGGAGGGTGAACATAGAGGCCAGGGGCATGGAAGCTCTTCGGCAGACTTTTCTTTCCTAGTCTTAAGGAATGTGGGATACCTTCAACTGCCTTGGTATGAGGGTGGCTCATAATTCTGGTCAGTTGGTGTGCAGGCATGCATGTTATTCATATTAAAAATTAAATGTATCTGATAGAGGTTTCTTAGTTAGTCTTGTGTAACTGCTATTTCTAATGCTGTCTGTGAATTATGCTTGTTCTTGCCCTCAGATTTTCCTTAACAATATATTTTGTTTTACTTCTTTCTTACAAATAATACTATTTTCAAAAAGTACCAGAAATAAGGAGATAGCTAATTTAAAGCTATTCTGATTTTAAAAGGATATTCTTTATTAGATCTATTGAATATACTTAATTTTTAATTATCCGTTGCCATTTTTTTACCACTAGGTAATATTAGATTTTTAAAATTCTCATTGAAGCTGTTTATACCAACATAACAATTGATTTTTGTTAACCTCTTCAGTTCTTCTGTTCCTCTTCTCCCTCTCACCCTATTATATAGTAGAAAAGTAAAGCATGCATAATATATATATATATATATTTTTTTTTTTTTTGCTTTTTGGAGGACAATTGGGGTTAAGTGACTTGCCCAAGGTCACACGACTAGTTTTGTGTTAAGTGGCTGAGACCGGATTTGAACTCAGGTCCTCCTGACGCCAGGGCTGGTACTCTATTCACTGTGCCACCTAGCTGCCCCAAGTATGCATAATTTTTAACAGTATCAGGAGAATAAGATTAAAAAAGAACTAAAAAGATTTGTAGTTAATTTTATATTATATATATATGCATATATTTAAGATTTCTGCCTTCTGCTTCATGCATTTCCCTAGTCCTCATATCCTTGGACTATCAGGGGATGAATCTTAGTGTTAGAAATTTGTATGACTTCCTTAAAAATTTTGTATATTTGATTTCTATCAAAAAAGTCATTTTTTTTCAGTCTTTGTCTTTTAATTCATAATGCATTGCTTTCACTTGTCCAAAACAATATAATTGTTTCCCATTGTTTCTGTTTGAATAGCTAAAATACTCCTTTCTATGGAGCATTCTATTCTTTCTTTTAATAACTCATTTGGAATTTGTTTGGACGTGGTGTGAAATGTGACTAAATCACTTTTTTGTTTTTCTTTTGATCAGCCTGCTGTTCAATTTTAACAAGGTTTTATTGAATAATGAATTCCTTCCCTTGTGTTTGTGGTCTTGGGTTTTCCACATGCTAGTTTTATCATGTGTTTGTGTGGCATCCTTGAGGATTCCACTTCATATCTTTGGTCTTTGTACCTTGGGTCAGATATTACACATATTTTAAAGAAAAGATATACTGTCAGCTTAACCCTGGTAACTGGAAATATTACCCACCCAAGTTTCATTCACAAATACAGACATCTGGTCACACCTAAACAGGTTATAATTAGCAAACTAAATATCCAGGCAAGGCGGTCACCTCCCTTTATTATTCCTAGGCTTATCCAAATTTTCAAAAATATAGATTAAAAAAATTTTTCTAAATATCTACATTCTTTCATTAGCAATTTTTGTCACATGAACCATTAAGTTTAAACTGAAATTAGTCATAATTTCATGTCTTCTGTGTGATATCTTGGCAATACAATGCAAACCATTATTTTTCATTTTTTAAAGTTTCATATAAACCAGAGATAAATTTGAGTAACTGAATTAGAATTAAAATTCTAGCTCCTCCTTGTGGAAGAAATAATTAACACCGTGTACTGAGATCTAGTCTCTTCTCACCAGAAAAAAACAATCTATTGAGATGGTGTGAAAGGATTTTAGACTTCTATTTTTTTTTTTGCCTTTTTGGGGGGCAATTGGGGTTAAGTATTGAGAATTGCCCAAGGTTACAGGGCTAGTTTTTTTGTATGGGTGTTAAGTGTCTGAGGCCTGAACCAAACTGAGGTCCTCCCGACTCCAGGGCCAGCACTTTACTCATTGCTCCACCTAGCCGCCCCAATTTTAGGCTTCTCATCTAAAGAAAAGTTCTATCTTGAAATATGCCAATGACAGTGGAAAGTCCTTTGGTATGGTCCAGGTTTTTTGTTTTTCAGTAATCCTTCAAGTAAGAGGGAGAAGAATAAATGCAAGTTGCAAGTTTCTTTGAAAAGGAGATGGTCAAGAAATGGATAGATCTAATAATAACTCACATTTTATCTAGTGATTTCCAGACTACATTTAGAATTTAAGCAACACCTCTTGAATAGTCAGTGCAAAATAGAAAATTTTACTTAATGCTGACTAACACAGCCCTTAGCTCTTATGTCTCACCCTCCAGACTTTAGTGGTTAAGGAAACTACAAGTCAGAAAGCTATGTACTTTCTCCTTGTCCACTTAGTGAATGGACAATAGCCATCTGCTTTAGACCTAGAACTGGAATTTTTTCTGTTGAGGGCATAGGAAATAAATTTATTGGTTCCCTAAAACCTACCATTCTAGTTCAGTTTGATGACCGACAAGAAAACTTCTATTTAAATAGCTATGCTGAGCAGAAAAGCCAGTGAGGTCTTAGCCAACATTGTCCAAAGGGGCTTCCTGCCTGAAGGCAGCCTGACCTGCTCAGGAGGCAAGCTGTCCTAAACCACCCTGGGTGCTGTGACTTGCTTATTTTTTCTTGTCAGTGGAGCATATAAGATGGTTTAGCTGTCCCAGGGAAAGGGCTGGAACATAAACAGGACATTATGGAATCAGGAGGGAGGAACATAGCATAGGAGAGCTGTTCTTGTGTTCAGTTCAGGCAGAGAGCTGAGGAGTCCTCCAAGAACCAGCCTCTTCTTTCACACGGTGCCTAGCTCACAAGTAACCCTTTAACTTAGAATCATTTTTTCCCCACTGACATAAAAGGAACCTTTTTAAATCCAGCTGCTTTGACTGAGTCTCACTAAATTGGAGGTTGTCATCTGCCCCTTTTGCTTAGATGCCTTTTTGGTGGAATTGCTAGATCATTCCATCTTATGGGAAAAGAGAACCCTTTATATCATCACCACCTGCTCCCGGTCACTCATGCTAGGCAATAGACTTGAAGTTGCTTTTCCGACTCCTCTGTATGTCTTATTTTGTCTCACCTTTCAGCCCACCTTCATTGTCCAATCATTCCTTCAGTACTTCATGGCTTCAGAACCCTTAAGTCACAAACCTGGCTTTAACCCAGTCTCTTTGGAACTTTTCAGTTTTTCAGACTTTGGTGTTTCCCCTGTGACTGTTGTATAATATGTATGTGTCTGGCCTGTGAATTGTCCAATGTGTTCTTGATTAAAAATGGTAAAGGAGAAACTTGTCAAATACAATTTTAGCTCAGTTAAGTTTTCAAAGAAAATAACCTGAGGGAAGTAAGACGAAGCAATTCTGAACCTCTGTTTGGTTGTCAATACATTGGTGAAGCACCAAGGTCAGCTTTCTTGGATTTTTTTTTTAAACATTGCAAGTTTACAGAATCACTCTTAAAAGTATATGCCCATTTGCTTGTTTTCTTAGCTCTGTGTCGAGTGCTTCCATCAGTCCCTGGCAGTTATCGCTCATTTCTTTTCAATGCAAAGGCAACCAGAACCCAGTGTCATTTGCACTCCAAGGTTCAGGAAGCCTATGGTACACGTACCGATCATAGGCAGAAACCTTAGTGCAGAGTTCCAAACTAAAGAAAAACAGAGCTTTACAAATAAGAATTTGTATACTTTTATGTAGAAATGTACCATTGTGTAGTCCAACAAAGTAAAACCTTATTTTATTTTGAAGTGACCTCAAAAAATGGGTAAAGCAATGCCCATGGATATGGGGAGATGTGTGTAACATTAACTTCAGTACTTCCCCTCCACTGAAGCCTTTATCTGGCCTTCTACACTGGTTTAGCCCCTTTTATTGTGATGTATACCTTTGGGCAGAATGTTTATGATTTGGTCACTTGTGTGTACGCTAGAAAAATCCCTGTGTAAGGGTTATTTCTTAAACACCCTCTTTCTCCCTCCCCTTCCATCCTTTTCTAAACAAAACAAGCCAGTAAAGATTCTTGGGACTTGAGTTTGTTTTCCATAATCTTACAAGAAAGGTAGGATAAGAATACCATTTGATCAAAAATGTTCATCTTTAATGTTGTTATTCTTAGTTATGACGACAGTGGAAAACAAAATACTGGCTTCCTTCCTCCCCACACCCCCTCCCCAGATGGAAATAAAAAATGTGCCTGGGCTCTCCCTAACTCTTGACCCTTAAAATTGAACTCCCCTAGCAGTATAGGATAAAGGCCAGACTGCTCAGGGCTCAGAAGGGATGCTTGACTAGGTAGTGTTAAGTTAATGGGGAAGCACTTAGATGGCTGAAAGTGGGGGAGGGTGTAAAGGGGAATGCTTCAAGGGAAGAGCAAAGCATTCTGGGTAAGCCTCAAGTGTCCTGTGCTGGTTTTCCATCATTCCTTTTGGAACCTAATTTTACAGAAGTAGATCTTGTTTGCTTACATAATAGTTTCTCATCTCCCAGGAGGCTTGTCTTGCTTATCAAAGCCTATCATTAACCAGCTCATTCTGTTTGAGGTTTGGGTTTTTTTTTTTTTAATGTTTATTTCAAAATATGATCCACATAGTCCTTAGAAGTAAAAGAATTCACATGGAGGCTCATTATTCCTAATTCTCTAATCCCCTTTTTAAAAAATGCATTTTATGGCACATAAAAGGATAAGGAACATTTCCTGTGTTCAAGAGATTGGGAAGAATGAGGACTTTTTATGTAAGATTCTCTTAGGTTCTTCAGTTGGCAGATTCCAGTGGAAGCCTTGGCTATCTAAAAAGCAACATGGTGGGGAGGGTGGAAGAAGAAGAGAGGGAACTTGGCAAGCCAGTTTTTTGTATAGTTGAATTAACCTAGTCATCACATGCCCTTTTTCTCTTACTGTTACATCTTTACCATTTGCAGTGGCTGTCCACAACAAAGGGCAAAGAAGGGTAGGATAGTTCAGTCTGCAGGAAACTTCCCTTTTGCCTTCATTTGGGAAAGGAAAATAATACAGTGGATCAAAAACCTCAATGTTATTGAATGCTGTCACTAGTTATGGAAACTGAATGTGTTCCAAGTTGAGTTAGTTTTACTTTTATCTCAAGAGTTGATGGCTTCTCATTAGTTTTTTGTTTTTCAGTTGTTTCCGACTATGTGACCCCCTTGGCAAAGACACTGGAGTGATTTAACATTTCCTTCTCCAGGTCATTTTACAGATCAGGAAACTGAGGCAGACAGGGTTAAGTGATTTACCCAGACTCACACAGCTTTTGTCTTGAGTACAGATTTGAACTAGAGTCTTCCTGACTCCGCCAGTCTATCTACTGGGCCACCTAGTTGCCCTCACTTCTAGGCAGTGATGTAAATGAAAGGTGGAAAAAAGAGACCGACCATTGTCTGGGAGAGACCTCTCTCTTGCTACATTTGCCACCTTTTGAATATCATGCTAATAATTGAACATAAGGGATTCTCCAGTAAAGATGGTAATTCCCACCACTGTTGCTTGACTAAGAGTTCACGTAAGTCTAAAAGTCTTAGGAAAGAGGCATGAACACCATGGTGAAGAATTCAGAGGCAGGATTGTTAGAAGTGAAGAGGCATCACTGCCAATCCAATTGGAGAGCTAACATTAAATCAGATGAGCATATAGTGGAAATAAAAGTTTCAGATAGGACATTATTTAAACTAACTTCCCACTTAATTTTTAAAATACTCAACAGTTTTGCCGATAGTGAGCCAACAACATGGGATGCACAGAGAAATAACTGAAGGAACCCAATATAATTTTTCATGGATGTCAGATTGAGCAAACTTTAAAAAACAACCTTTTGGTCAAAGGTGGTGTGGTGGAGGGATAATTGTGATGTATTCTTAGCTACTTTAACTCTGTGTACAAAGGAAGAGAGATTATGTCTGTATGCTGTGTCAGTCCAGGAGCGTCCATTGACCATTTTGGTCAATAATTATTAGCAGAAACCCCTTTAATTGTGATTACATGCTGGGTATTCAACAGTTTACAGAACCTGAGCATCTCATGTTTAGATACCTGCAAGGTTTTTTTCCCTAACGATACACTAGTGTACTTGCCAGCAAAACCTTGTTTTTGTTTATGCCAGTTTTAGCTGAGCAATAAGAAATATCCTTGGTATTATATAGTAGTGCATGGAGCTCCTCATGGTCATGAAATATGGCTTCGTTTGTGTATACGTAAAGTCAGTAATAGGAATGAATTATGTATGTGTGATACTTGAATAATAGAAAGGAGTTTCTTAAATGCTGTGGAAATAGATTTTCTTGAACAGTCACACTTCCTGTAGATGTTTTGAAACAAATAAGGGAACTTGTGGACCTTAAAACAAAGCTAGGCTAGCCAGAGTGGCTTTGGAGAGTCTGGTGTTTCACATAGGTAGAATTGTTACTTCGTGAACTGGAGCTCTGAAGACTCTGGTCTCAACCAACAAATTCCTCTTCTAGCCAACTATCATGTTCCATGCAGGCGACTTTGATCTGAACAGTAGATTATTATAGACAAATAGGAGATTGTGTCCTTGTGATGACAAGGAATTTTCTAGCTCAGATGAAGCTATTTATGAAAAAATCCAGGACTCTTTTCAGTATATTCATTTAATTGCTCTGAGTAGCCATTCAGGGACTCAGGTGATGTCTGAGATAGAGAAATGACTTGGAAATGAAATGTTCATCTGCTTGAGACTAAGGAAGGCACACTGTACTCTTCCTTACTTGTAGTAGGATTTAACTTGGGACTACTCCTGAGTGGTTAAGTAAAAAGACTCCAGCTTCCATTCTCATGCTACCGAAGAGTGTGGGGAGGCTGACAGTAAGGAGGAAATGACATCATGAGATAGATGGATAGATCAGTGAAGAACTTGGGATGAGGGTGATGGGAATTGTCATACAGTGACATTGGTCTATCCCAAACGTGGCATTACAAGTCAGTGGGTTTGAGGGGGGGGTGGTTTGTTAGATGTGTACTATGCACTCTATCCACTCTACACTTTGGTATCCTGCAGTAGGTTTGTCCACCCTTACAGACTTAGCAAGAAGAAACTTTGGAATGTCCTTATGGAATCCGGGTCACTTAAGTACTCTCAAAGAAACCAGTCCCAAAGAAAGAAAACAAAAATGTTAACCCAACCATGGTGTGACTTTTTCATTGAAAGGTAAACTGAATTACATAGAAGCAGAAATATAATCTACCTCCTAAGAGCATGGAGGTGAGAGAGGCTGACCTATTATGTTCAAGATGGGGGCTGGGGAAAAGAACTTTTCATGAGGGTAGCCTGATGTGGGATCTTGGGCCATTATTCTTCTGGAACCAGAAGGAAGAATGAACTGGCTGGCAAGGTGGCAGTAGGTTGCAGTTTGCTGGCCATTGTAATCGTAGGCATTTGCTATGTTTGGGCCTCATTTCTCTTATATCTTGAGCTCATAATTAAAAACAGGCTAAGGTCAATGATCTAATAACACAGAAAGTCTCTGTGATATCTGGCAGAATAAGGAAAGGATATAAATAGATCACACCCATCTTACAAACTTTTGGCACTCATTCTTCACTTAGTAAACCATCTCCTAGTTGAATGTAAAAATGGGTACACTTCTGATATCAGACCTACACTTTAAACAGCATGTTTGTGAAATCACATGTGGCTTACTTGAAATTAAAGGAAAAAAACACCCAAATGACCTGTTACAGGGTTCCAGGTACCATAAAAAATACTCTAAATCAAACACAGCAATCAGTGGGTCTTGAATGTACAAGAAAGATGCCCATTTCACTCTCTTAGAACATTAGAGGAAAAATAAAATTTTGTTCGTACAATACTTCATATAGAAAATGGTAGGCATCTCTGTTCATGCAGTATTTTTATCATTTTTAAAAACCCCCAAACCAAACACCAAGCCACCCCCGAAACTAACAAAAGGAAAAAGAAAGCTTCCCAGATGTAAGCACCTGCTCGCTGCGAGTCCTCGAGTCTAGAGTGAGAATTAGGGGTGTTTAGAGCAGTCTGTGGCCACGTCTCGCCTGAGTGCACACTGTCCCCAGTCTATGAGCCTCTTGTTCTCAGAGTAACACTCTACATGTTACAGTTTACCGAGGATTTCAGTGTGATCCCAGGCTGCTTGGCCTATGTTGTGTTCCACTTGACTTTTTGTTTTGGAGGTGAACATTTAGTTGAGTACACGCTTGTAACCAGTGGTGTGCAAGCAGACACTGACAAAGACACAGCAGTGCGATATTTGACCCACAGTATAAAAGGAAAGGCGATGGCGGAAATGAGGTAACTTCCCCAACAACTCCCGCTCTTCTAATGCGCTACTGTCCATTAGGAGAGAGTAGGGCTTGTCAACATGATGATTACAGAAAGAAGAAGCTACAGAGGAGAAAAAAGAGAGGTTCAGATTCAAAGGCTTTTAAAAAGTAGCTGTGAAGGAATGAAAGGATGTCAATTAAAGGGATTTTCATCAAGCATGGCTGGAGTGTGGTTCAGTTAGCAGTGTCGGGGACCAGGGAGGAAGAGGATGCTGTGGCCATGAAAGGGGGCTGTGGGGTGTGATGGGAACTCTGGTCAGCACAGGGAGCAGGGGATGGGAACCAGGAGGAGGCAGCAGAGATGGTGTGCACGGTACAGGACACCATGAAAGTCAACATTCTGGAGAAGTTGGTGAAGCCAGAGTAGTCACAATAGATGAGCCAGACAAGGTAAGAAAGGATGAGAAGGCTGTTCCCACACCTCGTTTTCCAACTCTGATACACAATGCTACATAAAGAAATCACAGAGGGCACACAAAACACACCGTTTGGGTAAAAATATATTTTTCCCCCCTTCATGTCTTGGCACTGTAGATATATGCATAGGTTACCTTTTCACTATCCCCCTACCTAACAAAATTGTAAAGTGATCAGTACTTCAAAAATGAAATGTTGGACATCAATACAATAACTTTAGTTTTTTTTTTTAAATTTACAAGTGTTTAACATGCTGTGTACATGTCTAACAATATTGTATCAACACTGAATGGAGGTTACACAAGGTTTGGGAAAACATTGACTTTTTTAAACAGCAAAGTGGCAGGAGTCTACTGCTACAGTTTAAGGCATATCAGCATATTGTTAAAAATTCGGAAACAGTTCTGCTCTTCACAGCTTTATTTTCTGTTCATTAAAAAAAAAAAATCCCTTCATATTATCTCATATGCTAGGCTTTGGAGATGCCAATCCCACTAGTCGGACAAATCATCTCACAGGTGGCCTGCCAATGGAACCATGATTCTTAGATTAGGAAACATTAACTATTTCAGATGATGAAGAATGGCAGGGCAGAGTGACTTGAGTGGACAGGATTGGTAGGACCACACAGAGACAAGTGGGTTTGAGTAACAGTAGAAAAGCCTGACTGAACAGTCTATAAAATGCTTTGTGGGGGTGCGGAGGGGGTAGGTGGGAAGGAGGGAAATGAAGGAACCAACCTATTATTGATGGGGGTTGAAGGTGATGAGGTTAAGCAAATGTCATCAGCTTGTGAGGTTACAAAGCAGGGAAAGAAGAAAAACAGGTAACGTGTACCGTAAATACCGTAAACTAAAAAGCTAGTTCTAGATCTCCCTTGGTCCAGGTATCACATTCTACTGGTTTTACAAATGTGTATAAAGAATCTGAATTGCAAAAACATTGAGTGACTTTCCTAATCACGTGCTGTTTCACCCTAGATAGCACTTGCTACTGAGTTCTTGACATCGAAGTCCTAGAGGGAGCAAAATCTTAATCCAGAGGCAAAATGGTGGTCACTGCCAGCTGCCAAAACTCTAATGATCCAGTGAAAGGGCACGGTAATACTTCCACACTAAAGATCCTGCGCAATGGAGGCTGCATTCAGAAAGGTCACTTTCTTTGGCAGTGAGGAATGACTACCACCTAAAGCCCTTCGTGATATCAGATAATGCTCCCTGTATGGTCTGACCACGTGACAAGCCATTGAAGACTTCCACAGTGGTTTCAGGGGGAATCTAAGTCCATGAGGCATTAATGATGATGGCTATCTTTCTGGTGCTGCTCAATTTCACAGGATGAAACAGATCCCCAACCCCCATCCCCATCTGTCCCACTAATTTTTTTAAAGGCCGAGAGGTCAAAGAGCCTTCTTGTTCCCATACTTACATGCAGAGGTGAAAGTACATCCAATTAGATTTGAGGGTGTCATTTATTCCGTGCAGAGCCAAGGACTACTGTGAAAAAAGGCATAAATACAGAAAGAAAAGAGAAGAGAAGCAGCGACAAGCTCAGGAGGGCCAGGGGAAGGAGGGCATCGAGGATTCAGTTAGTGGCAGCGTTCACTATCTTTATAAAACAAAACCAGAAACCTAACGAGGCTGTTAATGCAATCTAGCCATAGCTTTGGGCCAAAAAGTCAAAATGGCTAAGATTGGATGCCTTTTCACTGCTACACTACCTGAAAAAGGCCTTAGGGATAGAAGGAAGCAATTAAAAAATTTTAATTCCTATACCAAGGTACAAAAAGGGCTGTTTTCAAAGATGCAGACACACAAAGCAGCTGGTGCAAGCACGTCAGGCAAGCGGTTGAGTTTTTTACTTTTATTATAATGCATGAGAAAATGCAGCCCATGGTTAGGAAACTGGTTTCATCATGCCAAGAAAAATTCCTAGAATTCAGCAGAAACACCCCATGGAGATCGGGTTAAACCTGTCTTAGGTCCCTTACTGCTGCTTCTCTGAGATTTGAAGCTTATGTTCTTAGTGTATTTTTGAGCTTCAAAATGGTTTCCCAGGAAAGCTTTACTTCTATGGCCCCAAATCAGTTCCTGGAAATTCTTCCTGCCCTTAGAAGTTTTATGAAAAGTGGCTGGTGGGGAGAAGGAGGTGGAGGGGAAGAGAGGGAAAGCTGAACAAAGTCCTTTGCTTCAGGGCCTAGAAAGCCGGTCTAAATAAACAAAAACCAGTAGCCATTCTACACTGGCAAGGCACTAGGAGGGAAGGCAGGAAGAGGTGGAAGAGAAATTCCAAAGAGAAATGTGTTCAATGTAAAAAAGTGAGGAACAGGAGAAAAGTTATCTAGGAGCAGAGGGAAAGCTGGCATATCCCATCCCCAGAGAGTTAGGAAGATCAGCACAGGAAGCCATCTCATGTTACTTCCAGAGGCAGCAGGGATGTTTAAAAGTATGGTAAAGATCTTGGGTAGTTAAATGTATTTTTTATATCAACTAGGACAAAAGAGCATGAATACATTTAAAGACTCTGGAAGACTACTGGCTTGTTTATGTTCTCTCTGATTCCCCTGCTTGGCACCTTTGGCACCATATCTATGGTCTTAAGAGATAGAAATGCTTTGTGTGAGTGACTGCAGTGACAGAGGGGGCAAGGGGAATTCCCTGAACCACCTGGGTTCCAAGAAGCATCTGCTCTCTGTCTTTTGACAGCCAAGTGGTACAAATGGAGAATAGGGCAGGGAAGCTAGCTGGGAGGAGAGTTGAGTTTTATTTCTTGATTCAAGTTGGCTTTTTCTAATGTGTAGGTCACAAGGTCCACTGAAATATGGATATCCAAAGGCTAAAGTGTTCATCTTAGAGTGTTTTATCTGGAATAATATTGCAGTGGGTGGCTGCTGAAAACAATTTTTTTGAAGTCTTATACATAGATCCAGCAATATCCAGTAATAATGTTGATTTTCCCATGGAAAACAAATTCAAATACTGGAGAAAGAGGTTCATTATCTTAAACTGAAAGGATGGGGAAAATCTTTCAATCTTGTGTTCTTTCACTGAAAGATGGCATATGATCAGCTATTTGTAATTTCCCTGAAAAGCTAGGGTATGCTGGTGATGGAGAGTTATATGCTTAAAGCCCTTGGAATAATCCTGAACTCTTGCTACATTTGTGAATCATGAATCCAGCTTCATTTTTGAAACAATGAAATGAGGCAGTCTGATGCTCTGGGGAGGCTGGCAAGAAACCTGCCCTAAGTGAAAAACTTTGTTTACCCATCATGTCTCAGAAAAAAGCTGCTGGACTTGGGAGGAGGGTGTGGAAAGAGAAGAGGCAGAGTGGATGTGGGCACTGGGCAGTCATGGGTACAAGTCATGGTCATTCTGGTTTTAGTTCAGCTGGTGAGGCAGTGAGAACAGTTTCCATGTCAGACAACGTACAGTACTTTCCCATTCATTCCAAAGCAACATACAAGTAACAGGCGTGCTCAACGGTGACTCTTCTGAATCAACATAAAAGGCAAACCATTTACTTTCCAAAGACGAAATCCAGGTGAACATAGCAGTTACCATCATTTCCCTTTTCTACCTTCTCCCACCACCCACCTCCAGTGAAATGAGTTAAAAGAGTTATTGGTGCTTGGGGAAAGGGGGCAAGGGGGCGCGGGCGGATAAAAGAAAAAAAAAACAACACAGATGGCAGGGACACGTTACTGCAAAAGCAGGTGAATGCGGGAACATCCTTGGCTTGCCAGGCTTTATGTGAAGCTTGCACTGCAAGTTAAAAAACAAAACAAAAAAGTTAGAAATAATAATAAAACCAAAAAGGAAAAAAAAAGAGTTAGGAACGCAAACACCAGCGTCAGAGCGATGGTGGCTGCCCATGCAACAACGATGGATTTGACAGAAATTAAAGTGGTCACAATCTGAGTAGTCTATTCTAGGTGACAGGCAAAAGCAAAATTAAAAAAAAAATGAATTAAGAAACACACGGTTAGTTTTCATTTGCACGAAGCTTCGACTTCACAAATGACTTGCTGAATTTGCTACAAATTCCAGTGGAAGGATTCCACTGCTCAACCTTTTCTCAAATGACTACAAGAGACCCCTGATCTGTTCTAAAAGGAATTGCTGATAGTAACAACTGTGCACCCTACATAAGCAACACTCTCAAGGCCCACCAATACGTCAAAGGACAGAGGCATAATAACTGTCTTAAGACGGCAGCATTACTTGTGCGAAAGGCCTAACACTGTGGACTTAGGGAGGAGGAAAACAGATGGGAACAAACGGGGAAAGCATGCTGTTATTCTATTATGAACACACACTCATACGCTCACGCACACGCACGCACACACATACACACACACACCAATACGTATCCTTTTTTTCCCCCAGGAAAAGGGAAAAAAAGATGATCACTGGTTGTTATAACTACAGCAATGCCAAGAGCTTTCATCCACGTTTGAGTATGAAGCAATGCAAAACTTAAAAAAATGTGCATTGGGAAAGGTTGTGGTTTTTTTTTTCTATTTTTAAGACAGGTCAAGACATGCATCCTTATTCTTTGGCAAGGAATTTAGCAATTGTTTTCACAAAGGTGAATTGCAAGCTGTTGTAGAACGTGGTTCTCAGAGATCACCACGAGACTAGGTTTCAAGACACAGATTTAAAACCTGATTCTGGGATCCATGCTAATCAGCTAGTGCCCACTGATGGCTATAGTCTTGCTGATCCACGGAGGAACAGAGAGATCTCTGCTCCATGACCCCTCGTGTAGATTGTGCTTGTCACTGGGAGTCTGTGCCCGGGGACGGTGTGGGATCCAGCTAATGGCAGTGCCCAGGTTAGCTCTACTTTTGCAATAATCTTACAGAACGTTAAATTGTCATGCCACTACAGTTACAGAGAAATAGTAAAAAAAAAAGCCTTACCTACACAAAAAGGGAGCATTTCATTAGAGTAGAAAAACAAAATTAAAAACTTTTAGAAAAACCAAGACAGGCTATAACATGGAACACAGTCTACAGAAAAAAAAAATCAGAATTTTCTTTTTGGTGTGTTATCTAAAGCAAAGCTAGCTAGTCCCTGGTAAGAGTGGGCACTCTAGAATCAGCTGGGTTTGGAAGCATCTACAAAGTGCTGTGTTGAATCCAAGTGACTTCCTTTCAAAGTCTCCAAGTGACTGTAGCCACTGATAGTGCTCTGGGTCTGGCTTTTATTTTGTCTTCTTATGGTTCAGGCCTCTGCTGGTGGTCACTTTTTTAAAATGGAAAAGCTGTTAAGCACATGGAGGCCAGTGTGAACCTGGAAGCCATTACACAGGAACATGCCCATTGATAGGTGCAAAAACAACATCTGCTGTAAGCTAAATTAGTTAATTCAACTATACTAATTCTAAATTAGGACCTATAAGTGGGAGAGGGGAAAAGGGTACTGTCACGCACTTTACATAAATCATTAAAGAAAAAGCATTCTGAATGGTTAGGGCCAATGGGTGGGGGATGCATTTTGCACATCAGGTAAGGAGAGTTTGCCATATGCTGTAAACTTGGCTCCTGGATGGAATTTTTTTTAATGGAAGCACAATATTGTTCAGCTTTTGGAATTTTTATTGCTTAAAGGCACACCAAAGTACATATGAAAATGAAAAAGCTCTTTTCACACTGCTGGTCTTTGTATCTAAATTCATATTTAAAACACATATTCAATTCAGATTCTTTGTTTTAAATTCATATTTGAAACACATCTCATGATGCACTTCTGTGCACTCAGGGACAAAACAAACAAACAAAAAACCCAACCTCGCATTTGGATTTTCTTAGCATCAGCAGCTGCTCTCCAACACACATGCACACATCAATAAACACGGGCCCCTGCTCATAGCTTAGGCTGGAACACCCAAGGTATTTATCTCATTGGAAGCGTTGTGTTTTCACCTGGACACCATCTCCCTTAGCTACCCCACGGGAACCAGATGTTCAGCGTATGCTCAAAAGCAATGTGTTTCCTTGGAGTGGATTCAAATTTGCTGTGTTTTCACTCCTGAGATGACTCTGGCATTAAAAACATTAGTCCTTTGGACTATTCTGTTCAACAGAGCTCTGGTACATTGTCATGCCCCCATAAACACAAACACACATGCACACACACACGCACACACACACACGCACGCGCTATAGTCACTGCCACCCCATTCTTCCACAGTGTCTAAGATATCCTCACTATCCTTCCATCTCTCCCTTGTTCTCTCTGTACCATTTCTGTTGGCCCAGAGCATGGAAATACCAAGTCAGTTTTAATGTACAGTCTTGAAAATGAACATTCATTCCATGGCACTGGGTTCATCCATTGCGGTGCTACAGCTCCACATTTGTGTTTTTAGCCACAGACAAAGCAGGGAGGCCAGGCTGGCAAAGCCTAAAGCCACTCGATGTTAACTAAGCTCAGCATTGCTGTGGTTCCCCATCTCACAGCTGGTAGGAGCAAAAGAGACGCTGCCCGCTGTAACCTGTCGGTAAGAGGGCAATGCTTTCCCATATCGAGTCTTGGCCTTTAAAAAAAAATTCACTGGCTGCGGGCTGAAAAGCTGCACAGAGGTTCTCCCAACAGCACGATTCTGTGCTGGGGATGTGGACCAGCAGAGCAGAAGCTTGGTACCAGTTCTCATTTCACAAAAAGGTACCCACTGGTCATGGCACACTTACTGACAAAGTAAGGTAGCAAACACAATTATTTTCATTAGCTATGGCTTATCATGTCTCCTGGCATTTGCCATGGCTACTGCAACGTCCACTTTCAATAAAAAATACAAGATTTTGTAACTTAAGTCTTCATCCAAGGTTATTCAGTTAGTTGCTTCCAATCCTAGCAGGTTTTTAGGGAAGACTCAAATTGCCACTTGTATGGGGGCTAATTCCTACGTACTTATTATAGTCCTTAAAAGGTGTCCAACAACCCAAGAGCAGAATTATGCTCCTTTAACAAATTAAAGACACATTTTTATCTAGTTTTGAAAATACAGCAACATCATCTTGAATTGAGAGAACAAAGCAGCTCCTCTGAAAATTCTTCCCAACATCTCTAACTGGCAGTAATATCTGCAGTGATTAGCTTATCGAAAACTGCATGAATCAGAATAAGAAAATAATAGTAGCAATCATAATTTTTAGAACGTTCGTTATAAAGACAGTCATCAGATTTTTTTTTGTTGTTAAAAGACAGAACATTGAACGTCATTCCAGAGAATCATAAACTTGATGCGGAAATTTCTGTGGCAGAGCACAGATTTCATAAATTAATTTTATGTACCCTAAAAAAAATGTCAAAGCCTCTGTCTTCCCTGTTCCAGAGAGAAAGTACTTTCTTTAGGCAGACTGGTCAAAACACCAGTTTCCAATCTGAAAATAAGACAAAAGGCAAGAACAGACATGCAAAGGAAAGGAGACTGGACTAGCCCCATGAGGCTGTAGGGGTGACCCTGCTTACTTTTTCTTGTCCTTGTCTTTCTTGGTTTGTTGGGCACCAGCCTGCTGAGCCTGCGACTGTAAGAGCTGAGCAGCTGCTTTCTTTTTCTGGAAGTTGCTGACCTCCTCCTCAAGCTCCTTCTTCTTGTCTTCCACTTTCTTTTTCTCTTCCTGGTGTGTCCGCTTTAGAAGGTCAAACTTTTCATGAAGCTGGACAAGAAATGGGAAAGACAGCAACAGGTTTGGGGGAATGAGTGCTAGCTGCTGCAAACGCTGCTTTGTTTTCAAAGGTAACCATACCCATTGACCATACCAGTGTTTTTCTCTGATTTGAGTCAAGCTTGGTTCTCATATTTACTAAAGGTCTGGTTTTCATATAGTTACTAAATTTATTTAAATGAGAAGTTAAAGAGTATCCTTGCTTATCTGGGTCCCTTTAGGAATTAAATATCTTTTTTTCTTAAATCATATTTGGTCCTATACTATTTCAGATTTTTGTCAGTGCCTTGGATGAAGGCATAGTTGGTATGCTCATCACATTTGCAGATCATGAAAAGTATAGAAGGTTGGTGACACACTGGAGGACACGGAATTTAAAAGGATCTTGATAGAGTACTGGGCTAAATCTAATAAGATGAAATTCAGTAAGGATAAAATCTGGTACTTGGACACACACACACACACATACACACACAAAATCAACTTTACAAACAGAAGTTTGGGGAGGCACAGGTAGGCAATGTTTCTTCTGAAAAGGATCTGGGGACTGTAACAGACCACAAGCTCCACCTTGAAGAGTCAGCAGTATGATGTGAGAGCCTAAAAGGTTAGTGCAGTTTTGGGGCTGCATTAGGAGAGGAGTAAACCGGTGATGATCTCACTGTACTTTGCTCTTCTCAGGTCTCATCTGGGGAACGTGAGTCAGGAGAGCTGTGTTCTTTCCCTAATGATGGAGCTAAATGCCAGGAGTGACATCAGGGGATTCATATAACTACCAAGGGCTTCAGTAAGCGTATCTTTCAAGTGGGGCAATAATGCCTGTCCCACATACCTCTCACAGCTGTCATAAGGCTCAAGTAGCTAAAGAACTGTGCAAGTACATGGCACCATGATGGGACTACTACAAAAAGAGAAGGAATGAGGAGCGATCACTCACGTCTTTTTCTGCCTCTTTAAGTTCAGCTTCTTTTTCTTTCACTCTCATGACAAACATCTGTCTCATTTCTTCCTCTTTCTTCTGAAGTTCTCCCAAGAACTCGTTTCTCTTTGCTTCATACGTCTCCTGGAGGCTGTTAAAATTCCAGAAAACAAGGACGACATGATGGTTGGTGTATAAGGAGCTATAGGGCCTGTGCTTGCAGAACCTTGAGGTTCTGTACAGACCAGCCCCAGGTAAATGAGATGAGCCAGCTGCAACAACAAAACATCCAAGGAGGCAGTCTGTAAATATTAGGATGTCTTAGGTCTCCCCATCAAGAAGAACAGCGTTAGGGTGGCTGGGTGGTGCAGTGAATAGAGCACCAACCCCGGAGTCAGGAGGACCTGAGTTCAAATCTGACCTCAGATGCTTAACACTTACTAGCCGTGTGACCTTGGGCAAGTCACTTAACCCCAATTGCCCTGTCTTCCCCCCTCCAAAAAGCAAACCCTTCCCCCCCCCCAATAAAAGTGTTAGGGGCAGCTAAGTGGTACAATGGTGGTACACTGGCCCTGAAGGTGGGAGGATGGACCTGAGTTCAAATCCAGCCTCAGAGCAGACACTTGATACTTAGCTGTATGACCCTGGGCAAGTCACTTCTACTCATCTGCCTTTAGAAAAGGCATCTACTGTTGGACTCCCACCCCTTCTAACACTTCATCTTTGTGATTCTGAATCCCCAGCCCTGGACTCCAAATCATACAGTCTGCTTTTCTCTCACTTCAACCCTACCCCAACAATGCATATCACACTAATTCTACACTCCTTCAGAGAACCATCACACGAAGAGAGAAATAATGACAAGGAAAAACGGAAGACTAGGAACCTGTGGTTGGGGACTAGGCAAAGTGAGAGAGAAAAGCAGTGAAATGGAAGCAGATTTATCAAATATAAATCAAGAGCATTGAGTACACTCCAAGTTCACCACCCTCTTCTTTGTAAAGGAGAAATGAAATGGAAAGTTACAAGAGGGAGGACAATGTAGCAGTCAGCTGTGGAACGGAATGGGCTAAACTCACACAGAAAACAGAAAGCAGAATCCAACAATATGCTGTTTTCAAGAAACACACTTGAAACAGAAAGATTAACACGGAGTTCAGATAAGATGCGGGATCAAAATCTATTATGCCTCAAGGTAACTTAAAAAATTAGGGGTAGCAATTGTTCTCCCAGACAAGGCAACAGTAAAAATAAACTTGATGAAAACAAGTAAACAGAGAAACTATGTTAAGCTTAAAGGTACCATACATAATGAATCATTATCAAGATATGTATGCATCAACTAGTATAGCATCTAAATATTTAAAGGAAAAGCTAAGCAATTGATATGGAGAAATAAGACAATAAAACTATAATAATTAGGGGTGTCAAAGTAACCCTCTTCAATGAACTAGACAGAACCATAAACTGTTGCATGTGGAAATAGAGCTTACATGAGCAAATACAATCCTAGTGCCATATGAGAATGGCAAAGCCTCTTGGTACAGAGTTCATGCTAAGAGTGTTTCCCCAAACTTTCTCATTATGTGACAAACCTGTGAACTACCTTTGAAGACTTTTCCCTACCCAGAGACCCTTCCACTCCCATATCCCCAGCACCAGAACTTCTCAACATACCAAGATTTTAAAAATTCACCAAAGTGTTGTTCCCAACCGCTGGTTGGGAATGTTTCCCAAGAGTCTGCTAATAGCCATGATACCTGAAGGGTTTGCTATCAGGATCTGTGTCTTTGAATCCCATTTCTTCCAGTTTACAACGTCGGTACAGTTCATAGTGGCGGGTATGAGTTTGTTCTCTCAAATCCTCCATGTTTACTCGGATCAGCATCTCCCGGAGCTTTACAAAGTCACAGTGGTTTTCATTCTCAACTGTAAGTTATGAAAACCAAAGAACAGTTAGCAGTGTTTTCATGTAAAATCCAAAAATCACACAGCTAGAATTGGGGAATATTACTCTATTACTAAAAAATACTGATAAATTCAGCCCATCTAAAGACTCTTACTTCAGTGTTCCAAAATGATATTTGATTTTCTTTTACCCAAAAACTGTTTGTAAGCGGATCAAAGAAAAGAAGGGGTCACATGGGGCATTCAAATAATTGTAGGAGATACTCTGCACCATATTGCCTCTACCTTTCCATATTCCCTCTCAAAACAGTTATTTACAGTGAGAAGAAAGTGAAACATCATATGACCACGTTGGGCCTTATGAAAAGAGGAATTGTCATAGGAACATTTTAAAACTTTTAAATATTTAAAAATTAAGTTTTATTATTTCATGCAACAAGGATCTTCCATTATTCCCTCACACTTACTTTTCTCTTGCTCCATGGAAAAAGAAAATCCTTGCAACGAATAAGCATTATCAAACAAAACAAACCCTTATACTGGCTGTGTCCAAAAAAATTCAAGTCTTACTCTGTGTGAATAGTGCACTCCCCTCTATGTCAGGAGGCGAGCAGCATTCAAAATCACTGGTCCTCTAGAACCACAACTGATCACTGCATTGATCGGATTTCTTAAGATTTTCAAAACTGTTCTCTTCTTCATTCATCAGTTCAAAGTCACATTCAAGTGACCCCTGCTCCCATTCCTTCCTCATTTATATGGACTTCTACTTGTGCTCTCCAGTTACATGTGATAATAAGCCCTAGTTCCTCCTGTTTTCTTCTCTATTGTATCACCACCCTTCACCCCAAGCTGTGTTCTTTCTTTTTTTCAAAATAATCACAATATAACAAAAATCACTTGCAGGTCCTCCATCCTAGACTCCGCACATGAAACCTTGATAATATTATAGTTCCCAGATGATTATGTCATCCTTCCTCCACCACATTAGAATACATAAGATTTTTCCTGGTAAGTCTGTCCCAATCAGTTGGTTGGTTTTGTTTGTTTTTACCTTTTTATGCTTCTCTGTATTCTTGTGTTTGTATTTAAACATTTCTACTTGACTCTGGTCTTTTCAGCAGGAATGCTTGGAATCCTCTATTCAATTTAGGTCCATTTTTTTACCTAGAGGACTACACTCATTTTTGCTGGGTTATCCTTGGTAGCAAACCTATATATTTTGCCTTCTGGATTATTATATTTCATGTGCTTCACTCTTTTATGGTGGCAGCAGCTAAATCTTATCTAATGCCAACTGTGGTTTTTTTGGTACTTGAACTCTTTCTTTTTGGCTGCTTGTGAAATTTTTCTTGGATTTGGTAAGTCTGGATTTTGGTTATGATGTGCTTGGTAGCCATCATTTGGGAGTTTCTCTCCATCCTTCTATTTTCACTTTGTCCTCTCATTCTAAGAAATAGAGGCAGTCTTCTTTCATGATTTCTTAAACATAAAATTTAGGTCCTTTTTATTTGGTCATGGATTTCAGGTAGTAGAGTAATTCTTAGGTTATTTCTCCATGATCTGTTTTTTTAGGTCAGTTATTTTTGATATGATATATTTAACATTTTCTTCTATTTTCTAAACTTTTGATTTTCATTTACTATTTTTAATTTTCTCTGGGAATCATTAACTTCTATTTATTCATTCCAATTTTCAGGGAGTCTGTTACTCAAGTAAAGTTTTGTGCCTCTTGTACTAAAGCTTTTAATTCTCTTTCTGAGTATTCCCTCCAAAACTCTCATTTCTTTTCCAGTTCTTTCCTCTATTTTTCTCATTTCATTTATAGAATTTTAACTCATTAAGAGTACTATCATTTCTTTTAGGAATTCTAATTGATCTTGTCCAAGAGGTGTTTTTCTTTGAGGCTTTGCTTGTAGGTGTTTTGGAGGTTCATGTCTTGTACATCAAAATAGCTTTTTTGGCTTCAAAATAGCTTTTTATCTGTTTTTGGTTTGCTTAGTCATTCTCCTAGTGATCTGCTCTGGGCAAACAGGCTTAGCTGATCTAGCTGGGAGTTCTGGGAGCCAAGTTCCAGCTCCTCAGGGAGACTTCCTTGTCCCCCAAGCTGCTGTTCTGAATAGAAGACTTCATCCACAATCTTTTCTAAGTGATTCTGGGTTTGGGTTCTGGGCTCTAAGTCCAGGCTCACAGATCCAGAATCCACACTGCTGACTTGGACACACAGCTGGATCCAAGAACATCTCTCTACAGGAGGAACATTTTTGATATGAGTGACTCCACTCGGAATTTGAATGCACATGCACACTCCAAACCACCGAGTATATAAACAACTAGATTGTGTGGATCTGATGCTTGTGACCAAATGCTGTCCCCTCAGTGTCAGTATACAATCTCAAGCTATTACTGAAAACATGATCATTACCTTGAAGTGCATTGTGGATAAACCTGTATATTGGCATAAACAACCTTGGCCACTAATTACATCAGCAAAAAGCTGGTTGTTCAAGTTCCCCCTTAAAAGTGAGCCACAATGAAGCTGCCATGACAAAACTGCCCAGTTCTCTACTGGGGATTTAGTCGAAACTGAAGCAGAGCAGAACCAGGAAAGCCTATGTTGGTTAGGACAGAAGACTTGAGGAGAGCCCACATGTGAGCTCCCATTTTCCTGGAGCCCAAAAAAGTAGGACCTGGACTACCAGCCATTATTCCCCTCAGACCTAAGGGTCTGTCTGCCAGAGACCAGCTCCCTGCTCCTGTCACCATCAGACCTCTGTCAGACTACTGTCCCACTGGCCTGGGATGGTGAGATTGTTTTGGATAGTTTGAGCATTAGATTAGGCTGGGAATTCACCTGTCAAAGAACCAGTGTGTGATATACTAAGAAAGACTTCTTGATCACCATGCTTTTCCTCGGGGATTTTCTCCATTTTATCCTCTATGTAGTTTATTTCCACATGGCTGCTTGCATGTTGTCTCCCCCACTGGGCTGTGAGCTCCTCTACAGCAGGGACTGTGTTTGTGCCTCCCTACCCCTGCACTTAGCACAGCACGCACCACTGGCATGCAGTGGGTGCTTAATGGATGCTTGCTGGCTTCACTTTCTCTCTCTAGTAAATGAGGGACAAAGGACACTGAGTGGAACACCTGGACACCTATGCGAGTGATCTGACTGACCAGGTCACTGAGTGTCTGGCCTCTGGACGGGGTGGGGGGGCGGTAACGTTCTTAGTTTTGACCCTCTTTTCCACATAATGCCTTGGGAATATGTACTCAGAAAGTCAGAGACAGGAATAAAGAAAACACTGCCAGCGTTCGCTCTGCAATCCTCCACTTGGATTACAATTATAAGCTCACTGACGGCCGAGGACTTTCCCCCCTCTCTGCTTGGTAGCCCTGACACAGAGAAGTAGCAGAGTGCTAGGTCCCCCGAGCGTACTCAAATATTCATTAACATTACATTTTAGGAGGCCCAGGAAATAGCATCAGGAAAGCCAGTGAGTACTTTGCCTGAGCTCCCGGGGATCGCTCATTCAGAAGGTGACTCTTGTCTTCTCAGCACCTGTTGGCAAAGCTCATTCATACTCTGTCAGGCAGGATTTTAAAGCTTTCTAGCCTCAGACTTGGCAGTGAGAAGGCCGAGTATTTTCCATTCACATTATGGCCACTTCTTCCACCCTCACAGAAACCTAGAAATGCCCTGTACATGTTATTTGTTGGAAAGAAGTGTCTGAGGCATCCTGCCCTGCTTCTCTGGAGGGGCCCTCACCATTGCTCCTGTGCCCAGGTAGACCCCCCCCTTCCTTCCAAGGCATACCTTGCACCACACCCCAAGGGTACTGCCTGGCCTTTGCCATCTTATTCCCAATCTTCACTTCTTCAGTGCTTCCAACCACAGCAAATGGAAGATGGATCTGAAGAGAGAGAAAGCATGAAAGAGGCCATCATCATGACCATCATCTGGATCAGAGGTCCTTCTGCAGCAACCCTAAAAAAGAGAGCTTTTATTCTCAAAGAGCAAAGTCTCCAGTTTGCAGAGAACTTGAAGGATTAGCAAATTGAGATCCTTGCTAGATTAACCTACAGCATATTGTGAAGTGGATGTATTATCCCCATTTTACAGATGAAGAAACTGAGACCGGAAGAAGGTAAAGAGTGACAGCTGAGTAACGCTGAGCTCAGCTGAGATTCCAGCTTAGGTGTCTGGGTTAGGCAATCTTTCCATCCCTACCTTCTGCCTCATCACATGGAAAGGAAACTTTCCCTCGAGGGGCATCTGACACTATATTGCAATTCAGCTTGGTTTTTAGAATGTTTTGTAACTGAATATTGTGTATCAAATACATACAGAGCTCCAACATTGGAGTCAATCACCCAAGGTACCTATAAGGAAAGCTGAAACTGAAGGTTTTTCAGAATAGTAAATTAATTATAATCTAGTTTCCATTCCAAAGCATTTGGTCAAGTTGGCTTTTTTTCCCTGAGTTTGTCTGGGGAACATCTACCCTGTGTAATATTTACCGAATATTTGCATCCTTTGACTTTTTTTCACTTTTCACTATAAATTACCCCAAATGGTTTTAAAAGCTTTTCTTTAGTCTTGAGGTAATGAATCTAACTCTGATTCTGCCTCTCTCCCCATGCCTCTAGGGTTTCTTGAACTATCTTAAAAGATATTGTGAAGTTCTTTAAAATAACTCAAAATACAATTTCAACTTTAGATTAAAAAATAAACATTCAACTGGGCCTCCCGTTTGACTCAGTGACACTAATCGATTATACTCCCAAAGGAATCAAAAACAAAAGAACTAGAACTAGTGAGTACAACATTGTGAAGAAAAAGAACTATAAGACTGCAGAACTCTGGTCAAGGCAATCACCAATCACGAGTCCGGAGGTCCAACAACAAAGCTCGTTCCCTTCCTCCTGGCGGAGAGGGCAGAGAAGGAAGAAGCAGAATAGGAAATACAGTTTTGAATGTGGACAAGGTGTGGGTTGGTTTTGCACGATGGGGTGTATTTGACATAAAGGTTTTTTTTTTTTTTTTAATTCAAGGCAGGGATTTTTAAATGGGGGAAGAAAAGAGTGAGAGGGATAAAGCATTTTTTTTTAAAGAATAGTCTTTCACAGTAGGACTACTATGGAAATGTTTTGCATAACTGCACATGTATAACCTATATTGAATTGCTTGTCTTCTCAATGGGGGTGGGTAGAGGGAAGGAGGGAGAGAATCTGGAACTCAAAGTTTTAAAAACAAATGTTAAAAAAATCATTTTTACATGCAACTGAGAAATAAGATATACAGGCAGTGGGGTATAGAAATTCATCTTTCCCTACAAGAAATTCAGGGCAAGGGTCGGAGGGAGGATGTAAGAGAGGGCAGATTCTAGGACCCTGGCTTTTTGGCATACAAGGATAACAGGGCACGGAGAATAAGGAGACCCGGGTTCTCCCTCTATGGGCTATAGTTTCCTTATCCATAAAATGAACAAGATTGCTTCCTGAAGCGACGTTTTACATGCAGGTTCATGAAAAAGATAACTTGGGCAACAGGGATTGTTCGCATTTACAAAAATTATTTGATTCATAAAAAGTTTCACTGTAGCATCTCTTCAAACATTTAAATTGAGATTCAATTAAAATTGTATATGCTTTTCTTGAATCCTTCTACTGCAGACAGTTAAGAACACTTGCATCCATCGAGGATTTAAAATTCCAAATGGGTTTCTCCTGTCACCCTGCATACTTTGGGGTTTCCATTTAGCATATGTTCAGGGGTAGCAACAAATTTTTATACTAGCCTAGGAAGAGAAGGGATAAGTACTTAGATAGTGTCTGCTATGTGCCAAGTCCTGTGCAAAGTGCTTTTACAAATATGATTTTCTTTGATCCTCACAATAACCCTGTGAAGCAGCTGATATCACTAATTTTCAGATGAGGAAAATGAGGCAAAAGATTAAGCCACACAGCTGGTAAATATTTGAAGCTGGATTTGAAATCAGGCCATCCTGACTTCAGACCCAATGTTCTAAGCACAGTGCTACCAGTTGCCTAGGGAAAAAGCAGAATTAAGAAAAGTAAACCTAAAGGCAAAGCATCCGCCATACAAAAATGACATAGATCTTTTCTGTTCAGTAGATGACACAGGAACAAGAGTTGACTGGATGTGACAAATAGAAACAATAAATTACTCAGGTGCCAAATGGCAAGAAGGGGGCCCTCTCAGGGAGCACATGGTGATTGACATGTTTTCAAGGATCTGGATGGTTTTATTAGTGTAAGGGAAAGCTGTATACTCAAATGCTTGTTCTTCTAACAACACAGGAAAGGGTGGAACAGAGGATGCAAAGGGGAAGGGAAGAAACAATCGGAGACACTCTAAGAGGCAGAGACAGTTGTTCACCACCAGGCAGGAGGGAAAGAAGGTAGACACCCATTTCCTTTCAATCCATTAAACAACAAGCCTTTATTGAGCAGCTGCTATGTGCTGGGCACTGTGCTGAACACTGGGGACATAAAGAATGGCAAGAACAAGAAGCTTTTCGTCTATGTTTGTTCCCCAAAGAGATCATAAAAAAGGGGAAAGAACCCACAGGGACAAAAGCACTTACTGCAGTTCTTTTTGTGGTGGCCAAGAACTGGAAATTGAGGGGACGCCCATCAACTGGGGAGTGGCTGAACAAGTTGTGGTATGTGATTGTGATGGAACACTATTGTGCTATAAGAAATGATAAGCAGGTGGATTTCAGAAAAACCTGGAAAGACTTACATGAACTGATGCTGAGTGAAGTGAGCAGAACCAAAATACTGTATATGGTAACAGCAACATTGTGTGATGACTGTCTTTGTTAGACTTAACTCTTCTCAGGAATACAAGGATCTAAGACAATCCCAAAAGACTCATGATGGAAAATGCTATCTACCTCCACAGAAAGAACTATGGCAACTGAATACAGATCGAAGCCTACTATTTTCTCTTTTTTAATTTCTTCTTTCTTGTGGTTTTTCTCTTTTGTTCTGATTCTTCTTTTACAACATAATGTATAAACATGTTTAATATGATTGTACATGTATAGCTTATATCAGATTGCGTTCTGTCTTGGGAAGAGGAGAAGGGAAATTTTAGAACTTAAAATCTTATAAAAGTGAATGTTGAAAACTAAAAATTAACTAATAAGGAGAAAAAGAAGCTCATAGCCTAATGGGGGAAGACAACCTGCAAACAACTTTGTAGATACAAGATAAAGACAAAGTGGATGGTAGGTGGCTCAGACAGAAGGCACCAGCAGTGTGTGTTTGGGGGTGCAGGAAGCAGGAAAGGCTTCTTGGATTTGAGGTGAGTCATGAAGAAAGCCCAGGGAATCTGAGAGGCAGAGATGAGGAGTGGGAGGATTTTAGGCATGAGAGATAGCCAATGAAAAGGAACAGAGTCAGAAGATGGGAGGGTTGTGTGCAAGGAAGAGCCAGGAGGTCACTGAATGCATCCATCTAGGATTTAAAATTCCAAATGGGTTTCTCCTGTCACCCTGCATACTTTGGGGTTGCCATTTGGCATGTGTTCAGGGGTAGCAACGAATTTTTATACTAGCCTAGGGAGAGAAGGGATAAATACTTAGACAGCATCTGCTATGTGCCAAGTCCTGTGCAAAGTGCACAAAGAGGTCATCCAGAGTGTGTGAAGGGAAGTAAGGTGGAAGAAGACTTGAAAGACAGGAAGGCACCAGGTTATGAAGCCAAATAGAAGATTTTTATAATTGATTCTAGAATTAAAAAGGAGTCATTCAGTTGATTGAATAGGGGAGGTGATGTTTGTACCATAGTTAGACCTATGCCTTAGGAAGATCACTGGCAACTGAATGGGGGGTGGAATTATAAAGAGTTACTAATAAAGTGCGGGGGATTGGGGCTGGAATGGGGAGAGGTTTGTGGCAGGGAGAGCAACCAGTAGGTCCGGCAATAGTTTGGGCAGGAGAACACGAGGGCTTGCACCAGGGGGACAGCTGTGTGAGGAAACACAAATATGTGTATTTGTATGTATGTATATGAAGAGAGAGAGAAGGGGATATGTAAGAGATGCTGGAAAGAGAGAAGCTACAAGACTCGACAACAGACTGCACATGTGTGGTGAGTGAAAGTGAGGAGTCAAGGATGCCGTGCAGCTTCTGAGTCCAGGTCAGCCGGGGTGACTCGGAGGCTGCTGGTACCCTCAATAGTGATAAGGAAGTTAAGGAGGGGGGGAGATGAGGAGTTCTGTTCTAGATGTGTTCTAAATGTGTTATGTTTAAGAAATCTGTAGGATATCCAGAGTGAGATACAAGCAGCAGCTGAAGATGTAAGACTGAAGGTCAGGAGAAAGAGCAGGGCTGGATGAGTGACCCAAGAATCATTTATAGAGATGGTAGGTGACCCAATGGAAGCTGACCGCTGAGGGAGATGGCATGGAGGAAGGACCGGACAGAGCCTTGGGGTATGCCCACAGTGAGTGGATGTGACCTGGAGGAAGATCCAGCAAAGGAGACTGAGAAGGAGCCGTCAGACACATAGAGGGCCAGTTATAGAATGTTGGGCTTGGTCATTTCCTTTTATTTTTTCCTAATGAGTTATAGACATCATAAAACATTCAAGATGGAAGGGACCTCAGTTTATCCAACTCCCCCATTTCACACATGAGCAAACTGAGGCCCAAGGGTGAAGTGGCTTGTCCAGGTGTTTTTTCAGCATAGCGTATAGAAATCAGTTCTGACTGGACTTTGAGTGGTCTGCCAGCCACCCATACCAAACTTTTTGCTTCTCAGGATACTCACTGGCATAAGCATTCATTGTCTTAGGCCAACTTACACTCATTGTTGCATTAATCTCTGCCACCGTCTCTTCATCTGTAGGGAACTGGTATATCTGAACACCATTACTGACGAGTTCACTCATGATTTTACTCTTGAATTTGTGCAGCTCATTTTTGGCAATGGTGTCTGCTTTTGCTATGATGGGGATGATGTTCACCTACAATTTAAAAGAAAAGTTTGTTTTAGACCGCAGCAGGTTTAGAAGAAATATGGAAACAATAGATCAAACAAATGAATGAATAGTGGCCCACCCCCCAAAAAACAAACCCAAAAACCAACTGGGAAAGTGAATGCCAAGTAAATAGCAGTAAATATCTCTTGAAATTCAAATTAATAAGACATCTGAGCTTTTATTTCCTGTACTCTCCTTATGATTTAACTCTTTCACTCCTTCCTCCAAGAAAAGGGTTAAGCTACTCTGGTTTCAGGGAACTACAGTTTGATACATTTGAAAGACTTGCTATTTCCTCCCTAGCACAAGTCATTTTTTTTCTTCTAAAGGCTAGAGAGGAAGTGCTGTCATTCAGTCAATGACAAATAACTGTAACACAGGAAAGAAACCACCCATTCTTTAGACCTGTGTTGGCAATTGAGCTCTCTGCCCCACCTTCTAAAGGGAACGATGGCCATCTGTTCTTGGGTATCTCTGCAGTGTGAAAGGAGAATTATAGCAGCACAGCAGTATTTTTAAGAGACTAAAAACAAACACACTAGAGACTAAGCAATCAGTTCTCTTTTCTGATTGACTAAAAATGCTAGAAAGAACAAACAAGTGTTCATCAGAATAAAAATAGTTTTGGCAACTTGAACATTTTCTTGACATGGGAAGAATTATATGAATTGATGTGAAGTGAGGAAAGCAGAAATGGCAAAGCAACATACAGAATGACTCCAATGATGTAAATGGAAAAAAATGATAAGATGCCTCAGAAACTAAAAAGTACAATCAAAATAATCAAGCTAGGCTCCGGAGAGAAGAAAATACAAGAGTGAAGAACTATGAGTGTAGACCACTACACATTCTATCAGATCCAGTCTATATGTTGATTTGTTTTAACTGCCTCCTCCTTTCTTTTTTATTATTTGTTAAAAGGTCTGGGGAAGGAAAGAGATAGGGATATATTTGGATGTCAGAATGATGTAAAAACAAAAGAAATCAACAAATACTTATTAAAAAGAAAAAAGGCAATCTACACTGTCCAAAACAGAGAAAATTCTCTTGAATTTCACAAAATATCATTCAAAATTAGACATACATGGCAAGAGGTGCAGAAGAGACTTTTGTCTGTTACCAGTGCTGTATAAAGCTCTAAAACTGAAATGGTATATTTGTCCCAATGGCTATTAACAAACCTATAGATTTCTAATATTCACTTTCCAAAATGAATGGTGCATTTCTTTTCACCTACTGGTTGGGGAAAAGAGACTCAACCTGGGATCTGTTACTGACATTTAGCAATTTATCTTTAAACAATTCTAGTGGAAAGTCAGTCAGATGATAGGAACATAATGAGAACCAGAAAGGTAAAGGGGTGGCTGGCTCTATTCAATGGATTCCCTTTCTATCCTTAGGGAGGCAGTGTGACACAGTAGAAAGGATTCTGAATTGGAGCTGAGTGGATCTGGATTTGAATCCTAAATTTGCATATATTACTTGTATCACCTCAGGCAAGTTACTTGATCATTTGGTAGTATCCATTTCCTCATCTGTAAAATAAGGCAGTGGAGTAGACAGCCTTCCTCCAAGGACCCTTCTAGGTCAAGATCTCTGATCTCTGAAGGAGCACTGTTTGCAAGCTGCTGATCAATGGCACGAGGAGGCATGCTAGTAAACGTCAATATCAGCTTACATTAACACAATAATGTTAACATTAATATTAACACATATAAGTATGTGTTATGACATTATAACGTAGTAGCATAACAATATACTACATTACATTATGATAACATATTGTGTTATTTTATTTATATCATATTATTAATTATCACTACATTAATAACAATAATGAAAACATCTTTAACTGTTCATAAACTAATCATTCACCCTCTTCCTCAGGCATGTTGCAAGATGAGGAAGACGGCAGTCACAACTTTGCAGCAAGAACTGTCTAATCAGAATGTTGTTTAGTAAGAATATTCTAGGGGGTGCAGTGGCCAGAGCACCTGCCCTGGAGTCAGGAAGACCAGGGTTCAAGTCCAGCCTCAGATACATATTAGCTGTGTGACCCTGAGCAAGTCACTTAACCCTGATTGCCTCAAAAAAGAAAAAAAAAACTTGTAAAAAAGGAATAAGAATCCTTATGGTGAGAGAGAAAAGTGAAGAGAGTTGAGTGAATGAGCTGTTGAATTTTACCGGAATAGAGTTCATCTAAGATCAAAGTCCTCCCTTTTCCCTCAACGCAGAAGTTTGAAGAAAAAGGATAATTATCTAGTTCATCCCCTTCACTTTATACATAAAGAAACTGAGTCCCCAAGAGGTTCAGTGGCTTCCCCAATTCACAGAGCTGAGCTGATCCTATGGGTCTGAGCCAAGGTTCGATGGATCCAAATCCAGGGTTACTACCTGCCAGTCCCTGGAAGTCAGAATGCTCGCTTCTCAACTCTGCTTTGGGTGGATGGGAAAGTTGTGCACTGGAAGGGGAAGCCGGGGCAGAAAAAAAACTTCGAGGTTTTTGCTCTTGTTTTGTGCCACACTGGGTGATTAAATTCATCTTTTGGCTTAACAATACTCCTGGGGGAAATGGCCAGGGGTGTGCTGACTACGTGTCTGTCTACAGATGTCCCTGTGTTGAGTGGATGAGAATTAAGTAGGCTGTGCTTTGAGTAATAAGCTCTCTGTCCCTACTCTATAGAGATCTTTGCTCTAATATCAAGCTCTCACACAAGATGAAGCTATAAGAAATAAACAGTTAGGGTTCTACCAGCTTGAGCCCATGTGGTAATGGAGCTGAGCTTCAGTTTTAAATTTTACTAAAGGTGAGTCAAACTCTGCTAAGAGTTAAGAGCTGCATTAATTCTTTCAGGCCAACAGAAGATCCTTTGATTCAGTGCACTGGGGAAATCTGAGGAGCCCTATTTTGATATCCAGGCCTTTTCTGGGTCAGCTCACAGATAAGACGCCATCTTGGCATGCTGATCAGAGTGTTATCACTCTCCCGTTGTATCCCAAATGTCTTCACTAAAGTCACTGGATCTGGACCTGAAGGGAATCTGAGAGGCCATCTGGTCCATCCCCCTTGTTTTCAAAGATGAGCAACTGAATGCCCAGAAAACTTAGGGGTCTTGCTTTAGGTCACACAGAGGTGTGGTAGAACCAAGATTAGAACCCAGGCCCTCAGCGTCCAGATCTGTATTCTTTCCACCAGCAAGGAAATGCCCCTGGTTTTTTTTAAGACCATCCCAACAAATCACAAATTCTGGCAGGTCTTACCAAAAGGAAGAGATTTCAGATTCAAGAATGGGCCTGGTCATGATTCTCTCTTCATAAGGCAAGTGGTTAATTTTTTTCAGCTACAGTCACAGCAATCCATGAAAACCATGCATTATAAAAGGGTGGCTTTCTGTAGTAGCATACCATGCAGCCTCCCAAATGAGTGAATATAGTGTATGATCTTATCAGATAGGAAACCATAAAAGAAAATCTAGTTTTCTCTAAACCTTGAATTAATGCAAACATAACACACACACAAACATATGTATATATGTGTATCTGTGGGCATATATAAGTATATGCCCACAGATACACATATAAATGTATATAATATATACACATACACACACACAAACTCTTTAAAGAATTTTTTTAAACCCTGCTGCTCCTTTCAAATATCTGATTTTAATTCTCCTAATTGCCCAAATTTCCCCATGTATTCCTTATATCTTCCTCCTCAGCTTTATCAGAGACAGAATCAGATGGCTCCATACAAGTAAAACAATGCTTTTACAAAGCTGGGCTTTAAAAGGTAACCCAACAATAAAAATTGCATGATAAAACTTGGAGGGAGTTTCCAGGGAATTTTCCCTAGACACCTAAAAGCCCTAATCAGCTGCTTGTAGATAAAGTGTCCAAAGTGCCCTGAGGACACAGCTGTGAACAACTATCTTGGGACCTAGAAAGACTGCAACTTTGTGCCTGCTGAGTACCTTGCTGTCCAGTTTCTTCATGGTCACGAGGTCGAGGGACTTCAGAGAATGTCCAGTGGGGGCGATGAAGTAAAGGCAAGCGTGGATCCGCGTGTCGTGGTAATTGAACAGAGAACGTTTGATTTTCAATTCCTCTTGCAGGTAAGCTTCAAATTGGGCATCAATATATTCTACTATTGGTTTATAGCTATAACATAATAATAACAATAATAATAATAATACAAAATTCTTACATTTCTACAGAACTTTAAAACCATATTTTTACTTCAAACCAGCTTATTTACTTTAACTGGAACCCATCTTTATGCTACTCACCTGATAAGAATCTTATCTTTTTTTTATCTCAACTACATGAAAGAATGTGAAAGCCAAATGTACCTATTTTCTGGGGCCCTTACGCTTTCTTACCCAATCCTGAATAAATCTGGCCTGATGAAGAGAATTAAACTAATCCCACCACACTGCCTTGGTACTTCTGGGAGGCTGGCTTCCCTTGCCACATACTACACTTTCACACTCTAGCCCCACCTCTATCATCTGATATAGGTTCAGAGAAGGAAAATGGGCTTTAATATTAGTCCAAGAAAAAGCAAAATTTGTTCCTTCCCTCCTCCCTGAGCATCATGTAATGTATGCCAAGTCCTCCGCTGTCATTTTACTATCCATTGGGGAGCGTTAGTGCCATATACTACAAACTGTCAAAAAATAACAACCACAATTATGACGATGGTGTAACAACCAGAAATAATACTACAAATATTGAATGGCCCAGATTCCCTCCAGGGCCAGAGGTGGTCCTTACAGTTAAGGCTGTAGGAATGTACATAAACTCTTTTAAGGATAACCACCCAAGAAAACACCTTAACAAATGCAGCCGCGGTTATTTGCACTTGCTTGCCAAATGAGAGGAGCTCTGTTTCCCTAAACACTTAATTCCCTGTCACATTAGTAAACATTCTAAGTGCTATGGAGCCAAAATCTGGTGTGCATCAACAATGGGGGGGGGGGGGGGGGGGGACCCTATAGATTCTAAGCGAAGACAGAGTGCTGTAGAAGGAAGCTATAGATATAAACCAGGAGGAAAAAAAACCCGACCAAACTCAAGTCCAAATGCTGCTTGATGTCATTTTTATGTCTCATAAATATGTCATATTTATATCTCAATATTTATTACCATTCACAGGTTCGATCAATGCATACTACACATATAAACAAAACGATGTCTCAGTAATTGCACCGAATCAAAAAATGTCATTGTTGGAAGGGACCTCAGCACAGCTCTTGCAAGCCACAGCTGAACAGGAATCATCCACATTCCCTCTCCCCAGTATCAGCAATTCTCCCAACAAGTGGTCAGTCAGATGCTTCCAGAAGTCCTGCAGCACAAACCTCCTACTTCTGGTTAGGGAGGTGGTGGCCGCCAGGGACAGAATAAGCCATATGTTGTTAAATATGGCCAATGGCATTAATTTGTTTAGCTTAACGCTTTGTTACAAAAGAGGGTTCCACTGCAGGGCCTCTAAGGTGCTGGGGGAGGTCAATTGTAAGTGAGAGTGAAGTAAAAATGACATCATTAAACTTGTAAAGACTTCCAGAGAGACAGAACCCACTAATAATGATGTTAACTAGCTTTCATGTAACACTAAGGTTTGTAAAGCACTTTTCAAATATTATTTTAGCTTTACAACAATCCTTGGGGTGGGTGCTGTCATTATCCATCCCCACTTTACAGATGAGTGAATTAAGGCAGAGGTTAAGTTACTTTCCCTGGGCCACATAACTAGTGTCTGAAGCTGGATTTAGACGCAGGCCTTTCTGCCTCCTGGCCCAAAGGCAGTCCCTTACACAAATGATTCATTCTAATTGAGTCAAAATCTTAGTTACATTAAGTTCCAGTCTACTTCTTTGCAATGTCCACCCACTAATCTTACTTCTGCTCTTTGGTGCCAACCAGCATAAGCCTGTTCCCTTTTCTATATGTGCTGCAAAATATTCCGTGACAAAGGACAAAATTCTCATAGCCTGCCAATCTTAAAGTCAGAGTGAAAATATCAAAACCTTTCAAAAGGATCCATTTCATCCAAGAGGGATGGCTTCATACTGCGAGAAGAGCATCTTCCTGAGGAAGAGACCTTGGTGTGAGTCTGGGCTCTTGCCATTTTATTACTATGTGATCTTGAAGGAAAGGACCAGATGATACTTTCCAGCTCTAGCATTCTGGGTAATAACTCTAACCTGCAACTAGGCCCAAGTTCTTGTTCTTGAGAATGGCACAAACCATTCCACTGATACACCAAACTCTTCCACAGTGCAGTGAAGTCTAATGGATCACACAGTCCTTCAACATACTCTTTCAAAGAGTGCTACACCTCCAGCAGCTGGCTCAGTAATACTCGATACCCACCCAAAGATTCTGGTCCAAAGAGCACGGGGATCATGAATTCCCAGAATTAATAATAAAAAAAAAGGTGATTTGGGACAGTTGCTTTCAAATACATTATTGCATATACAGGAAACTTCAAGGAACCTACTGGAATGTTTTTCTTTTATTAAAGAGCCACACATTGCCAGGGCTCAGTCCCCTGGAGTCTTTCATGATTTCTCGAGCCCTTACTAGAGTTTCAGTCTGATTCCTGGTTCTCTGCATCACCAGTCATAAAGAAAGCAATTTAATAAAGACTTTGATCTTTGCTGGTTATTCCTGCCAAAAAAAAATCTCCTTCTTATGTTAAATGTGGCCCATTCAAAATTCTTTGTATTAACAATAATATATAACATATATACATATATAACATATAAAATATAACATATATATAACAATAAAGAGGACAGATAGGGAACCTCAATCAAATCATTTAATCTAAAGCTATTTCTGTATCCTCTCCCCCTATTAATTGCCTCCATTTTAAAGTGTAAGCATGTCTTCTTTCTCCTGAATTTACATTTCTCACCTATATCCCAGCCCGAGAAGAAGTAATAAACTGGGTTTATTGTTTTCAGGAATGGCACAAACCATCAAAGGTGACTTTTCCCCACCTCCTTCTTCCTTTCCAAGGAGAACTGACACTTAAAACAGATAAGATAAAGCAGTATGTAGAAGTTGTCTGCAAAATATCCTACTTGATCATCCAGGCACTCACCCTCTACTTTGGACACTATCACATCCTTGCCATCTTCTCTGTCTTAAAACTTCTTAAAACTCCTCTTAGAAAGAGGTAATTTCACTTTACCTTGGTTTCTTCCCCTAGAAATTAGGTAGGACCTTGGAACAGTTAAAACCTTCATCAGTACTTAAAGAAGCTCTTTCATAGTGAGAAAAAACTGGAAAGTAAGGGGGTGCCCACCAATTGGGAAATGGCAGAAGAAATTATGGTATGTGGATTAGTACAATCTCACTGTGCTATAAAAAAGACTGAAAGGGATTGTTTCAGAATTATTTGGAAAGACTTGTATGAACTGATGCAAAATGAGGTGTGTAGAACCAGGAGAAGAATTTATACAAACCACAACAATGTAAAAGCAAACTTAAAAAAAAAAAAACTAAGGGGCAGCTAGGTGGCACAGTGAATAGAGCATGGGCCCTGGAGTCAGGAGGACCTGAGTTCAAATTTGGCCACAGACACTTAACACTTACTAGCTGTGTAACCTTGGGCAAGTCACTTAACCCCAATAACCCTGCCTTCCCCCTCCAAAAAAGCAAAAACAATAACAACAAAAAAACTTTACCCATGTCACCAGACTTTGGGTTGTTTCTCCCCAATAGGGAGATGCTAGGTAGCACAGTACATAAAGTGTGGTACTAGAGAGTCAGAAAGGGCTGAGTTCAAATCCTGTCTCAGACAGGATAGCTGTGTGAGTCTGGATAGTCATTTAACTGCTCTCAGACTCATTTTCCTCATCTATAAAAATGAGAATGCTAATAGCTCCTACCTCCCAGAGTTGTTGTGAGGACCAAATGAGACGTTTGCAAAGCATCTTGAAAACTTTAAAGAATTATTACTGAGAGTTTTATTCACTGAAAAAAATATACTAAAACAAAAAACCTAATTGGTCTGTTTCCCCACAACTGACACACTACTCAGGGCTGCACAGTATCTTTAAATATTGTTCAGTTGTGTCCAGCTCTTTGTGAACCCACGGCCTGTAGCATGCCAGGCCCTTCTCTCCTCCAGTATCTCTTGAATTCTGTCCAAGTTCATGCTCATTGCTTCCATGACACTATATCTATCTCATCCTCATCCTGCATATCTGAAATTGTTGTTATCTCTCCCAGCAACCTTAACTCCAGCTTTTGAGTTCTCTAGCCTGGCATTTTGCATAATGTAAAAATATAACATCGGGGGCGGCCAGGTGGCTCAGCGAGTAAGAGCACCGGCTCCAGTGTCGGGATGACCTGGATCAAATCCGGGCTCAGACACTCAGCACCACACCCAGAAATAACTGGCTGTGTAACCTTGAGCAAGTTACTTAACCCCAATTGCTTTAAAAAAAAAATATAACATCTGCATATAAGTTAAATAAAATGACAATATACAGCCTTATACTCCTTCTCCAATCTTAAACCAATCGGTTATTCCATGTTCAGTTTTTACTGTTGCTTCTTGGCCTACATACGACAGATAAGACGACCATCTCTTTGAAGACTTGCCACATTTTTCTGTGATCCACACAAAGACTTTAGTGTAGTCACTAAAGCAGAAGCGGATGCTCTTCTAAAACTCCCTTGCTTTCTGCATAATGCAGCAAATGTTGGCAATTTGGTCTCTAGTTCCTCTGCCTCTTCAAAAACCAGCCTCCTGTTCTGGCAGTTCTCGGTTCACATATTGCTGAAGCTTAGCTTGTAGAATCTTAAGAATAACTTTGCTGGCATGTGAGATGAGTGCAACTGTTTGGTAATTTGAACAATCTTTGCATTGCCCTTCTTTAGGATTGGGACATAAGCTGATCTTTTCCAATCCAGTGACCACTGTAGTGTTTTCCAAATTTGCTGCCATATTGAGTGCAGCATTTAAACAGCATTAAGTTTTAGAGTTTTAAATAGTTTAGCTGGAATTCTATCACCCACACTAGCCTTATTGTTAGCAATGCTTCCCGAGGCTCACTTGACTTCATTCTCCAAGATGTCATGGTTATCGCTGATACTCAGATGTTTCTTGTATAGTCCTTCTGGGTACTCTTGCCATGTCTTCTTAATCTCTTCTGCTTTTATTAAGTCCCTACCATTTTTTTTGTCTCTTATCATGCCCATTTTTGCATGTAACTTTCTCAGATGCACCTACAGCTGAGCTTCCTTTCAGTTTTGGCCCTGCCATTTCATTAGTACTGTAACTACTTGCAATTGTTCTCCCTCTTCCCCAGTGGCATAATGAATACCTTCTAACCTGAGGTTAGAATCTTCAGACATCATATCTTTTATCTTCTTAGTTCTGTCCATGGGGTCATGATGAGTTGGACACAACTAAGTGACTGAACAACAAAACTCCAAAATACTATTTGTTAGAATATCCCGAGAATTTGGGTTGGTTGTCAATGAGAAAAAAGCTATTTGAGGTGTAGAGAAGGAGATTATAGAATCTGTCAAAAAAATTTAAGTATAAAAAACTAAATTGAGAAATATTTGATATCTGGGCTACGATCACACTTCCTGTTATGGATCTCCTTAGAAACAATGCATTATTTGATCCCAGTGAGTCAGATATTCTCTTAAATATTTCTTGAGCCAGGAATGTGGTCATCTGCTCTGACCAGCTCACCAGTCATGGGAGAAAGCTTTCAGATGAGGAGCTGAATTTCCCTTGGGTAGCATTTCATTACTAGGGCTATGGTACTGAAACAATTCCAGATTACATTCTACTTCAGAGACAAACTCTGCTAAAGTCTCCTCTCCTGTTTATAGGAAGGGGACATGGAAGGCGTGCTGTGTTTGGGGGCACAAGACTTGGGTGGAACTGAGGGCCCTGCTATCTACTGCCTGTGTCAGTGTGGCTACATCCCTTGACCCAGATCTGTACTTCATCTTCTCATGTAAAGTGAAGAGGTTGTTCTAAGCTTCCTTCCAACCATAGATCTATGCTCCTGTGAAAGTTTTTCGCAGTTACTTCTTAGCAATATGGCTGGGAAAAGAAAACAACCCATTGAATGGAAGAGAGAGACAAATTTGTATTTACTTGGGAGACAGCAAAATGATTTTGCCAGACCAAGCAACAATCTGCTCCTCTCCCCTATACATTGTTTTCCCTTTTATTTTGTAACTTTGGGTATAGAACAGGCCTATAGAACCAGCCTGTTCTTCTGGCAGTTCTCGGTTCACATATTCCTGAAGCTTAGCTTGTAGAATCTTAAGAATAACTTTGCTGGCATGTGAGATGAGTGCAACTGTTTGGTAATTTGAACAATCTTTGCATTGCCCATCTTTAGGATTGGGACATAAACTGATCTTTTCCAATCCAGTGACCACTGTGCCAAACTGCCCTTACTGATTCCAGCCAACCATGCGACCTAGTACCTGGGATACTTTGGTGATGTTGAAATCCCCAGATGCTTAGATCTGGCATGACATAGCAACTGAGTGGACTTGGGATCTTGAAATGGTGAGGCAATCCCCCTATACTGGGTCACTGAGAAGAGCTTATCCTTAAGGATCTACTCAGCAGACCCTTACAAAGGGAGTTACTCTACTCTGGGGGCTTTCTTCTTCCTTGTGCTCATAGCCTGGGATGGAGCACACTTCTGCCCCAACAAAAATGGTTGTGTATGGCAGCTAAAGCACATATCTTGTCATGTGAGCTGAGTGAGCCTGAGTCTGGGTTTTGGGCTGCTTCTTCTGTGTGACCCAGGTGACCAAATGCCAATCTTGAGATAATTGCCAACAAGAAGTAAAAGTAAAGCCAAGGTGTTTAATCCATCTTTTGTATGTAAAGAAGAAATACCTGCCCCATCCTGATTTACATTATACAATATGTACCTTTCTATTCCCCACCTTTGAAAGAGACCCGAGATATGAGCCAAAACGTAAGCTTTGAGCAATTTCCCCCAAGGTGCTGGGTTGGGGAGTCAAGGAGGTAAGGGATATCTGAAAAGAAGGCTGACCTTCTAGGAAGACAAGTCCCCTCAACGCTGAGCTCAGTCAGGATCATGCGTGTGGTTCCAGAGCAGAGGGACCCCTGAGTAGATAAGGGAGAGGGGCATGTACCCCAACCCCTAGTGTCTAGGAGTGATCATCCTAGACTTTAGTAGTCACAACACTATTTGTGGCCTGCAGTCAACTATATGTGAGTCTTCTTTCCATTGGGTCTAGTACGGAATGCCTATCACTGATGAGCAGAGTTCAGTCTCACTATAATAAAAATATGCACACCTGGTCAATTCCGGTCCCACATAAAACAGTTCTTATTATTAACTGGCAAGTTCTCCTGTTAACACAGAACTTCATAGTGCTTATTGAAAAGCTCTTATTAAAAAAAAAAAGAGTGGGACTCCTGGGGATGGGACACAAGCGCATATTCGAAAATGAATGAAACATAAAAGCAAAAGACATAATTTTTTAAATATAAAGGAAAAAAAAAAGCTCTTGAAGTGCCCTTGGCTCTGCAGATAATAAAGAAATGGTATTTAGCAGAACAATTCCTTATTAACCCAATTGTGAAGGCTGCGGTATATTTGGGAGGGGAAAGGGGAGGAGGTTCAGAAGACTTTTAAGCAACAGCAACCAAAACAAAAATGGCTTGATCTGTGTGCAGTCTTCTGAAAATGAAGAAATCCTCGCACTAATTTTTCACTTGGCATACAAGACTCTATTGATAAAAATGATTGTGTGGGAATGCACAGTCACAGTTTAAGAGCTGAAATATATATGGAATGATCCATCCTAGTGACCTTGAAAGAGTTAATCTAGCTCCCTAAGGCCAGGAAGTTGCTTATACTCCTGGAATGACTTAGGAAAGAGGCCAGAATCAACAATGCTGGACCCAACAGACAGCATGAATGTCAACATGGTCCATACCTTTAATCGGAGAATTCAGCAGCTCTTGAGGCAGCCTGTTATAGGAGGAGGAATTCCAGTCTTGGAATTGGAATAAGAACCCTTTATCCTAAACTATCAAAGATGGAAGTGAAGCTTTTACTCCCTTTGTGAATGAAGAAGTAAAAACAAACACCCTAACAGACATTAAAATAGCTTTCAGAGGTTTGTGAAGCATTTCTCATACAGTGACTTTTTCTTTTTCAAAGAACTTTGTTAGATGTTTGTGGCTGACAAGAGTAGAACATCCTGTGTGGGGGCTGCTTCCTGTCCATCTCCTACACTCCACAGCTGGCCAGCCACATACATCCAAAGGTATCTCATCTTCCAGTCACTACTATGAATGATAAATGTTCAGTATGAATCCAATTAGTCAAGCACTTTTTTCTTGAGTGTCATTTGAAGTGAATGAAGAGACCCAGTTAATACTGAATGGTGTCCCCTTTCTTTTCAGGAGAACTTGAAACCGCCCTACTTCCTTTTGGCTTTTCTATACTTAAAAGTGACAGCTCATACAGTAGCTATGTAAGAAAACCTGCCTTAGAGGGAGCTCATACAGTCATTTAAGATACTCAATGAATGTTCCTGGATAAAAGGAGTGGCTTAAAAGTATAGTCCATTACCATTGTAGACACATACAATTTAAAGCCAGAAGAGGTCTTAGAGATCACCTAATTCCAAGAAAATATACAACAAAAAGTCAGAAGAGATGGGTCATATTCCTGGCCCTAATGCCTACCAGTTGTGTGATATTGGCTGACAAGTACCTGACCTCACTCTTCATCTTTTTTTTTTTTTAAAGCAATTGGGGTTACGTAAGGTTACACGACCAGTTATTTCTGGGTGTGGTGCTGGATGTCTGAGCCCGGGATTCGATCTCCAGGTCATCCCGACACTGGAGCCGGTGCTCTTACTCGCTGTGCTACCTGGCTGCCCCACTCTTCATCTTTCAAATAAAAAGACTAGACTTGATCATATCTAAGATTCCTTCCAGACCTAATAGTTTGATTCCAGGATTTTACATAACGGCTGGAGGTTGTCCAAAGTTATACAGCGTTAGCCTTTAACTTTTATTTCAAAGAGACTTTTATACCCAAAGTCATTATGCCAATCAACTTTAGACTAAATGCTTCATTTCCTATAATACAGAACAGCTGAGTTTTGTTTTGATTCTTAACCTGGTTTCCTAATAAGAAGACAAAGTCACATGGTGACTTGGTGAGGCATGCAAAGTCGCTAAAAACACTGATCTGAACTCAAAAGTTAATTCTGGTTTCTTAAAAGTCAGGTTTCATTGCTTGATTGTCACATCTTCTCTAATGAGATAACTGATAAGAATGTGATTCTAAAAAGAAATTCTTCCAAGAACCTGCTTTAGGGAGGAGGGAAAATTAAGGTGAGATGCACAACTCACATTTCCATATAAATAAGTGCTCCTATCCTTAAAATAGTTTACTTTTCAGAAAGTAGGTTAATCATGACTAGCTCCACATATATTTTTAAAGACTCTTTTTTGCTTACTAGCATTCAGATTGTTAATGATGACATCAGAGAAAATCCTGCTGCAGCTGTCACCTCCCTGTGTGCAGGTGACCCTGAAGAGCTGAGCTCTGTACTACAAGGGAAAAGCTTCAGGATGGATCCTGGGAACATCTGCTCTCCGTCACCAGTCAGGATGGAGAGATTCATCACCAGCTTGGCTGGGATCCAAACAGTGGAGCTTATAATGTGTCCTAGAGACAAGAAGGCAGCAGTGGTGATTCTATGGGAAATCAGGCAGCAATCATTAAGCACTTACAGTGTGCCAGGCCCTGTGCCAAGTCCTTGGCTCAAGGAGTTCAACTCATGAAATAATTTGCTCCACAAACTTTTTCTTTACAAATATCAAAAAGGTAAATCCCAATCCAACACATACAGTCCTGAGTTTAGGTTTCACTATTCACTCATTGTTTAGCTTCATCATAGACCCAGACTGCAGTTCCCACTAAAAAAATAAGGAGAAGAGACCAAAGAGCAATACAAAAAATCATGAGGACCAACAAACATCTTATGCCAGAGTTATCTGGATCCAGAGCTGTAGACAATGCATTCAAGAGGTCTGTTATGCAACTGCCTTCACAGTGGGAATACCAGGGGTTGCATACCAACAGTGCTGGCATTTGGAAGCCAGTCAGTTCAGTTACAACTCTCCTGGGGTCCCCTCTTTCATACTGTGAAAGCTTATGAAACAGCTCAGAGATAATGTAGTTCAAAACCCAATTTTACAGCTAAGAAAAGATGAAGCGACTTGAACAAATCACTGGGCACTTGCTACTGAGTGGTAGAAAGACAAAATATAGCCACACAGTACTCTTATGGAAAGACAATCACACAGCATGGCTTATAAAATCCCTTCAGGGGCCCAAGTACCACATAGTACCAAGTACTAGAACCTGAGACTAAGCTACCAGACCATCCCACCCACGTCCACCTCTATAAACCCTAGACCACTCTGAAAAGGTTTGGAATTACCTGTCATCTTTGTTTATCTGGTCTCCAAATCCTACAGTATCAACGATGGTCAGTTTCAGACGTACATTGCTCTCCTGAAGCTCATAACTCCTGGCTTTTAACCGGACTCCTGGCTCATTGTGAGTAGCTGGGTCACTTTCAAACTTGGTGTTGAATAAAGTATCCATTAATGTTGACTTACCAATGCCCGTCTCACCTGCACACAAAAACAAAATGGAATCATGGAGGCTTTGTATTTGCCCTAGTCTACTAGATTCTTCTGCAGGCACTCACATGACTTTCAGATGAGTGACTGACTTTAGGGTCTTAAACGGTAAAGATGACTTGGTCTTTGGACAGTATGGACTTGACAACTTTACCACATTCTTGATCATAGGATTCCATTATTTAGAGCTGGAAGGCGAAGCTTAGTGAAGTAAGGCTAAAGCCTCCATTTTATGGATAAGGAAACTCAAGCTTAGGTAGGTTCTATGTCAGGGCCACACTGCCCTCCATTTCTTCTGACTCCAAACTTCACCTCCTTCCTCCATGCACTGCCGTACAACACCATGTTTCTGTCACTTTTTAAGAAGTATAGGGGCCATCCTATTATATTCAAATACAAATTTTCTGACACCATCTAGTGTTGTAAAGTGGAATGACTACAAAACTACAAAATGTGTGCAGTTCTTTAAAGGTGAAGATCAATTCAATTCAAAAAGCAAGTGTTTAAAAGCACTTACTAAAGAAATTGCTGTCCTACACCAGGGGTCCCCTATACCATTTGTACAGTCCAGTGATCTAAAAATGACTTTCACATTTTAAAATACAATAAAATCTTAAAAGTTGGGGGTGGAACCAAGATAGCAGAGTATAGGCCGTAACCCAAATAAATTGTCCCAACAACTTTAAAATAACTTCTCAAATCAAATTCTGGCAGAGCAGAGCTAACAAAAGGTCAGAGTGAAACATTTTTCAGCCCAAGAAAGTTGAGGAGGTTGATAGAAGGGGTCTGTGACAGCCTGCCCAGAGCACACTAACAGCGCCAGCAGGAGGCCTTGGAGGCAGCCATGAAAGAAGTGACGGCAGCAGCAGCAGCAGCAGCAGCTTCAATAACTCTTAGTCCAGAGATGGTGTGTGTGGGGGGGGAGGAGTCAAATAACTGGTCAGAAAGAGATTAGAAGGGACCTTTTGCTGGCACTGGATGAAATGGTTCTGATTGGCAAATTTACTGCCTGCACACAGCTATGGGTCATGGTTCCAGGGATGACAGGAGCTATCAAGGCAACTGCAGGGAAGTAAGGTCCTTTCTGTGTGAAGACCAGAGTGCTGACCAAGAGAGCAGTGACCACACTTCTCTCTGGATCACACCACCTTGGAGGCACCAAAAACTTGCAGACCTCCAGATCTAGCTATGAAAATAGCAGCACAGAAAATGCTTGAAGCTTGGAACAGTGCCTCCCCACCCTCAGGTGAGCAGAGGCCAACTTTAACATAAAGTTCAAAGTCAAGGAAAAAATGAGCAAACAACAACCAAAAAAGAACTTGACCACAAAAAGTTACTACAAGGCAGGGAAAATTAAAACATAAACTCAGAAAGAAGACAATGTGAAAATGGCTATAAACAAACCTCAAAGAAAAATGCCAATTGGACCCACGTCCAATAAGAATTCCTAGAAAAGTTTGGAAGAGGTAAGAGCAGGTAGGTAGAGGGTGCTGGGCCTATGGTCAAGAAGACCTAAGTTGAAATCCAACCTCAGACACTTTGCTAACTGTGTGACCCTAGGTAAGTCACTTAACCCTGTTTGCCTCAGATTCTTTATCTGTAAAATGATCTGGAGAAGGAATGGCATACCACTCTAGTATCTTTGCCAAAAAGACCCCAAAAGAGGTTACAAAAAAAAAAAGTCAGAAAAAAGAAAATGACTAGCAACAACAAAGACTGGTAGAGGAAAAACTGGGAAAATAAATGAGAATGATGCAAAAAAAATTGTGAAAAGAGAATTAACAGACTGGCAAAAGAGCCACCCCCCCCCCACTAAATACTGAAGAAAATAACAGCTTAAAAAACAAAATTGGCCTAATAGAAAAAGATACTCAAAAATCTACTGAAGAGAAGAACTCTTTAACAAGCAGAATTGGTCAAATCGATGAGGTACAAAAATTCACTGAAGAAAAGAATTCCTTAAAAATTGTAAAAAACAGTAACAGCACCAGCAGCTTCGATAGCTCTTAGTCTAGAGATGGTAAGGGGCAGCTAGGTGGAGCAGTGAATAAAGCACCAGCCCTGGAGTCAGCAGGACCTGAGTTCAAATCTGACCTCAGACACTTAACACTTACTAGCTGTGTGACCTTGGGCAAGTCACTTAACCCCAATTGCCCTGCCTTCCCCCCTGCAAAAAAAAAAAAAAGAAAGAAAACCTCAATAAAACAAAGGCAAAAGAATAAAAAAGATAGAAAATGTGAAATATATTAGAAAAATAACTGACATAGAAAATAGATAAAGGAGAAATAATTTTAATTTAAAAATTATTAAATTACCTGAAAGTCATGATTTTTGAAAAGAGCCTAGACATAACATTTCAAGAAATTAGAAAGGAAAACTGCCTGGTATCTTAGGTCCAGAGGGTAAAATAGAAATTGAAAGAATTCACCAATCACCTCCTGAAAGAGATCCCAAAATGAAAACTCCCAGGAATGTTATAGCCAAATTCAAGAGCTCCCAGGTCAGAGAGAAAATACTGCAAGCAGCCAGAAAGAAACAATTCAAATATCATGGAATATCACAGTCAGGATCACACAAGATTTAGCAGCTTCCACATTAAAGGAATGGAGGACTTAGACTATGATATTCCAGAAGGCAAAATAGCTAGTATTACAATCAAGAATCACCTACCCAGTGAAAATGATGATAATCCTCCTGGGGGAAAAATAGATATTTAACGAAATGAGGCATTCGAGCATTCCTGATGAAAAGACCAGAGTTGAATTCAAACAAGAGACTTGATAAAGTTAAACTGTTTATATTCTTATATGGGCAGATGTTATATGTAACTATTAAGAACTTTCTCATTATTGGGACAGTTTATCTACATAGACAGAGGGCATGAGTGTTGGATGGAACATTGGTTGGAACCAATTGTTGGATGATCTCCTCTCTTCTCCCCAAGTGAAGAAGTGAGAAAGAGGGGTTGAACTATGAGAAGGAGGAACGGAGAGGTAGGATGTGGAAAAATTTCTCACATAAAAGAAGCATGCAAGGAAGAGCTTTTATAGTGGAGGGGGGACAGGGCAGGGGAATGGCAGGCAATGCTTGAAGCTCACTCTGGAATTGGTTCAAACAAAATGGGCTACAGAAACCTATCTATCTTACCCAATAAGGAAATAGGAAGAGGAAGGGTTGAGAGATATTGGAAGTAGGGGCTGATAAAAGGGAGAAGATCATAAAAGGAAGGGTAGATTAAGGGTGACAGGCTTTTGAAGAGGGTCAGGATGAAAAGAGAGAAGGATAAAGAGAACAAAATAGGATGAAGGGAAATACACAGTTAGCATAGCTGTGAATGGGATAAGCTCACCTATAAAATGGAAATAGCGAGCAGAATACATTAGGAATCTGAATCCAACAATATGTTGTTTACAAGAGATACACTTGAAATAGTAAGATACACACAAGAGTTAAAGGACTAGAACAGAATCTGCTAGGCTTTAGCTTAAGAAAAAAAGGCAGGGGGAAGCAATCAATCTCAGATAAAGCAAAAGCAAAAATAGATCTAATTAAAATAATTAAAAGGGATAACCAAGGAAACTATACTTTACTAAAAGGTACCATAGACAATGAAGTGAAAGCAAAAATTTTTACAGCAAGTTTCTCTGACAAAGGTCTCATTTCTCAAATATATAAGAAACTAGGTCAAATTTATAAAAATAAGATGCATTCCCCAATTGATAAATGGTCAAAGGATATGAACAGGTCAGTTGCAAAAGAAGAAAATAAAATCCATCTACAATGACATGAAAAAAATGTCCTAAATCACTACTGCTCTGAGGTACTTCCTCACACCTATCAGAAATGACAAATGCTGGAGGGGATGAGGAAAAATAGGTAGGTACACTAATAAGCTGTTAGTGAAACTGCGAATTGGTCCAACCATTCTGGAGAACAGTTTGGAATTATGCCCTTTGACACAACAACACCACTACTAAGTCTGTACCCCAAAGTAGTGACAAAAGAAAAAGGACCTATAAGTAATATATATATAATATATATATATATGTGTGTGTGTGTGTGTGTATAATTGTATGTATATAATTATATATGGTATATATAATATTTAATTATATATAGGTTCTTATATATAAGGACCTATAAGTAATATATTATATCATTATATTTATATTTATATATATATATATTACTTATAGGTCCTTTCTCTTTTGTCACTACTTTTTTTGTGTGTGTTTGTAGCAGTTCTTTTGGTGATGGCAAAGAATTGGAAACTGAGAGGATGCTCATTAATTAGGGAATGGCTGAACAAGTTGTTGCATTTGATTATGATGAGTATTATTGTGCAACAAGAAATATGAGGGAGCTGGTTTCAGGGAAAAAAACAAAAAAAACACAGAAGACCTATATGAACTGATGCAAAGTGAAGTGAGGAGAACTGGGAGGGAGAGCATCACATACAGTATTGGCAATGTTATAATCATGATCAATTGTGAAAGATTTGACTACTCTGATCAAAACCATGATCCAAGCAATTTGAAATGACTAATGATGAAAAAATGCTATCCACCTCCAGAAAGAGAACCGATCCACTCAGAGTGCAAATTAAAGTGTAATTTTCTCACTTTACTTTTTTTTTATGTGTGATATGGTTAATGTGGAAATGTCTAGCATGATTCCACATGGATAATTGATATCATTTGGCTTCTCTGAGGTAGGGAAACAGTGGGAGAAAGGGAGATAATTTGGAACTCAATTTAAAAGGAAAAAATGTTAAATATATCTATAATTTTAAAACAAGTAAACATCATTCTCAGCTTGAGGTCTGACTGCACCTTACTTTCCCCAGCAGGACATATTTTGCCTACCCTTGTTACATGATGGGGATGCAAAGACAAATGGAAAGTAGACCTGCCTTCAAGAAACTTACACTGTGTCGGACCTAGTACTTTACCATCAGCAGAGTAAATACTCTGAGTTACCCCCCCCCCCACCTTTTGCCCAATCTCCTCACAATCAAAAGGGTGTATCTGTATAAGTTTGTTGCGACTGCTGCTGCTGGTAGAAGTAGCAGTAATAATAACAAGAATAGCTAGAATTTCTGTAGCACGTTGAGGTTTGTGAAGTGCTTTACAAATGTTATCTTACTTCCTCACAAAAACCCTGGCAGATATTATCCTGCCAATTTTATACATAAGGAAACTGAGACAGGTTAAGTGACTTGTTCTGGGTCACACAGGAAGTATCAAAGGCTGGATTTGAATTCAGGTCTTCTAAACTCTAGGCCCTGTGCTTGGGGTACTTAGGGTGCCGAATACAGTAATGAAGGAGAACAGATGTTTCTTTCTCAATGTTTAGCACAATCCAAGGCATACAGTAAGCACATAATACATGTTTGTTGCCTTGCCTCACTCAGCTTCATTGTTGAGTCATCTGGCCTCTGTAGGAGGAGCTTGAACCTACAACCTTTGCTTCATTAATTGAGTAACTGAATACAATCTAATGTAACAGGAAATTCTTAAGAATTTCCTATGAGCAAGCAGGTTGGAATGGATGGCCCAGTGGAGAGAGAGCTAGCCTTGGTGCCAGCAAGAACTGAAAATCCCATCTCTGACACAAACTGGCTGTTTTTACTTAACTTCTCAAGGCTCTAGGCATATTTCCAGGACTACAAATTGCAAAGAAGGTTCCAACTTAAAACAGGGAGTTTCCTCGTGTGCAAGTTCCATGGCTTATAACAATATAATCCAGGGTCTGATCCTTAACCCCATGTCACCTATTTGCAAAGCACAGTTAATGGTTATGTAGTGTCTTGCTTCAACTCAAAGAACCAAATGGCTGTGGATTCTAGGCAACACATGAAGAAAATGGAGAAATCTTCAAAAAGTATCCCAGAGATTTCTGGAGGCTCTTACTCTTCCACAAGGACAAGGCCACTGGCAGGTAAGAAAAAATGTCAGGCAGTTCAATTAGGAAACAAAAATCCTAAATGTGTTAATAATAAAATGAACCCTGAAAACTGCCTAAACAGACTGTTCTTTTGAGGCAAACAAAGCCAGTGTAGCTCTTTAGGAAATCCTGGTGGGAATAAATAAGTGGAATGATTTTTTTAAGAGGATAGCAAAATGATATCAGATTGGTTTATTTAAGGAAGAATTTCACTCAATGAAACCCCCCCCAAACGATCACGATGCCCATGCTACTTGTTTTCCAATTTAAATAACCTAAAGTGAAATGGAAAGTAGCAGATCTATTTCTAATTAGATGCTTGACATCATCTGCCAATAAAACTTGATTAGAACACATCCACTCATAAGGAGAATCTATTCAAGTAGACGCAACCCTAGGCTGTGAGGCCAATGGATCTGGCTATTCCTTCCAGTGATTTGGATCACATGAACACAACCTAGCCATAGCGATGTGATCTTTGTCCATGTGTCCTTGCATGCTCTCCAGAGGAGATACAGAGAGAAGCTTAACATGCTGGGGACCTCCGGTTCTACTGAAAGCACCAGGATACCCATAGTGCACCTGGGATGTATCTTGGTTGCTCCCCAACTTTTGCCGTGTGATAAGCCCATCATCTCTTCCATTGTGCTTTTTTCCCCAAAGGAAACAGTAGCACGTGCTGCTGCTACAGCCCTATGATCTTCCCTTCCCCTCAACCCATGTACCCCAAACACATAGCTCAAGACAGGCAGAAACAAACCATCAAGGAGGGAGACTCCAAAGTGTCAACACATCTGCCTAACATGACTGACTTAGCCCAGTGGCCTTCATCTTTGTCTAAGAAGGCTGAGGACAGAATTCATTCTCTCATTTCATGGGAGTCATCACTTTTTAAGTCAGTGAGTGACCTATGTTGGAAATATTTGAGTCAAAGAATATCATATTTTTAAAAGGTAAGATAACATTTTTTTAAATGTGGAGAATATAGAGGCATAACCATTTGCATTAAAATGTAAGTGGAGAACGATTAACAATCTGGGCATTCATTGATTGCGATGCATAAGTAAATCAGTGGGTGGGAAAAACCACTTGGGTTAAGTTTCCCTCTAAATTTCTAAGCTATTTGCACTCCATTTCCATCATCTGCATCATTAAATTAAACATGCCATCACAATTAGGATTTGTTATCAGTATAGAATAGCAGTTTTTATAAAAACAATCTAACTTTCCAGACATTTAGTCAAGGAAAGTTCTCTCCATACCCTAACAAGCTTTGCACATTTTTGGACCTCAAAGAGCAAAAAACAAATAAAAAGTTTTCTGCCTAATCAAGAAGACTTCCAAGGTATAAATTCTATTTCAAATAACCACAAATAATAAAAACAGAATTTCGTAGAATTCAGAAAGTAATTGCTTAATATTTTATAGTTATAGTTGAATAGCACAGATGTGAAAGGTATCTGTAATATATATGTACTATGTATATTCGGCAGCTGGTGGTGGGGGCAGCAGATAAAGTGCGTTATGACCCTGGGCAAGCCACTCAACCTCTGCCTCAATTTACTCAGCCGTTTTAAAATGGAGATAATAATAGCACCTACCCATAGAGATGTATTGAGGATCAGACAAAATAATATTTGTAAAAGTGCCTAGCATAGGACGTTGCACATAGGAAGCTACAAAAATGTTTATTCCCTTTCCTAGTCAAGTGGTCATTACTTATCCAATGCAAACATTGCTGATTAAACTTTGGGATATTAGCAAATGGAGATACAGGAGAACAGCTGGACAGCAGGATCCACATTTCCCACTTCCTATCATAAAAGGAACTATACTAGAAAAGTCACACTGGAAACAACCTGGTTCTTTTCCAGGGGCCTTTAGATTCTAAGAAGAAAAAGTAAGCCTCTTGATATTATTAATGAACTGGTATCCAAATTCACCCGCAGTTCTGCTAAAACACAGGTGGTATTTGGATGGAACTCAACTAATAAAACTACCTTCTTGGAAAGTCTGAAATTCCCCAATTACACAAACCCACATGGTTTCCTGAATAAACAAAGCCCTCTCTTCACTTTTTCAATGTCCCACTTGTCTACATCTTCTCCTAACCCCACAGAGACCACCAACATGTTTTATGGTTGAAATATGAAAACAATTTTAGGAATTCTGATAAAGGCAGATGTTTCTATTTTCAAAAACTCCTTTCTTTCTCTTGGGTTAAGTTGGAGGATGGCAATGGCTAATGACATTTTTTTAAAGGCACAGAAGGGAGTTCAGACAAAGAGGATAGTTTTGAAAGTAATGTGGAAAATTTACTACATACTTTAAAAAAAAGCAGTATGAAATAGAGATTCATGGTTTCATACAGAATCCATTTTTTGTGTGTATGTTCTATTGGAAGAGTATGGAAACATACTTTTTTGGTGCTTAAATTCAGAATAAATATCTTTTTAAGAAAAGACTTAATTGGACCAAACATATCTTGTTGTGACCTCAGGAAAAAAGTCAGTGCACAAGGAATCAGAGCCCAAGGAATCAGGAATCATTCTTGAGACCAGTGCCCCCCACTAAAGGCAGATTCAGAGGCCAGGAAGCTGTGCCCAGATGAATCAATGCTGGACCTTTGCTGAATATCATTTTCATACCATGACTAAGTAAATTTCCTTTCAATGTTTTAGATGGACCTGGAGTGTCTCAGATTGGCCTGAGGCAGGTCTGGCCTCCTCCATTACCTGTTTCAAATATTTGTATTAGAACTAGTCAAGAGAAATCCACTCTCCTTACAATGGCTTTTGGCATTCTGAAGGCAGGTTAGTTTATTTTAAATTTAAGTCTTTTGTTAAATAGAAATTTTGTTATAATCCTTCTTTATAACTTGATTAATGTCTAATGTGAAAGTATTTGCAGATCTTATACTTGATTGCATGCTGCCATGGGGGCAGGGGGAAGAGGGAGGAGAGGGGGAGAAAATTTGAAACTCAAGGGATTGTGGAACTGAATCTTGTAAACTAGAAGTAAACAAACAAATTAATAAAGACAAAAAAACTTTAAAAAAAAAAGAAATTTTGTTATAAAAGAATGGCCTATAATCCTCTAAGAATATTTCAAATGGTGCTCACTTTGGCAGCTCATATACTAAAATTGGAATGATACAGAGATTAGCATGGCCCCTATGCAAGTTTGACATGCAAATTCATGAAGCGTTCCATATTATTTAATTTTCCCTAAGTAAAAAACTGTATCAGTGTTCCAGTAAGGGCAAAATGAAGATTCTACTTCTCCCTTATAGGTCCAACGCAGGGATCTCATCTACTGCCATGCTCCATTTCAGCTGAAACCTTGCTGAAGGCCCTTTCTTTACTTTCCACCCACCGACAAATCCAAGAAACTGAGTTGTTCTTCTGTGAAAATGGGAGGTTAGGAGAATTCTTCCCATTTTACCTATATTCTTATTTTTGCCTATATTGTCCCCTTTTGAGGACAATGTCAAACCTTTAGGCCTCTAAAGATGGAGAGACATGAGAAAGCAGACCTGATAAATATGTCAGAAGAAGTACCTCTTAGCTCACTGTGCAGTCTGACAGGCATCTCGTAAAACAAAAGCTGGACAGTCTCTTAAATTCTGCTTTTACAATGATGAGTTGGCCTTATCCTGCAATATTTTTTGTGGATTTCTCTTATCTTTAGAAATTTTAGCTGGTAAACATTTGAACCCTGTTTACTCTAAGGCTCCTAAGTAGCTAGGTGGTAAGGTAGATAGAGTGCTGGTACTAGAATCAGGAAGACCTGAGTTCAAATCTGGTCTCAGACCCTTAGTATCTGTGTGATTTTGGGCCAGTCACCTAACTTCTGTCAGTTTGCTTCCCCAACTGTAAAATGGTGACAATAGTAGAGCACAGACCCTGGAGTCAGGAGGACTTGAGTTCAAATTCGGCCTCAGATACTTAACATTTACTAGCTGTGTGACCTTGGGCAAGTCACTTAACCTCAATTGCCCTGCCTTTCCCCCTCCAAAAAGCAAAAAAAAAAAATTTACATTTAAAAAATGGGGACAATAACAGCACTTACCTCCTGGGGTTGTTGTGAAGATCAAATGAGATTATTTATAAAGTGCCTGGCACATAGTAAGTGCCATATCAATGCTAGCTATTGTTATTAGAATTGAATTGTCAAAGAAATTAATTTATAATTATAGTTTCCTATTAGAACTATAAGAAGTGGAGAGAGTATACAGGCCAAGGACTGCTTCTCTCTTCTGTTTATTTCCAAGTTCTTGTAACTCAATCAAACTCATTTACCTATTTTACAAAACTGCTGTTAAGTTGATAACCTTACTAAAGTACCGAACTATACATTTTCTATTTTATCTCAATCCTTTACTTTTCCTGGTGCTCAGCACTGATTCTCTGTATAGAAAAAGAAACATTTAAATTACAACAGGTTATTGTTTCATTTAATTCTTAAAAAAAAGAGAAGTATTTTAAATGCTTAAACCCAATAGCTATCAGTTCTATAACCTAACTCCCATAAGTCCTACCAGTCAACATTATTACCATCCAACAAGCCTGTCTGTACCAAAGTTAGGGGACACCTTGTTTTAAACTTAAGTCCTTTGTTATACAGAACTTTTGTTATAAAAGAATGACTGTAACAAGGCTGGTTCTTAAATAACAGAGGATATATAGGGAATGCTCTATGCTTTCTCATTTTGTGAGAACTTGCAATACATGGCTTGTATCTTATTCCTCTAAGAAGCTGATGAAACACTGGAGAAGGACTTTAATGAAGACCCAACTGGCCCTGTTCATTGCTCAATAGATGGTCTCACTTACCAACACAGAGGATGTTAAAGCAGAACCCTTGGGATGTGGACTTGTTGACCAGTTGGTCAGGAAGACTGTCAAATCCAACATGCCCAGAAAGAGATAAGTTTCGAAGGTCTTCATTCTGAAACGCAAAAAGGAAATATGTAATAAATATCCATATACATTCATAAGGAAAAAAAAGTAATTCTTTCCATATCCTTCTCTTTTTAATTCATGGGGAAAAAAACAGAAAAGAAAAAAGAAAAGAAATTCCTAGTGCTATGTTGTAGACAAAGAGCCAATAGCCCTCTAGGAAGCAGGAAGTAAAGACTGCCTTATAAACTAGGAAAATACAATGTAGTAGTGTTCCAAATACAAGGCCCAGAAAGCCTAGAATTATCACCAGACATGTTCTTTGGAATTTTATGGGATCTTAGAACAACATTATAATGATCAGTATCAATGGCAATATCCCTCCCTGAACCATCCAAACCTGGACCTTCCTTGCTGGACCTGGGATGGTCATCCCCACCACTAGAACCAGTTCCTCAAGTTAAAAAAACACTGATTGTTTTTCTAAAGAAGAAACTCACTCCTTGTCAGGACTGATTGATAGCTACTAGCCCTTCTAATTGTGGAGATTCCAAATACCCACTGAAGCAGCATGAGCAGCTGCACAGAAGATATGATTGATGCCAAATCCACAGAGCCTTGTTCATGACCCTTTACTTGCACTAGAGACTTGCCACAGCCCTGTTCTCAAAAGCAGCGGCCTTCAAACTTCTTCAACCTAGCAACCTTAAAAAAAAAATTCCATTGGTAATGCAGACATAGGGGTATGCAGGTGGGATGATACTAACAATTCTTATCAATAACAGTAATAACTAGAATTTCTATAGCACTTTAAGTTTTGCAAACTTAATTTTATCCTCACAACCACCTTGGGAGCTAAGTATTATTATTATCATTCCCATTTTACAGATGAGGAAACAGGCTAACTGATTTGCCTCAAGGTCACATAGCTAGCAAGTGTCTGAGGTCACATTTGAACTCAGGTCTGCTTGACCCTAGGTCCAGTGCTCCATCCCCCCTCCAGTTATCCAACCAATGCAGCTGTATTGTGGGTACCCCAGCTTTCATGCCCTAACACAGTACTGTAAGGTGACTTTTCTCTTATAATGCCTAAAGACCAAAGGCAAAATTGCTGTTTCCTATGAGGTTCTATAATCAGTACTTGTTTACTTAGAACTCAATACACAGCCTGGCCCTACTTCCTCCACTCTTAGGCTGGAAACTGTCAATTAACTTTTACTAAGCATCTACTCCATGCAGGATGAGGGGCAGAGTGTATAGCTGAGTGGATAAACAGTGGGGAAGAAATGAGTTCAAATCTTGGTGATATGACTGAGGAAATCACTTAACCTTTCAGTACCCCCACAGAACTCCCTAATGCTAGAAGTAGTACAACAGGTTTTATCTGGAAAGGGAGGAGTTCTTTATAGAGTTGTTTATACCAAGGAAATCTCAAACACTGGGCTGGGAATGGAACACAAAGACATGCCCACAAGGTGCTTATATTCTACAAAGAGAACATGTATCCACAGATGAATATAATAATCTTCTCGCCTTATTTTTTCTTTTCCCCATAGCACAATATTCAGTACATAGTGGGCACAAAGCAATATTGTTTAGTGAGTATAACATGAATTATGCCACTTTAAGATCTGTCCAGATTGGTGCCATTGCACAGGGATGGCTCGCCACTCCTGGAGGTCTCTGAGGTGTAGATTTTCAACCATAAAGTCTGATGCCCATGATATCAGTATTGTGACCAGCATTTAGCACAGTGCCTGACACAAAGTAAATGCTTAATAAAGGTTTACTGACTGACTGACCATTTGCAATAGGTTTGGGTTTCTGTCATTTCCACCAGGGTCCCTGTCCTAAGAGCTAAGCCTGTTATTTCCCCCTGGCAATGTGTCAAAGTGCATTTGTCTTTGGAAGACTAAAGTTTGGATGGAAGAGTGAAGCGGAGAGCTGCATATTTTTGGTTGCTTTTTTTTAAAAAAGCTGGGGGAAAACCAATGGATGAATTTCTTATGGTTAGCCTCTTCTATAAAGAAGGTTGATTTTATTCATCTGTCTGTACAGAGACCACAGACAAATAAAAGTGATGTATGCAGCTCTACCAGGCAGGGATTGCAATAGGCCTTTTCGATCAAGGATGATCTCTAAAATTCTCAGATTCTATGAATAACCTGAAAGGACGACATCATATGAAAACACGGGCAGTGAGAGTCCTCCGGGTGCCCTTCATCTTTGCAGACTCAGGGTCAATGGGACAGAAAACATCAAAGCCTGCCAAAAGTCAATACGAGATGTAAAAGTAGGGCAATTTTCACTGGACTAAATTGGCATCAAAACCGGCCTCCTGGGCACACCCTGTGAAAATGCTGTTACTGTTCTTCACCCCATAGCTGGCAAAGTCCTCAAACAGTTGACTTCCTCCCCACCTATTTCTGATGCCCCCCACCTCTGCCTCCTCAGATCCCTCAAGTACCGACAGAGCAGGTGATTTTAGACTATTTAGCATGCTGTCCAAGACATGGGGCGGAAGGTCTGAGCCAGGTCCCCTCCTGAATCCATCAGAGATATACAGTAGCTGTTTTACATCAGCCCTGAATAAGCAATCATGTGAGTCATTATTTCTGCCTCATCATGGACCTGAAAATGTATCCTCAGACTAAATCAAACTGGGCAGGAAAGATATGCCATCAGTACATCCCCTCCCTCTCCTACTTTCACCAACCCCCTCTGCCGTTCCCAAAAGGAAAAGGGGGTTCATTACTCTAGATTCTAAACCATTATATTTTTAGAGAGCCCCAACCCACCTATTCTGGGGGGCTGGGAGGGGAGACAAGAAGTTAGTCATTACAATGTTGCACAAATTCCCATCTCAGAAGCTGATGCTCAGTATTTCATATCCAAGCTGTTTCCAAAATAAGAGAACCCACCCACACACCCACTAAGTATTTTTAAATCCATTGAAAACCACAGACAAAATGAAGGGCTGCAGAATGATTTGGGCTTCAAATTTGACAAAGGAATAGCTACTAGCCTTTGGTCATTTTTTTTATATTTAAAAAAAGTCCAGGGTTATGAGGCTGGGTGGGGGTAAGAGGGAAGGCTGGTACAAGGGTGTCTCCAGTATCATTTCTTTTACTTCACTGTGATATTGAATAAAGGGAGGTTACTTCCTCCTCCAAGCTTCTAACAAAGCCAGCTTCTGCAGTTTGCTTCCTCTGCCCCTGGGGTTCAAGGCCCCTTCTCCTTGTGACTCCATCCTTAGGTGGAGTCAGCTTTCTTCTTTATCACGAAAACGGTTTCTCCTAAAGAGCCATTGTGGACACAGCACATTCTCTTGGCAAGACTTCTTGAGTGCAGCAGAGACTGGACCAGGGGTGGAGAAACCTGCAGCCTTGAAACCACATGTGGCCCTCTAGGTCCTCAAGTGCAGCCCTTTGACTGAATGCAAAGTTCACAGAAGAATGCCACAATAAAAGAATTTGTCTGTAAAACTTGAACTGTCAAAAAGCCACACCCTGAGGCAGCTAGGTGGCACAGTGATTAGAGCACTGGCCCTGGAGTCAGGAGGACCTGAGTTCAAATTCAGTCTCAGACACTTAACACTTACTAGCTGTGTGACCTTGGGCAAGTCACTTAACCTCAATTGCCCTGCATTCCCCCCTCAAAAAAAAGCCACACCCAAGGACCTAGAAGGCCACAGGTTCCCTACCCCTGACCTAGACTATTACAAGTGATGAGGATAGATGCCAAATTGTAAATCTATAGATAATTACAGGCCCTAAAGCTGGACAATCTTACTTATGTTCTTTTATTGTGAGTCCTCTGATCAGGTGCTTCTGTTTACCTACCCAAAGCCTGCCTGTTCCTCTTCCAGTATCACTTTCTACCTCCAATCTTACTATGCTATTAATGCAATTTTGTTTCAGGATACTTGAGCTCTTATGTATTCATGAACAAACAGCCCATTATTTGATCATTTTGTTTACATTCTTTATGTATAGACTTCAGCAAAGAAATAGTCTGTTATTTTACATATCTATGTGTATAGACTCTAGCAAAGATAAGAATGCTATCATTCAAAGGCAGAGGAGGGAAGGCAACAGTGAGGCCATACAAGCCCCAATATTCCCTTGGAGAAACATGAGCAAGATGGAGATGGGGTGATCCTGGCATAATCACAGCTGATTCACCAAAGACAAGAAAATACTAACCCTGTAATAATAGACAAAGCATGGGATGGGGAAGGAAGAAGGCTTTGGAGACAAGACACAGAGAAAGAGACACAGAGAGACGACGGGGACACACACACATACAGACCCAGCTCTCTCACAAATTTGCTTGAACAAATGATTTAACCACTCTTGAACTTTGATTCCTCATTTGTAAAATTGAGGAGTTGGATGACATCATTTTAAAGGTTCTTTCTAGATTTAACTTTGTAATTCTATGCTTTTCTGTCTGGTGTTTTCCTTCTCTTTGCCTTTAAAATTCCTTACCATCTTTTGAAATCCAACTAAATACCGTGTCTTTCTCCAGGAATAACTTTTCCATTTGGACCTCAGATAGCATTTTGTCTTCAAGCTCTCTACTGAATTTATGGAAAATCAAGTATTATATTGCATATACTGATATCATCTGTCTTTGCTAAATCACTTTAGGATTGGCTAAGAAGCTGAAGGCATCTAATCCTGAGAGAAGACTCTGGGAGGACACACAACCTGTCTTTGTGGACACAAAGAGTTACTATCATGCAGAGAAGGGATGACTTGTTCTGTTCAGTACCAGAGGGCAGAACTAGGGGCAATGGGTGGAAATGGCAAAGAGGAGAATGTAGTTCAATAATAGGAGACATTTCCTAACCTCAGAACTATGCATAAGTGGAATATGCCTCAGGTGTTTGGAAAGAGGCCAGATGACCATGGCTAGAGGCACCTTGTATAGGAATCTATTTTGGATATGAGTTAGACTGGATGGTTGTAGAGAGTCCTTTCAACTCTGCAGTCCTATGATTCTGTCCTCCCAGGGAAAAAACCTCCCCCCCCCCCCCCCCCCAATCACATTTCCCATCAAGTCTCTAGCAGAGTGCTCTGTAGACACTGAAACAAAGAGTATGGGGGAGGGGGTGGATGCTATGAAATTAGGTTGGAGTCACATTATGGAGAGTCTTGAATTCTGTGTCTGGCCAGAGTTTGTATTTCATCCTACTTGGAAAAGGAAGGTATAGAAGATTTTAAAGGAGGGTGGTGACAAGGTGAGACCTAAGCCTTAGGAAGTTTATTCTGGAAGCTTGTGGAGTTTGCTTAGAAAGAAGAGACTGGAAGCAGAAGCACCAATTAGGAAATTATTGTAACAGTGTAGAAGGTGAAAAAGGCTAAAAATAAATAAAAACATAAGAGTCACATTATAGTAAGGTTCCAGGGTATGTAGCCTGATTCTGCCATTTGGTATCAGGAGATACCAGGTAGACATAGAAGAGGAAGGTAATTGTCTGTGTTCCTTCCTTTCTAGAGATTTTGCCCTTTATTCAGAACCATGCTTAGAAGGAATAAAGAGATAGAGGTTAGAGGGATCCAACTCAATTTAACTCCATAAACTCAAGTTCAGAAAAATTGAGAACTCAACTCAATTTAACACAGTAAAAATCAACTAAGTGATACTTAGGGACAAGGTACTGGCCTGTGTGGGGGAGATAATACAAAGACAAAAACAAGCAGACAAACAAACCCCCAGACCTTGCCCTAAAAGGAATTTAAATTTCAGGAGCTGGGAAACATGGCTATGCTCAAGAAATACTACCCGTGTTTCCCCGATAATAAGACCTATCCTGAAAATAAGCCCTCCCCTTACTATGTAAGATTCCTCTAAAATAAGCCCTCCCCCGAAAATAAGCCCTATTGAGATTGCTACTGTAGTGAAAGTGATCCCCTGTGCTATACGCTACATTATGGTACCCTCCTGTATGCACCGTTTCCCCCCCCCCCATGAAACACACGCCCCACTCCGAGCTGCATCCAATCAGAGCTGCAGCAGTGAGCGCGTCATCCTGTTCTTCCCCAGTGATTTGCTAATTGAATAAAGGTACATTTTTTTTGTTCACATTTACCTGTTTATTAAAATTGCTGTCAATGTTCATTAAAATAAGCCCTCTGGTGTTTTTCTGTCCAAAAAAATTAATAAGACAGTGTCTTATTATCGGGGAAACAAGGTAGTAGTGCAACTTTTACACCTCTACCCAATCGGTATGATGCTAGAAGAGGTTACTCATTTGATAATTTACTAAAACTCCTAGTACATGAAAGAGAGAGACAGATATAAGACAAGACCAAGGCTTAAGGAGCTCACAGTTCTGTAAGGGGAAAGACATGCACTCAATTAGTATCAAAAAAAAAGAAAGAAAGAAAAAGGTATATGTGAGAGGGCTACAGAGGTAAAATGTTGCATATAATTTCAGATAAGGTCACTGTATCATTAGTGTTACTTAACTATTTTACATCGTTACATTTTTAACTTAATTTTTAAAAACTTAACTATTTTATACTGCTACATTATTTTTAAACTTTTAAAAACTTAACTAGTTTGTATTTACATTGTTACAAGACCTCTAACAAAAGCAATTGCTACATGTATTAGTTTTACTTTGTTACAAGAGACAAAGGGGGACCAATCTGTGAATGTATTACTTTACTTTGTTACAAGAAACCTCTAATGAAGGACGAGCAGTCTAAGTGTGTAATGTAAAAAGAAAACATATCATTAAAACTAAATGTAGCCCCCACACGTGTAGAACAGGGAGTGCAGATAAAGGGAAACGAGAAATTTGAGGCTAGGAGAGATCATTTCACTGAGAAAAAACCCTCATGGGGCAGTTGGAGGAGGCGAGAGACTTCAGTTTGGATGATCTGTGTAAACGTTGCAGTACATAGTAGAGACTACGTGACCTAATAGAAAAGATTAAGGACAGAAATATTTTAATTGTCTTACTCTCAGCTTCAACTCTGACTTGGCAGGTTGCTTAATACATCATTGCTCCCATTTTTCACCTATCACCTGCACATCTAAACTCTCCCACAAGTTCATGAGATCACAACCTAGGTTGGAAGGGACCTCAGAGGCATCTCATCTAATCTTCTCTTTTACGGATGAGGAAACTGAGGCCCAGAGAGATTACAACAATTCATCGCAGGTCACACACACAGCAAGAGATGTAACTGGAGCTCAAACCCAGGTCCTCTGTCTGCAACAAGCAACCTCTGTCTGGTGTTTTTAGCTCCTTTGGGGGAAAACGCTACTGAAACACCAGGATTTATTTTATTATTGAGAATCTCTTGAGGTCTGCAAAAAGGCTATCTTTCAGAAAGATAATTGCACGCAAAAATGACAGTGGAAAATTATTATATAAAGTAAGTTTACTCAATGATACATGCATTCACACTATATATATATATATTCAGCAGTCCTTTTAAAAAATTTATTTTTAGTTTTCAACATTCATTTCCACAAGATTATGAGTTATAATCCCCCCCCCATCTTTTCCCTACCCCCACCCCAAAATAGCAAGCCTATGGAATACCCCTTCTCCCAATCTGTTCTCTCTTATATCCTCCCCCATCAGCCCCCTAACTTTCTAGTAGGGCAAGATGGATTTCTATACCACAGTGCCTGTATATTTTATTTCCCAGTTGCACATAAAAAAACAAAACAAATCAAATCTTTTTTTAAACATTTGTTTTTAAAACTTTGAGTTCCAAATTTTTTCCCTTCTTCCCTCCTTACCCACCCCCACTGGGAAGATAAGCAATTCAATATAGGTTGTACATGTGTAGTTACCTAAATCATTTCCATAAGTACTTATATTGTGAAAGACTTTTTTCATTCATATATTTCCCTTCATCCTATCCTGCCCCCCACTTATTCTATTTTCTCTTTTGACCCTATCCCTTTTCAAAAATGTGTACTTCTAACTACCCTCTCCCCCAATTTGCCCTCCCTTCTATCATCCCTCCTCTTATCCCCTACTTCCCCCCCCCCATTTTCCTGTAGAGTAAGAAACCCAATTGAGTGTGTATGTTATTCCCTCCTTAAGACAAATTCAATGAGAATTAGGTTATCCCATTCCCTTTCACCTTCCTGCTCTTCCCCTCCATTGTAACAGTTCTCTCATCTCTTTTATATGAGATAATTTACCCTAATCTATCTCTTCCTTTCTCTTTCTCCCAATTAATTCCTCTCTTAACTCTTAATTTTATTTTTTAGATATCATCCCTACATATTCAACTCATCCTGTGCCCTGTCTATGTATACATGAACATGCAAATGCCCTCACTCACATATATATTTATATACACATATACCCTTCTATACATACATATATATGTACACACACACACACACATATATATAATACACACATATATATTCCCTTCAGCTATCCTCATACTGAGAAAAGTCTTATGAGTTACAATTATCATTTTTCCATGTAGGAATGTAAAAAGTTCAACTTTAATAAATTCCTTGTGATTTCTTTGTCCTGTTTACCTTCTCATGCTTCTCTTGTTTCTTGTATTTGAAGGTCAAATTTTCCATTCAGCTCTGGTTTTTTCATCAAGAATGCTTGAAAATCCTCTGTTTCATTGAATGACCATATTTTCCCCTGTAGCATTATACTCAGTTTTGCTGGGTAGGTGATTCTTGGTTTTATTCCTAGCTCCTTTGACCTCTGGAATATCATATTCTAAGCCCTTTGATCTCTTAATGTAGAAGCTTCTAGGTCTTGTGTTATCCTGATTGTGTTTCCATAATACTCAAATTGTTTCTTCCTGACTGCTTGCAGTATTTTCTCCTTGATCTGGGAACTCTGGAATTTGGCAATACTATTCCTAGGAGTTTTCTTTTTGGGATCTTTTTTTTTTTTAAGCAATTGGAGTTAAGTAACTTGCTCAAGGTTACTCGGCCAGGTGTTTCTGGGTGGGTGCTAAGTGTCTGAGCCCAGGATTCAATCTCCAGGTCATCCCAACACTGGAGCTGGTGCTCTTACTCACTGTGCTACCTGGCCACCCCATTGGGATCTTTTTCAAGAGGCAATCAGTGAATTCTTTCCATTTCTATTTTGCCCTCTGGTTCTAGAATATTAGGGCAATTTTGCTTGATAATTTCTTGCAAGATGGTGTCTAGGCTCTTTTTTTGATCATGGCTTTCAGGTAGTCCAATACTTTTAAAATTATCTCTCCTGGATCTATTTTCCAGGTCAGTGGTTTTTCCAATGAGATATTTCACATTGCCTTCTATTTTTTTTCATTTGTCTGGATCTATTTTATAGTATCTTGATTTCTCATAAAATCATTAGCTTCCAATTGCTTAAATCTAATTTTGAAGAAGTTATTCTCTTCAGTGAGTTTTTGAAATTCCTTTTCCATCTGGCAAATTTGGCTTTTTAAGGCATTCTTCTCCTCATTGGCTTTTTGGGCCTTTTTTTTTGCCATTTGAGTTAGTCTATTTTTTAAGGTGTTCTTTTCTTTTTTAAGCAATCGGGGTTAAATAACTTGCTCAAGGTTACACGGCCAGGTGTTTCTGGGTGGGTGCTAAGTGTCTGAGCCTGGGATTCGATCCCCAGGTCATCCCGACACTGGAGCCGGTGTTCTTACTCGCTGTGCTACCTGGCCGCCCCAAGGTGTTATTTTCTTTGGTGTATTTTTGGGTCTCCTTTAGCAGGCTATTGACTCACTTTTCATGATTTTCTTGGATCATTCTCATTTCTCTTCCCAATTTTCCTCCACTTCTCTTACTTGATTTTCTTTTTTAAATTAAATTTTATATTTATTTTTAGTTTACATAATTCATTTCCACAAGATTGTGAGTTACAAATTTTTTCCCCATCTTTCCTCTACCCATCATCCAAAAACAGTGATCTCACTGTATACCCCCTCCCCCAATCTGCTCTCTCCTATATCCTCCCCCATTCCCTCCCCGACTTTCCAGTAGGACAAGATGGAGCTCTATACCCCTATATATATTATTATTATTAATAATAACAATATATTATATAATATACATATATATACACACACATATATATGCCTGTATATCTTATTTCCCAATTGCAGGTAAAATTATATATATTAAACATTTGATTTTAAAACTTTGAATTCCAGATTCTTTCCCTTCCTCTCTCATCACTCACCCTTACTGGGAAGACAGGCAATTCAATATAGGTTGTACACATGTAGCTACACAAAACATTTCCATAGTGAAAATATTTCATATTGTGAAAAATTGACTATATTTCCCTCCATCCTATCCTGCCCCCCCCCCCCCCTATTCCATTCTCTCTTTTTACTCTTTCCCTTTTCTCAAGTGTGTGCTTCTAACTTCCCGCCCCCCAACCTGCCCTCCTCTCCATCCTGCCCCCTCTCATTCCCCTTGCCCCTACTCTTCTGTAAGGTGAGATACCCTATTTAGTGTGTATGTCATTCCCTCCCTAAGCTAAATCCAATGAGAGTAAGGTCTTACTTGATTTTCAAAATCCTTCTTGAGCTCCTCCATGGCCTATAACCAATTCATATTTTTCTTGGAGGCTTTTGATACAGGAGCTCTGACTTCACTGTCTTCCTCTCGTTCCATGCCTTGATCCTTTGTTCCCACAAAAGAGATTCTGTGGTCTGTTTGTGCTTCCTGTGTTTGCTCATATTGCCAGCCAATTACTTGACTTTTGAGCTCTTTGCCACAGTAGAACTCTGCTTCCAGGATGGAGAGAGCTTTATCCCAAATAGTTGGGGTTTTCACACTGCCAGAGCTATTAGGAAGGCGCCCTCTCTACAGCCCCCACAAGCTATGGCTTACTAGCCACATACCCCAGGACCGCCACCCAAGACCACTATCCAGATCCAAGCAGGTTAAAGCAACCCCAATTACCCTCTGCATGGTTGCTTGGTCCCCCTGCAATCTGTAGGCCAGGAGCTCTGGAGGCAGCCATGGGGCGGGGCTGCACAGCCTTTGTGTCTCCTCCACTTCTTACCCTCAGGGGCAGGGCTGGAGCTTGCTCTTCTGTCCCTCTTTTCCAACAGAGTTCCACACTGACCTTTTGCTTTATCTTTGTCATTTATGGGTTGAGAAGTCTGGAAACAACCACAGCTGCTGGTGATTCACTCTCTGGAAGTCTGCTCTGGCCACTGCTGGTCAGGGCACCCCAGGGCCAGAACCGCTCAGCTCACACAGGGCTCAATGTGATAGACCTTTCCTGTCTGCCTGCCAGGCTGCCTTCAGTGGAAGATCTGTTTCTCTCTGTCTCTTTGTGGGTTCTGTAGCTCTAAAGTTTGTCTAGAGTCATTTTTTTTACATGTATTGGAAGTGATTGGAGAGGGAGCCCACACCAAGTTTGTGCTTCTGCTCCACCATCTTGGCTGTACCCCAGCAGTCCTTTTTTAAAAAAAACTGTTTTTTTAATTGCACAGGATATTACATACAAAAGTCTCAAATTTTACTTTAACCTAACAGAAGGAGAAAATTCAATAGTAATTTGAAATCTGGAATGAATTGGAACTGACTTTTGTAGATCTAGTGGACTCTGTAGTCAAAGAACCTCATTCAAATTTGAACTTTGGCACCACTTGTATAACCCCGGGCAAGAATCAGTCTCTCTGCGTCTCAGTTTCCTCATATGTAAAATGCGTTTATCTCATTCACATCTAGTTCATTCAGCTTATCAGTTTTGTTGGCATATAATTCAGCAAAATAATTTCTAAAAATTTCTCTTGTTTCTTTATGTGTTGAGAGTCTTCTTTATTTTTTGATATCAACCATTTGGTTCTCTAAGTTTATACTTTTATGATCCAACAAAAAACAAATGCTGAATGGAAGAGAACAAGTAAGATGAATAGTATGAGTCGAGTGACAACCAAGCATCACACCTAAAGGAAGACAGCAGCTACAGCAAGGTCCGCACACAGGTGACTGAGAATAAATGGCTGCATGATTTAAAAAGGGATATTAGAAGAAACGAAGCAAGTCATTAAAGAATGAAACAAATGAAACAAGATCCCTAGAGGAAAGAATTGGAAGGAAAATAGCTTAGAAGGTAGAAATAATCAAATCCCTGAAAATGTGAATGCAACAAACAGAACTCAGTGAGTCCATGAGACAACAACAACAAAAAAACAAAATAAAATTAAAAAAAATATAAAAGTAATGTAAGATACCTATCAAAACCACCAACCACCCTTGAAAAAAAGTCAAAGAAACCTAGTTCAGAATCACTGAACTCCCTGAAAACCATGGCTAAACAAAACACTAGATACTATAGTCCAAGAAATCATAAAACTGCCCAGATTGGAACCAGAAAATAAAATTAAAACAGGCAAAATCCACCAGCTATATTTTGAATGAAATTCCAAGTTAAACATATCCCCTAATTGCCAAAACTCAGAGTGTCTGAGTCAAAGATTCATTCTTTCATTCAAGCATTCAGAATAGAAAAAAAAATCAGGTAATCAGTAAAGTCAGGGTCACATCTTTAATGGAACAAATACATACAAAGCAAGCAACATACAGAAAAAATGGGAAATAATTAACAGAAAGAAGACACTGGAATTAAGATGAGTTGGAAAAGGCTTCCTGCAAATGACAGGGTTTTAGTTGTGACTTAAATGAAGTCAGAGAAGTCAGTAGGCACAGTTGAGGAGGACATGTAATTTAGGCATTGGGGACAGCACAAGAAAATGCAGGGTGCCTTTGAGAACCAGTTAAAATCCCACCTATCCTGATCCATCTTAATTCTACTGCTTTCCCTCTGTTCATGATTTGCAATTTAATCCTTATATCTTTGTACATAATTACTCGCATGCTGTCTACCCCATTGCACTGTGAGCTTTTTGAGAGAAGACTTTCATCCTTCTTTGTATCTCCAGCGTTTAGCAGTCTGACACACAGTAGACACTTAATAAATGCTTATTGACTGACTGACTCTCTAAGCAGGAATGTTCATTCATTTAAAAACTTTCTGAGACATTTTGGCTAATACAGAGAACAGAGGTGTTTTTTTTTTTCTTTTACTGTAGGTGCAGTTTAAGGAATTTGAGGAATATTTCTAAGTTGCTTTCCTGAAGAGTTAGACCAGGAGGAGGGAATCTGCAGCCTTAAGGTCACAAGTTCCTCACCCCTTAGACCAAGTCACCATCAGTATAATAGGATTCCTGATTCCTGTCCTCCTCCTACCCCTTAAGTAATTGTCATTTTCCTTTTTTTTTTTAATCATCTTGCCAATCTGATGATCGTCCTACATGTTTAACTCACTTTTCCTATTTCTGATTTTTTTTTTTGTGAAAATGGGTGTAATGGTAATGGGAATTTGAAGATCTTCCTTGCCCCTTAATAGGCCGAATGTAATCACATGGAGCCTGTGGTGAGAGGGGTTTGCTGAATAGTTGGAGCAGGAGGGGGTAGAGCAGGAAATGAGTCAGAGCAGTTAGTGGGGAGGGGGAGAGAGGACAGAGGGGTAGAATGGATGTGGGGATGGAAGGGGGGGGCACATAGACAAGCAGATAGCTAGGATTGTGTTTGTGGGAAGGCCCAAGCAGGGGGAAGGCTTTGGGATAGTGTTGCTTCCTGCAGTGATAAGGTGTATTAACTTCTTTGTTGCTATGATGGATTTGGTTTTCTGGTGATGGGATTCAGCTTTCTGGTGTCTGAATAAATGTTTTGTTTCTGTCTTCTCTATGGAAAACCTGTTATATTTTGCAATTCAAAACTATGCTGGCATCAGTGCTATGAATATTGCCCTGGTGATACAATGGGGTAACAAGATATTGGCAAAATAACACTTCTATAATTATCACATAAAACCTGCGAAATCATTATTGTAAATAAACCAGGCACTCTAGGAAGGAATGGACAAAACCAAAATGTAGATACAGTTAATTATTCTTTTCTTGAATTTCCTCAAATGAGTGGGAATTTACAGTATTTTTCTATTAATCCTGAGAAGAGGTCACAAATTTCAGTGTACAGTAGAAACATATGTTTTGTGACCTCATCCTTTAGCATATTTTTTTTTCAGGGCAGAACTTTCTCTTTGGAGGAAAGTGATGATCAAGAAACACTCCAAAGCATCAAAATGATAACTCCTTTAAATGAAGCTTTATTTAAATAGGACAATGCTCCCCCCCCCATGTTATTCATAGTCTTTCCACCCTTCCATTTCATATGGCTCTTCTATGTATCTCCCTTTTCTGTTTCCTCCAATAACTTCTCTTCCTCCTCCTGTTCCTTAAATTTGGGTGTCCTCCAAGGCTCACTCCCTCCTGTTCTTTTCTTGACATTCTTCCCTCTCAACTATCCCAATTCACTTCTATGCAGATGTCTTATATCAATATATTTCCAACTCTAACTTCAGATCTGATAACTAGTTATGTATCTCCAACTTTGTCTGTAGGATATTACACTGATGTCCAACTGGCAAAAATTAAATTTATTTAATATTGAATGAATCACCTCCCCCTTCTCCCCCTTGCCAATCTGTTCCTCACTTCTCTACTTACATTTTTTATGCTGTCTATCCTCCAGGTTATTCTTGGCCATGTGGAGCAGAAGGGAAAAGAAAGTATTAAGAATGGAAAGATGGTGTGTGTGTGTGTGTGTGTGTGTGTGTGTGTGAGAGAGAGAGAGAGAGAGAGAGAGAGAGACAGAGAGAGAGAGAGACAGAGAGAGACAGACAGACAGACAGACAGAGAGATCATATGTATCTGCATGGACCAACTTCTTCGAGCCAGATCTCTCTTCCAACATTTCTAAAGATTTTCACTGCCTGAGGCACAGAAGTGAGGCTGAGTTCATGTGTTAGCCAGTATTTGCGGGCTTCTATTACCTGATTCCAACCTCTGTTTCCAGCAGCATTTCCACATTCCCCTCTTTACAAAGTCAGTTTATTTCATCCCACCTTTACCATTCTCCATGCATTTGCTCATGCCCTATCCCAATCCTCCAAAGTACTCCCTCGCCCACCATTTCCACTGACTGACACGTCTTTCTTTCAAGGTTGAATTCACACTTCATCTCTCCAAAGCCTTCTCTGACAGCCTACTCTCTAGCTTCAAGTGGGTTTCCCTCCTTGAATTTCTCATAGTATGTTTCATGGATTCTCCTTAATGTTTATTTCCTGACTTGAATTATTATAGTCACCTAGGTTCAAATCTGGTCTCTGACACTCACTTATATGACTCAGCTAGTCACCTAACTCTGAATGCCTCAGTTCCCTCATTTGTAAAATAGGGATAATAATAAAACCTACCTCCCTGTGAGGATAAAATGATATAATATTTGTAAAGCATTTTACAAACCTTAAAGCATTATATAAAAGCCAGTATTGTTGTTGTTATTATTTTTATTATAGATACTAGAAACAACTAGAACATCTGTATATAGAAGCTTGATAAATGTTTCTTGAATTATCTTTTCCTCCCATATGCTTTGTCTCAAATCTACTCACTGATTACTTAAAGTCCTATTTCAATTGTAAAGATGCCACACATGTGGAAAAGAGATGGGGAAAGTGTGAGTGAAATCTAGTGCCATATTTTCATTCTCCCATCACAGTCTTGATTTAGCCACTGTTCTCCAATGCCTAGGACTGACATGACCCCAAACTAAAGGTTGCCAAAGACTTCTGAATGATGAATTCTCCAAATACCTATTCACATCAAGCTGCATTTTGGAGAATGTTTTAATTAGCTCCACATGCCCTAATAGGACACTGGGGGTAAGACAGAAGGCCACGTATTTATTTCAGTGTAAGGAGGGGGAGGAAGGCTGATATGTTAAAATATTGAACAAAACCACAACTACAATGCCAATTCCGGGAGTTTTCAAGGCCACACATTTCAAGAGTAACCACAATAAAAATACAACTTCTGAATCACTTCATTTTCACCAAGGACCACATTTGCTCTTCTGTAGCCATCTAAGTAACAAAGCCTCCTGTTAAACCAGAGCTAGGAAGTCCCCAAGGACACACCTTTGCACAGGAAGTAAATCAGGGAGAAAGATTCAGAAAACAGAAGGAAAGGCAAGAGGAAAGAAGCAGAAAGTCAGGTGGCTCAGTACTGCAGTTGGATGCATAAGAGTTCATGGTGACCAGTTGGGAGTTGGTGAGACCAACCAACTGCAAGGCCACAGGGCATTGTTTGAACAGTCAAAAAAAAAATCACAAAGACTTGGCCTCAGAAAACCAAGTCAGCCAACCAACGATAACAGTATTATGGATTTAGAGCTGGACAGTCTTCAAATCAACCCCATTGTGAGGTCCTGAAGGTCATCCAGGCAGTAAGAGCCAGGATTTAAGACTAGGTCATCGTATCTCAAGTTCAGCATCCTTTCCATCATGTCCCACTGACTCCACAGCAATTAAAAAATACAAATCTACTCTGTGGCCCTTATACAACTAGCTCAGTATTATACACTTAGGGAACAGAATTTGCCCCTCTCCGCTGATACCGTAGACTCACTTGCCAGAAGTTAGAGGATTGCCTGCCCTATTTTACTTTCCCCATTTTTGGGATACTTCATCTCCGATGACTGGGTGAAGAGCACACTCCCCTCTCCAATCTCTGCTGCCAGTTCTCTCTTTCCTAACCACTTTGACCATACCTCCCTCCACTCTATAATGTCCAATTCCATGTGTTTCCATCCTTTTCACTACCCCCTTTGGGACTTGGTCCCTCCATCTTCTCTGCAGATTACCCTCCCCCCCATTATTCTCCTATCTTTCATCTCATATCTCCCTCTCTCACAACTCCTCCACTGCCTTCTACAAAATCTTCATGCTCCCCAATCCTTTAAACACATACCCCAAAACTCTCACTAGATCCCACATCTCTATTATCACTATATCTCTCCTCCCTTTCTTAGCCAAGTACTTGGAAAAAGGTTATTTACTTCCTCTGTGCTTACTAACTTCTCTACTCTTTATAATCTAACTCCCAACCTCAAAAATCAGCATTCAGCTGAATCTGCTCCCTTGAAAGTTACCAGTGAGCTCTTAATGGCCAAATCTTATAGCTCTTCTCATTCATCATCCTTATTGACCTTCCAGCAGCATTTGATACTGCCGATCACCCTTTCCTGCTAGATATTCTTTCTCTTTTATGGCTTTCAGGACACTGCTCTCTCCCGGTTCTCCTCCTAAACATCTAGTCACTCCTCATTGTCTTTTACTGAATTTCTATCCTTGTCAGGCCCACTAACTGTGGGTATATGCTGAGGCTCTGTCCTGGGACCTCTTTCTTCTTCTCTCTATACTTTCCCACATTCAATTGTTGTTTTCATGTTAATGACTCACAGGCCTCTTCATCCAGTGTTAATCTCACTCTGGAGTCTCTCTCTCACACCAACTGCCCCTTAGATATTTTGAACTGCATGTCTCATAGGCACCTCAGACTCAAAGTATCCAAAACAGACCTTGGTATCTTGCCCCTCAAACCTACTGCTCTTTCAATTTCCCAGACTTCTATCACCACCATTCTTGGTCACCCAAGTTCCCAACCTCAGCACAATCCTCAACTACTCACGTTCACCCCAAACAGCTAATCAGGTTTCATGTTTTCATTTTATTGACACAACATCTCTAGCTTATGTCTCTCCCCTCTGTAAAGCCTTTTTGTCACTACTCATAATCACCAACCTAGCTCATGCTCTCATCATCTGATGCCTGAGGTATTGCCTCCAATTTCATCTCTCTTCCTCAAGGTTCTTCCCTACTATCCCCCACAGTCGTCAGAAAGTACTATTCTGATCAGATCAGTCCCTAGTCAATAAATTCTGGTGGCTCTCTGTTAGGTCTACAATGGTTCTTAACTTTTTTGTGTGTCATAGACTTCTTTGGCAGTTTGGCAAAGTTTATGGATCCCTTCTCAGAATAAAAATTTTAATTGTTACTAAATTGTTGTTAAAGTTTCAACATAGGATTATAAAGGAAAACAACTATATTAAAAATTATAGGAAAGCATGCAAATACACATATACATATAACTATGCTCATACATATACATTAACTACATGTACAGACATTTATATGCACACATGCATGCATTATTAATGCATATATATATATGTATATGTACATATATATGTCTGTTCATAGACCCCAGGTTAAGAATTTGTAAGATTAAATATAAATTCTGGTGTTTGAAATTTAAATTTCTTCCCAATCTCCTCTTGTTTTTCTCCCATGACCTTTTATCCAGTTTTCCCAGAGAAAGCGGCCAGGCTTTTGATGCAGGGAAAAGGGATTTATTTAGTGCAGAGTCCTGCTTCAGAATTGGTAGTTAAATAAAGATGGATAGTTACTCTGTCATTCAGATTAGCTCAGAGACTTCAGATTAGCATACCAAGAAAAATGCTTTCTTAATATTTTTAAAAGAGGGAGCAAGAGGGTCCTTAAGTGTTCTTCCAAATTTGGTTTCCCTAAAGATTCAGCTTCAGTTCCCCTTCTACATGAAGCCTCTGCCTTCCCCACCTGCTACTAGACTCTGGCTGTAGACCCTAGAGGGGTGGCTACCACCTCAGATTCTACCTCCTGTGAATGACTATCCTTTCACTATTATAGCTCCCGAGTCCCCACTAATGTTTTTGCTATTACTCTTTAATCTATATTTTGACATTATTCTTATTTACACTTTAAGAAAATAATGTATTAATTCAAATTCAACAAAATGAAAACAATAATAAACAAAAGATGCACAGAGATATAATATATATTTTAAAACACAGGTTGGGGTATTAAAGGGCACAGTCATGTGATAAGGCTTCCAAACTCCCTTGGCTCTCTTTCTCTGGGCTGGCCCACTCAACCCCAACCTTCACTCATCAGGTCAGGTCTATGGGATTTTTCCAAGTTGAGGGCAGAGCAGCCACAGGCAGTCACTCATTCTTAGGATCCTAGGGTATGATCACTTATCCTCATGCAAGTTAAATTAGTTTTCCCTTCAATCCTTTCCTTTCCTTGAGACTTCATTGGCTCAGGAGAGTCAGGAGGCTTAGGCAACTTAAATCACTTCCTGTTTTCCTTGGTTTTAAAAAAAAAAAAGCAACACTGCAAAGAACTCCAGATCTAGTCTTATGCTTGGCTGGTGGAACCACCATTGGCAGGGGAGTGAACTTGGCTGAATCCACTCCTGGTTTCCTGAGACATATCCTTGTTGAATATTCTTCCCCTGCTATGGCTAAATAAATATCTTTTTGTTAACTGTTGAGTGATCCATTATGATCTCATTTTGTTCCAATATATCAAATATAAGCTACCAGGTGACTGGCCTAGGTTAGGCTCATTCCAGAGCATAGGAGTAACTCTGATGTAGGAGAAATATACATCTAATTGTAGTTCCTAAGTCTCCTGATCCAGCACTGACTTCCTGTCATAAGTTTTCCCCAGTAATCCTCAGCTTCTCAAATTTAGACCTCTGAAGAAGCCCTGGGGAATGACTGAGAAAACTGATGTGTGTGGAATGGAATAGCATGTACTAAGCCCTTGCTATGTGGCAAGTACTGAATATGAATGGCACAGAACATTATTGCACTATAAGAAATGACAAAAATGAAAAATTTGAGAAAATTGTAAAGATTTGTTTGAACTGATGAAGAACAAAGTAAGCAGAACCAGCAAAATAATTTACACAATGAATTACAATTAAGTAACGGAGAACAATACTGAATAAAATACTTCAGAACTGACCATGTCATAAGGTCAGAAGATGTATATTTCTTGCTTTATCTAGAGAGGTGGTAGATACCAGGTACAAAATTCAGTGTATACATTTTCAGACATGGCAAGTAAGTTAATTTGCTTTGCCTTTTGATTTGCCTATACATTTTGGGTATAAGGGAGAGTTTTTACAATTGATTCATGGTCAAAGGATTTCTAGTCACCTTCCAGATTTCTGAAACAGTAAGTTTCCAAAGAATAAACATGAAAATATTTTAATTGCTAATGATTATATAAATGCAAATTAAAGCACTGTTGAGGCTCCCAAACATGCCTATGAGTTTGTCAAAGATGACAAAAAGGGGAAATGACATTGTGGAAGGAACTGCGGAAAGACTAGTACATTAATCTACTGTTCACAGAGCTACAAATTGGTCCAATCATTCTGATGGGCAATTTCGAACTAGGTCCCCCAAAAGACATCAAATTGTGCATACTTTTTGACCGAAAAATATCATCGCTCATCCTATACATTAAAAAAAGAACAAAGAAAGAAGAAAAATGTCCATAAGTACAAAAATATTTATGGTAGTTTTTTTGTTGTTGTGGCTAAGAACTGAAAACTAAAAAGATGCCCATTAATTAGGGAATGACTGGAGCAAATGACAGTATGTGAACGTAAGGGAATCACTGTGCCATCAGAAATGACAAGAGACTCAGAATCACTGAAACTTAGGTGAACAGTCAGAGGCAGCTAGGTGGACGGAGGGCTAGGCCTGGAGTCAGAAGATCTGAGTTCAAATCTGGACTCAAATACTTACTAGCTGTGTGACCTTTGCTTAACCTCTGTTTTCCTTAATCCACTGCACAAGGAAATGGCAAACCATTCTAGTATCTTTGCCAAGAAGCACCACCCCACCCTCCACCCCCCACCAGTATTTCTGTTTTATGGTCCATGGGTCACAAAGTGTTGGACACGACCGAACGATTGAAAAACAACAGGTGGCCAAAAGCACAGTCTTTCTAACTTACACCATGTCTGACGCAGTCATCAGCGAGTGATGACACTCATTAGTTCTATCACGACAATATGGTTCATTAACTTGGGTCCTTTTCCTTGATCCAAACACTTCCTCCACCTGGTTCCCTCCATAGTTAGATGGAAGCTGCCATAAAAGCAAGAATCAAAATGAGCTGGCCAGGTACAAGATGATACAAAATGTCACCAAGTTCTGTTGTATGATGCTCACTGTTCTCTGAAGTTCCTCTTCTTTCCTACCTTTTTCTCCCCTCTGGTGTTTAAAACATCAATCTCTCAACAAAACAAAAACAGTGATCCCAGGCCAACAATTCAAGCTTGATTTAAGTTTATGAACAGTCTTATTTGGGTGGTGGGGCCTTTCGGAATCAAGCCCCTCTGAAACTGCAATAAGAAAATGGGTAGGTAAAAAATCACAACCCAAGCTGTCATTTAGAGTTCCACAGTGAGAGTTGTAGCTACTCACTTTTGCCCTGGATCCACTGGAGGAACAAAGAGAACAATGCAAAAGCCACTATTTTCAGCAAAACATCAGTGAAATGTGACAATTCATTACTTATAATAACGAGTGGGAACAAACATTTGTCTTCAAGACAGATTTTTTTTTCTTTGCTAAAGTCCAGGCAAACCTTGAGAATCTGGACTGAACTGGATGCCAAGAATGAACATAAAAAGCATCTTCTCCCTTGGTTTCCAGAAACCACAGTCTCCATGAGTCGAAGTGACTAATACCGATTGCAGCCTGATGTCACAAACCAGCAAAAAGCCTGTAGTTTGGGGATGATAAGGACCATATGTGCATTCCAGGGCATCTTCCAGACTTCACTATAGTTAAAAGGGAAGGAAAGAGGGAGGCCACAGTATGACAAATAAGCAGCAAGAATTTACAAAGACACAGTCCAATCAGAAACAGATGCTTCTCTGTCTCAACAGCTGCCCACCATAAAGCAAGCCTGCTCGGCACCAGGCATATTAGGGAGAGAGAGCAGGAGTCAAAACTCTCCAGGTTTCAGGAGGAAGATACTAAATACCAAACACTGAGTCTCACAATCATCTGAGGCAGGGATATTTTGAAATTCACCTCTTCTCTTTGAGAGGATAAAAAGCAAGCCAGCTGTCACATTACTATAGGGTTTTGTGGCAATGTTCTCCCTTTCCTAACTTTGAAAGTTGCATCTCAAAACAGGAGCTAAGCAGAAGGGAAAGCATTGAAAAGGTACATCAGGGGAGGTTTTCTCATTTCCTCTTATTTATTATTCACCTGTAAAATCAGGCTAATAATAGCACCTGCTTCCCAGGGGGGTTGTGAGGATAAAATGAAGTGACATTTGTAAAGTACTTTGCCAATCTAAAGTACTAAATAAATGCTAGGTATTATTAGTACTATTATAATCATTATTATTATTCACACATCTTTCTAGTGTTTCCATTCTAAGAAATACTATCAAGTCCATATAATCCCATTTGCAAAATTCATTAATCAGCAAATTCTACTGTACGGCCAGGATAGTTCCTTCCTTAACCAGAACTTTTGGTCCATCACTAGAAATGACAAGCTGCTTCTTTGCTGCTATTGATCCCCATGTCCTTCCAGCCCTTTCTGAGAACACAGCAGCATTTCTATGCTCTAAGTTATACATGGTCGGTCTCTGGAAAAGTAAAATAAAGGTAAAGCCACAGCTGAAGCATTAAAAGAAAATGAAATGAACAAGTTCTTCTCCTTCACTCCAATCTCACCGCACCCTGAAGCTCTAAACTAGGCTGCCTCCGAACATATATGACTGGCTCATCTGTTTCATGCACCTGAAAAATTTAAGATCGCTTCAGATATAAGTTTTACATTTTTCTGAAATGTATCAGGTGGCAAACATCACCTTTAAACCTCCTTTGTGAAATATAGGAATTTCTACACAATGCAGCTCTTCAAATATTATCAAGTAATCCCAACCAAAGTTCTCAAACCTTCATTAGATTGCCAATAACTTTTACATGGATTGTAGATGAAACACAATCAGGATGAAATCATGACTGTTTGATGATATTTAAGACCAATCTGTCTTGCAGTTTATGTAAGATAAACATAACAACATAATTAACACCTAACCCTTCCTTCTGAATAAAATCTCCAAGGAGAAGAGACAAAATGTGGGAAAAAATGACAAGAACAGTGAAACATCACCACTTTGGTTTAGCTGCTTATGGAAGTGGGACAAAAGAGTGATGGACTCAGCAGTGGAATTAGGATGGAATCCTGGCTCTGCTCCTCACTCATTGTGTGAGCTGGGAAAATTCTCTCATTCTCTCATGGCTTAGTTTCCTCATCAGGGAACTAAAAGTCCCTTTCCAACTCTAAATTCTTAAGTTTCCACTGAGGTTTCCTTCTAGCTATCATTCCTTGATTTTCTTTCATTTGTTTTCTTATTCTGAACCTTACATTTACAAATTTATAAGGGGGCAGCTATGCAACAGATAGCTCAGTGGGTCTGGAGGCAGGAAGCCCTGAGTTCAAATTTGACTTCAGACCCTGTGATCCTGGGCAAGTCACTTAACCCTGTTTGCTTCAGTTTCCTCATCTGTAAAATAAGCTGGAGAAGGAAATGGCAAACCACTCCAGTATCTCTGCCAAGAAAACCCCAAATAGGGTCACAAAGAGTTGTATATGTACTACATACGTACTATGTATATGTAAAGTGGCTGTAAATGAGACTGGATGAACAATGAAAAAGTGGGCTACTAAATAAACTAAATAACAACTAAAATAACTGAACAAAAAATTTACATCCTCAACCCATCAATAAAACACAAAATTGAAACCCTACAAACAACAAGCATTTCCATATACAAAATGAAACACAAAAAAGGATTGTACAAAAAGCTGTGCATCTCTATTCAACACCACTTTAAAAAAAAGTATACGATAAATTCAACCCATTACTTTCAAGACGGTCCTGGTTGTGCTTCCTTTTGGACTTTCCTGTTACCTTCTTATTTTCTTCAATCAACAATCTACATTTTCTCTCCCATTTTCACCCACCCCACAATGAGAAAGAATATAAAAAAAACCCTCATTTTACAAACACATATAGTCAAGTAAAACAAATCCCCCAAATTCATTAAAAAAAAAGTCTCAGTCTCTATTCTGAGCCCATTATTAGGGAGTGGGTGACATGTTTCATCATGAGTCCTCTAGAATCTCCTCTATACACTTTTTAAAATGTTTCAATGACTTTCCTCTTTTTTTCTTTACTATTTCTTTTTGGTATCACCATCACTGCCTCTTATCCCCTCTCAACTAACAGAAAAGCAAACACCTACAACACTGAAGCAGAATCAAGCCAAACAAATCTACAGTGACCACACCCAAAAACGGTTCCCTCCTTCTGCGCCCCTGCCAGCAGGTGAGGAGCATGCTTCATCATGGGCTCCTCTGCAGACAGGGTGGCTACCCTTCCTCCTTAATACTGGACCAACAGAGGAGCAAAGGAATGGGGAAAAGCCACCAACCGGCCAGTCAGAGAATAGCCGAAAGCTGATTTTGCAAGTTTTTGTTTTTCTAAACAGGCTCAGATTCTACAACAGGGCATTATTATGACAGCTAGACTATCCCCCCTTCCCAACAGAAGCAGAACAAAAAGGAATGTATGCTTCTATTGATTTGATCAATGAATGTGTACTAGATTGGGTGCTGAGAGTTGGTGAGGGATTTATGACCGCAAGCTATTCCATTTGTTGCAGCCATCAGAATGTGCTGCTTTCTATTTTCAGGGCATTTGTGAACAACTCCCTTAGATGTGCAGGCCAAGAGAAAAAGAAAGTCTCACATATTACCTCTATCCACAGTTTTAACCCAAATTACCAGCCTGGGCAACCATACAAATGTTAAGCTGAAATAAATTCAGGTCAGAATATGTCTATAGGGGCGGCCAGGTGGCACAGCGAGTAAGAGCACCAGCCCCAGAGTCGGGATGACCTGAGATCGAATCCGGACTCAGACACTTAGCACCCACCCAGAAACACCTGGCCGTGTAACCTTGAGCAAGTTACTTAACCCCAATTGCTTAGGGGCGGCCAGGTGGCTCAGCGAGTAAGAGCACCAGCCCCAGAGTCGGGATGACCTGAGATCGAATCCGGACTCAGACACTTAGCACCCACCCAGAAACACCTGGCCGTGTAACCTTGAGCAAGTTACTTAACCCCAATTGCTTTAAAAACAAAAATCCAGCCATCAAGCATTTTTCTACTCTCCGGAGGGCTGACTGTACAGAAGGGAAGCCATCTACCCAGTTATGTAGACAACAGATTTGGAGAATTTCTCATCCACACTCATGCATTCAGAAAGAGACAAATTATCACAGACTCATCAGGAAATGCTTTCATTTTCACCTTCCTCTCCCATTTCACCTTGCTGATAGATGACTTTAGATAGCTGGCAATTCTTGACAAAACCTTTTGCCATGCAGACAGACACAGGAATGTTCCCACAATCCCTCCCCCATCCCCCCAAGCCCACTTTTTCATTGTTCATCCAGTCTCATTTGCAGCCACTTTATCATTCCTGCTATGCTGTGGATACTTCCTAAGTCATACTCCAGACGAGTGGATTAGAAATTAGAAAAGGATACTGATGATGTTTCTGCCTTGGTCTTTGCCATGAATGGGACCGAGGAATTTGAAAAGGTTTAGGTCAATGGTTTTGATTTACCACAAAAATATTTCCTTTAAATTCCTAGATTCTCCATTAAAGAGTCATGGGATGCGTGGAATGTGACTTTCATATGTTTTGAATTGTCTTTGGTAACATAACAAAAGAATTTGAAATGACAAGATAAGAAACAAATTAAAGTCAAACATATATGGGTGTATAAATTTAGCTGAAAACCTTACTCAGACTCAACTATTCAACAGAAATAAGAAAGCTAGAGAGTCTTCAAATGAAACACAAAAATTAGCAAAGGCTACTCAGGCACCCATTCCAATAGGTACTCTTGAAATGACCCAACGTGGAATGCTTCATTAACATAACAATTATTCCAAAGGTAGAAATGAGAGGCAAGAAGCAACCATGCTAGTAACAGGGAAAAGTGTATTTTGTGTTTTATATTTGAGGAAAATCCAAGGTCCCCTACCCCAAGATAGAGAGGTCAGACCAGAGATTGTGGGGATCTGTGTTGTCAGACACAGTTGATAATAAACAACCAGGTTAGTAATTCTCAGGAATGAGGTTTTGTTTTCAATGACAACGTGTTACTTTGGCAGCTGTTCCCCTAGACCCTCCCTTGACCACTACCTACCCATTCCCTAGGTTAGACAGTGATCCTTTCGAAGTCTCAGAGGTAGGGTTGTAGGTATGTTGCATGCGAGCACATGCATATACAGTTAATGACCAGAACCAAGTATATTTGAGCGAGCAGACAAACCTATTATACCTGAGTTACTATAGGGTTTTCTATGTCTAATTTCAGCACAATGCTTGCTACCTCATTCATCTTCTCAGGAGGGGGAGAAGTGAGACACTGTTTCAAGATGTTAGTTCACAATCTCACTCCTACTAAAGCCCAATCCAAACGCCTCATCCTAGTTTGGCAGTGACACCAGGTGCTCAAGAACCCAGCCAGTCCTCTGCCAAGCTTCAAATAACCTGATGTCAGCATCTTGATCATCTGAGGACAAGCCTAGCTTATTCTGGGAAAACTCATGACCAGAGAATTATTGGTCATGAAGCATTTTTTTTTAAAATTTAAACTATGACAACTCATTAAACTGTCTAGTAAGATACAGAGAGGTTAGCAAGTAGAATCATTGGTGGGAATCCCTACACTGATGAAAACAAAGATCTTAAAGCATTAAGAAAGCTTAGTGTTACCAAGCAAGCCTTTAGAAGGAGTAAGCTTTTTGACCCAGTGATCCCTCTCTTGGGTATTTATCCCTTTTGAAGATAAAGACAGAAACAAAAGTTCAATAGATAACAAAGCACTCATAACAGCAATTCTTTGTGGTAGCAAAGGACTGGTTTTCATCAACTGCGACGAGCTGAAAAAAACATTGGTATATGAAGGTTATAGAATATTATTGTGAAATAATTATGACTATGAACAATTCAGAGGAACATGGGAAGATTTATATGAACTGATGCTGAGTGAAGTGAGCAGGACCAAAGAACAACATATATAAGGATTACAACAATGTAACTAAAAAGATCTTTAAAAGAAAGCTGACTTCCCAACAGCTGTGAACAACCAATGACAATCCTGATAAACACATAATTAGATACTTTCTTCCTCACAGCAGACTAAGGGACTACTGGGGCAGAATGCTATATGGCAGATGTGATCACTGCATTTGGGAATTTTTGTTGTATTACTTTTCTTTATTACAAGTGAAATTTCAAACTATTGAAAACATTTTAAAAACATAACTAAAAACAATTAGAAAGGATGGCGATATACAGGAATCTGTGCTGGGTGCAATAGGAAATACAAATTAATATTAAAATGGTGTTTTTGCTCTCACAGCTCTTAATAAGATATATACACATAAAAATAACTAATAACACAAGGCAGCTTCTAATCAGTGCCAAGTGACTGATGTAGTGAGCTTTATGGTTGTTCAGAGAGGCATTATTGTGGGCTGGAGGGGTCAGAAATTGTTATTTGGAGGATGCAGTTCTTTATTCCATCTTGAAAGTGGAGTGAGATTTAAGTAGGCAACTCCTTTGACTTTATCCAGTATTCACCAGCCTGTAGAATCAAAAACCAACTTAGCATGAGCTGGTCAGTGATTGCTCTTCTAAGGAGTGCATATATTTTCATGTTTCTAGGCCTTAATGAGTACATTAAACTGTTGTTGTTGGTAGGATTCCAATTAGCTTAAGAAGTTGTTTCTGAGAACATTTTATTGGTTTTGCTTTCATCGCGTTCCTTTCAGCACTGATGTTTTACCCTGAAGTAGTGACTGGTATTAGATACCCTCACCCACTTTGTTTTCCATGCTCTCCAGGCCCTTATCTCTAAACTCATAGTGATATCTATCAGCTTGGGAGCAGCAGAGAACATTAAACCCTGGGACCTTGAAATCATTTGGGAACTTCCCTTTCTTTGAGACTGTTCTCATTGTAAAATGAAAGTATGTGCTGTTTCATTTACTGGGTTGTTGTGAAAAAAGCTCCCTCTATCTAAAGGTTAACCATTTCTACTCTTCCAATTATGTAGTTCAAAAAGCTTACTAGGAAGATAAACCAAGTGGGAGGTTGCGGGAGGCTAAGAGGGAGAAGAGAAAAATAAGGAGAGAGAAGACATTTTTACATGCTACTGGGAATCTTTATTCCTCCCATGGGGGAAACCACCACCAGATCATCCTCACACTTAGGGATTAGGGATGAGACTGCCTGGGTCACACATCATCCCCTAAGGAGTTGTGGTTATGCAGCCTCTCAATCCTTACTTCATTCTATGAAATACAAGGGAGAGAAGGGAATAGAACATGAAGTTTCACAGTAGGAAGAAAGAGGACGCATTAAAAGAAGCTAAGAGAAGAATGGCAAGTTATAAGGACCAAATACCAATCTAAAGCATTCGTGACTACCTGAAGGGGGAAAACAACACCTTCTGATTCAGATGGATTTATGGGAATTCCATCAAAAAGTATTAAAAAAAAAAACCTTGTATTGTGCTCTTTTGTTTTTACAACTCAATCATTTTCAGATCTCCCTGCACACTCTTTACCCCAGTAACACCTACTTCCTCTGGACCAAAGAAGAAATAGTTTAACAAAACCAAGAACACAGTAGTGGCACCTGATGCTGAGCTGGCCATACCATATCAGCAGCATTCCATGCCGATAGTCCTTCAAATCTCCTACAAAATGCAAGTGCATCCATGGGGACATGGATGAGGACATGGAGACATGGAGAGGGAGGGGGACAAAATGTGAAACTCAAGGAATTATGGAATTGAATCCTGTAAACTAAAAGGAAACAAACAAATTTATTAAAAAAAAATAAAAATAAAAAAAATTGAGGACAATAAGAGTGCTGACTTCACAGCATTATCATGAGAATAAAATGAAATTATATGTGCAAAAAAAATGAAAGTGCATCACTTCATCTTTACTCAGGGTGAAGATTGGTAACTATAGCATTCAGCTTTGTTTTATTGGTCTTTATATTTTATTTTTACCTCTGCTTACTTAACTCTACATCAGTTTGTTCAAATTTTCCCCTGTATTTCTGATTTCCTCATATTCATAATGTCTAACAGAACATTAATATTCCATTAAATTTTCTGAAATAAATTTTGGTTTGAGAGGAAGCCTAACACAATGAGTGGATGGAGAGTTGGGCTTCCAGCCAGATTTCATGATGCTGGCAATTCATTCAACCTCAGTGTCCCCAGGCAATGGAAGTTTCTTTATGCGCCACTTGTCTATATCAATGAAATCACAGATGTAGTCCCTATCTATTTCTGTACCACAATCCCCAAATTAATGGATGCCCACTTTGTTTCCAGTTCTTTGCTATAATAAAACAGCACCACATTTCAGGAAGGATATTGACATGCTAGCACATGTCCAGGAGGATGGCAAGAATGGCAAAGAAATTGAAAACAACTGTGAAGGCATCATTGTTGATCAAACTTTTAAAGAACAAAATATCTCTCCTACAGGAATTATTCTCACATGTTAAGGAAGAAAATACTCTACCAATTTTTTTTTTAAGCAAGAAAAACATAGAACTGATAACCTAAGCCAGAGAAGAAGAAAAAAGCAGAGAACTATAGATGAATGTCATTAATGAATACAAACATAATTATTTTAAGTAAAGTCCTAGATAAAAATACTACAAGAATTTATCTAGAAATTAGTAGAGCTGGATTTATACCAGCAATACATGGATGGCTCAAAATCAGAAAACTAATTAGCATATGATGAGATCAATAGATGCAGAAAAAACCAAGTCACTAATGCTGTTTAAACAAAAACACATCTCTATGACTCATAGTCATAGGAAGACCTTTTAAAAAAAAAACTAAAATAAAAAGCATCAATCTAAAACCAAAAGCTATCATTAAATGCAGTGAGTAAACAATAAAAGCTTTTCCAATAAGTACAGAAATAAAGCACTATTATTTGATACAGTTCCAAAACTATTAGAGTTCCAGTTTTTGTGAAACAAGAGAAAGATATCAAAAGCATAAAGATAGGCAAAGAATACTTCTTCTTTCCAAGAGGAGACAAAGCTATCCATATTTATTGATAATATGATGATCAATTTAGAAAATGAACCCCCAAAACCCTCCACAGACAACTTCATTAAAATAGAAGATAAAAATAAACCCACAAAAAGCAACATCATTTCTATGTGTCAAAAAATAAATAGCAACAAAATCCAGGAGTGAATAATAGGAAAAGAAGTCCCATTCAAAATAACTACAGAATGAAAAAGATATCTGAGTCAAACTACCAAGGTACACTCAAGACTTGTATAGAAATAGAGAATCTCTAATTAAATAACTGGAAGGATATTCACTGCTGATGGCTGGATCATGCCCATATATTAAAAATGGCAATCACTGAAGTTAATTTACAAATTTAATGTTATATGCAACTACCAAGGGCTTCACAGAGCTAGACAAAATAATATAAACATTCATTTGGAAGAATAAGAGATCTAAAATTCAAGGGCAACAATAAAAAAAAAAGAATAACTGGAGAGAAGCATTTTCAGACCTAAGATTATGTTATATAGCAGAAATCCCCAGAACTGGTATGAGTTTTAAAGTAGGAAAGTAGATCAGTGGAACAACTAGACATGGAAGAATCAGAAACAATTGGACTCAATAAGTCAATGCTTGATAAACCTAAAAACATAAATTAACTGGGGAAGAACTCCCTATTTAATTGCTGAGAAAACTAGAAAGCAGAATGGCAGAAATGAGCAGGATAACAACACCTCCCAGAATAGATATGTAACCTGAATATTAAAGGTCATGCCATTTGGAAAAATTAGAAGAGAACTAGATCAATTAGATTTCACAACTATGGCTGTAAAATTTAATCTTATTTTTTATTGTTAATCTTTTGCTTTTATGTCACCTACATGATTTCCCAATGTACCTTCCCTTCACCTCTCAGAAGCCATACCCTATAGTAAAGCTAAAAAGAAAAAATCAGCTCTTTAGAAAAACTAGCCAATGCATGGGGGAAAAAAAATCTGACATTGTATACCAAAAACTTGTTTAGCTATTCTAGGGGTTTGATTTCTTAATCAGAAAGATAGAGATCATAAAAAATTAAAAAAAGTTGATTCAAAGAAATTCAAATTAACATTTAGTAGAGGGAACATTGTAACAAAACTTATGTAGAAAAACGTAGTCAACACATATATGAAACCAAAAGTCATTCCCTACCCATTAGGTAGTCAAAAAGATATGAACAAAAAGCCCTCACAAAACTTGCAAATAATCAAAATAAATATTGTTCCAGACAACACAAGGTGCTTGACAAACCTCAAAGCATTATACAATGCTAGCTGCACAGCAAACAGGCAAAGATGCCAAAAGATTATGGGAACAATCAAAAGTGGGGAGTTTGTGAAAAAACAAAAGCTAAAATGGTGGAACCCTGAAGTGGACCAGCGAGTCTGCAAAACAACTCGGAGTTTTGCTTACAAAGTGACTTAACTGTCCACATTCTGTGACCTTCAGATTCCCCTGCTAGGCATATACTCCCAGGAGGTCAATGACAAAAGGCCCCATTCACACCAAAATATTAACAGCAGCACATTCTGTGTTAGCAAAGAATTGGAAACAAAGTCGATGTTCATGGATCTAGGAATGACTAAACAAACTGTTGTATGTGTATATAATGTCATATGTCTTGCTATAGTGTAGGAAATGACAAATAGGAAAAATGCAGAGAGGCATAGGAAAGTCAGTGAATGAATGCAAAGTGAGCTAAGTCCATTTCAAAAGATTTAGAAGGATATATAGGGAAAATCTGCCTGAAAAGCAAGGCAAACAATTCTAAAGATGTAAAGGAAAATAATTCCCATGTGGAGGAAACATGCCAGTTGTCTTAAGAGATTGATGTGAATGCACAGGAAACTTTCCAAGCAACTTAAATTTTTAAAAGATTTGCACAAAAGATAAAAATTAATCCAGATGACAAGGAGGAATATAAGCATATCTATGATCCTATAAAAAAAAAATGGACCAGGGTGCTCATGCTCTGAACGAGATGAGGCTGGTGAAGGAAGCCAAGGAAAACAAAAAGATGAACCACATCCTCAGAATCCAAAAACACTGGAAGAATACTTGGAAAATGCTTTCATGTCCCCCCAGTCTCCTCTCCTCCTGGTTAACCATCCCCACTTCTTCAAAGTGAGCCTTATGTGGAATAGATTGAGGGATTCTTCACCATCTTGTAGCCATCATCAGGAAAGATCAATCTAATAAGATGAAATTCTGGGCTCAAAAGAAATTCAACCTTGCTAATACAAGATGAAAAAAAGCCTGGTTATACTAAGTAACTTGGCGGGGGGAGAAACACATCCCAGCCTCACATCCTTCTAGATCCTCTGACTTTGGAGCCTCTCCATTGCCCACTTTAGCCAAGTCCCAAACTTCCTGAGCTTCAATTTCATCATCTTCTATAAAATGTGAAACATTGAACTAGTCTAGAATTTCCCCCCCAAATCACAATCAGTCTCCCTGAAATATAGTTGGCCAATTCTGTTGGTTTTTGAAAATCAGAACATTTACCTTTCACCAATCCTGAAATATCTACTCCTCTGGCTTCCCAGAAACTTTCAAATAATACTGACTCTGCTCCCAGGGAGCAGGGGGCACTCGAGCTTCAAGTTTTTAGTTCTGTTGTTTTCAGTCCTAGTTCTGGGGGTCTGTAACTTTTCAATTCTTCCAGTGTGGTAAGATCTAAGGAAAGGTGTGGTCACTGCCCTTCTGGTCTGTACTCTGGTCTTTTGAGTGACCACAAGTATTATTTTCTGACCTGGAACAATGACCAGGGTCCCCACTCCTGTCTGGCCAGGAGCTCCAATGGGCTCCTTTATCACCCTGGGACTGCAACCTGGAACTGAGTATGGGCAATGCAACAGAGTTCTGCACCCAATGCCAGGAAAGGGTTCCCTGTAACCCCCTTCTGACCCATTGTCCAACACCCTTACTGACTGTGGGTCTAGAGCTCTGGAAGTTCTACAGTAGATTCATTTGCCCCCCTCCCCAAGAATGCCACTGGCTTACCCCTGGGGCACAGGTCTCACTGCTGGCTTGCCAAGGGAGGCTGGCATTGGACTGTGCTACCTCCTTATCCCAGTGAGACTGAGCTTTCCTCCCGACCATTTAAGTTTCCTTGGGCTGGAATATTGTTTCACCCCATTCTTTTCTTGGTCCTGCTGCTCCAGAATTAATTTTCAGGTGCCATTTTAAAATTGTTTGGAGGGGAATTGGGAGAAGACATTGAGTCCCTGCCTTTACTCTGCCATCTTGACTTGACCCCAGTGGGGATTCGTTTTAGTATAGGTTGGACTTGATGGCCACCAAGTTTTCTTCCATCTCATAACAATTCTGTGATTCTATTAATTTCTTTGCTCTAGACCTTGTACTTTTCATTAATTCCTCAAGCTCCCTGGTGAGGAAATTCCCTCCACAAATTGCAAACCACCGACTTACGCTCCTTCTACCAAAGCAGACTATCAATTTAGATCAACAACTGGTTTGCTATTTACAGGGTTAGAGATGTTAAATGACTTGGCCAGGATCATGCAGCAAGTCTGTTTTAGAGAGAGGACTTAAACCTAGATCATTCTGACTTCAGTAGCACCATGTTGCCTCACTAGGATCATGAGTCAGAATAAAAAAAGCAAACTATGAGTTATGTTGGCAGTTAGCTCAAAATTACCTGTCCCATTAACCTACTTGCATACACAGAGGATTATTAGATATTTTTGTCTTGTTTCAGGGACATGCGTTCCCTTTTAGACAAACACGATAGACTTGGAAACCATTCAAAATTTAAAATTTCATTTTGATTTTAAATTCCAATTTAAAAAAATCAATTTTGTATCTTGGGGACTCTACTGGATCTTACTGCATTTTCACCATCCAAATAATTCTTTGCTTAGCTCCAGAGTTAGAAGACACTCCTTGCTGAGATGGTTTGTACCAAAAGTACTGATCATCTGACACCATACTGTTTTCCCGCATACATATGCTTTCTTCCATATATTAAAAACCAGGCCCTTCTCCCTCTCATTTATCCTGGGGTTGTCATACTCTTATTCCTAAAAAAAAATTGCATTATGTCACTGCCTAACTCACAAAGCTGCAGAAGCTCCTATCATCACTATGAAGAAAGGAATAAGTTTGTGTTGCCACAATGTTGAAAAAGAAAGAAACAACCAAACGACTTCTTGGCATCAAGACTAACCTTTTGTGGGGTGGCTAGGTGGGGCAGTGTATAGGGCACTGGCGCTGGAGTCAGGAGGACCTGAGTTCAAATCCAGCCTTGGACATTTAACACTTACTAGCCATGTAACCTTGGGCAAGTCACTTAACCCCAATTTCCTTGCCTTCCCCTGCTCCAAAAAAAAAAAAAAAAAGACTAATCTTTTTTGTTTGGCTTTCAAGACTTTCTGTAACACTACCTTAATCTCCTTCTGTGCTTCAATACTCCTGCTCAAATAAGGCCTCCAGAATGTCCCTGAAATACATCATGTGCATGACTTCAGTGACTGGCCCATGCCCAAATCAACCATACTTATTTAATTGTATCTTCTCGGACTGCCCCATTCTTTAAAAAACCAACCTCTGCTTGTACCACATAACTCATCACAGAGGCAAGAGGCCATTTTTTGATGAAAAATTAAAAAAGAAATTCCTATGAGGCCATAGAATGTAGGAAGTATACAGGGAGTAGAAAAACAATTTCCTCTTCCCCAGATGCCAATGTGAAAAAAAAAAGGAAAAAATTTGTGTTGCCACAAATTTTTTTTTTTGCTTTTTGGAGGGCAATTGGGGTTAAGTGACTCGCCCAAGGTCACATGGCTAGTTTTTGTGTTGAGTGTTTGAGGCCGGATTTGAACTCAGGTCCTTCTTCCTGACTCCAGGGCCGGTGCTCTACTCACTGTGCCACCTCCACAATTTTTAAACATTTAAAAAAAGGGAAGAAAACCAAAGGGCGGCTTTGAGTCCTCTGTTTTGCTTTTTGATAGGAGTTGTAGATAAAAATATCACTTCACACAAGGGCCCTGATACTTCAGGAGACCCAATCCCAAGAATGAAGTCTAGCTGAGTTTTGCATTCCAGTTTTGTTGCTGCAGTTTGTCTTGGTGATGTCTTGATTTGCAAGTGAATTGGATTTAAGTGAGGGAGGGCTGTGCAAAGTTGCCAACCTTGCTTTCTCCTCTGGAACCATCTGGGTCCAGTAGCAAGTGCTGGTGTGACAACACACATACCACCATTTCTACCACGTGCGAGAATGGCTGGCAGATAAAATCTCAAAAAGTTAGACTCCTTTACTCAATGCCTATGCAGGCCTGTTACTCCAAATGGTTCTTGAGGAGAAGATGCACCTCCTGAGGGTCATGAGGAAAGCTTTGAGCTCTCTACCCTACTTTTGCAACATGGCTCCAAGAAGAAATGAATGCCAACCAAATTCCCAGAAGCTGCACCTCCAAGGCAGATAAGGCTTCCTTACTGTGAGATGCTAGTGACAGAAAAGGTCACCCTTTCACTAGACCCTCCAGCACAGGCTCACTCTATGCAGTGGACTTCCTTCCTCTGAAGTAAAAATGAACACATTTACTTGGCTAGTTATGCTGTGGCCTGTGAGTTTAATTTGAATAACTTTTTGCAGACATTTCCCTAGACTGTCAACCCCATTACTCTTTCCCAGTCTAAACAAGATTATATTAAAGATAATAAAGAAAAGGTTTTTACCAAAATAAGGGTTCTTAACCTGGAAGATCCATGGGTAAATTTAAGGGTGGTGGTGGTGGGTGGTTTGAAGAACTTGGATGAGAAAATAAACATATTTTCACAAACCTCTTAGGTGAAATTTAGAAATTCCTTCTGCCATGAATTTCTTTTAAAACAACATTATTCTGAAGAGTCTATAGGTACTATCAGATCAACAACACAAAAAAGATTAAGAAACCCTGTTACAGCATGACTAATATGGAAATGTTTTGCATGACCGCACATGTAACCTGCATCAAATTACTTTTCTCAATAAGAAGAGAGGGAAGGGAGAAAATTTGGAATTCAAAATTTTACAAACAAATGTTAAAAATGGGTTTTTTTTTTGAGAGGGGAAGGCAAGGCAATTGGGGTTAAGTGATTTGCCCAAGGTCACACAGCTAGTAAGCATGTCAAGTGTCTGAGGCTGGATTTGAACTCAGGTCCTCCTGACTCCAGGGCCACTGTCCACCTAGCTGCCTCTAAAAATCGTTTTTACATGTAACTGGGGAGAATTAAAATTCTTAGATTAAAAAAAGAAACTATAAGAAATCCTGTGTTAAAGGGAATAATTGCCCAGGAGGTTAATTGAGCAGAGGAAGAATTAACAAGCTCCATCCAAGCTCCCAAGTGTTCAGTGGCTCTTCCCAGGTTCACCCACACACTTCCCTGAAAATTCAAGTTGTAATTCTATTTGGGGAGATAGGAAAGAAAGTTCCATATTTAAGAGCACTGGCAAACTGACCCTTCTCTGAATGCTGAAAATTGAGTTCTGGGCTTGAGCAAGATTTGCTTTAAACAAAATCTTAAAGTGGACACAGAAGTAAGAGAGCTCCAATGGGATACAGTAGCAGATAAGGATGTTGCTGTTATTTTGTTAGTTATTACATAATTCCAAGCTCCCCCCACCATGTACCTGCAGTAGAATTTATCTAGAGTAAGTAAGGCATTAAACATTTACTGAATGAAACTAAATAATTTGGAGTTTGTGGCCTATGTATTTTTATTTAAATGTCTTTATTCATGGTTAAGGTTATACTCATAATTATTTTTAAAGTCTTTAATTTAAATAAATCTCATGTATGGACCAAAATATTCATAATGGTACTTGTAGCAGCTATGAACTAGAAACAAAGTGGGCGGCCATTGATTGGAAAACAACTAAATAACAGAACAGAAACTATTTCTGGTTAAAAGGATGAAATGAAAGTTTGTAGGAGCTGTTAGTCCACATATACCCCAGAAAATAACTAAAAAGGGTATGAAAAATGATCCAAAGGAGAAAAAAAATCAAAAGAAAAACAGAAATAAGCTCTTTTGTCTCTCCTAGGACTGCACAGTCAGTGGGCACTGGCAGAAGGGTTGTACATGAAGCCTGTAGGCATTATTTTAAAAAGATGCTCCAGGGGAATGTGAAGCCAGAAAAAAAAAATTCTAGGGGTCAATGTGGGAAACCAGAAGAAAAACTTACCTGATGAGTCTAATATTATATAGGGGAAAAACCATGAAAGCCAATTGACACAATGACAAATCACAACTCCAGAAGACCAGTGTTGAGTCATGGTTCCCCCTTCTTGGCAGAGATGGCAGATGAGAGGTGCAGAGACAGACCCTTCAAATGTGTGGCTTTGTCTTCTGACTCTACCTATTTGTTACAAGGTAGAGTTCTTATTTAAGGGGTGAGAGGTAGAGAGGGGGAAAGTTTTGAAGGGTGTGGTATGAGAAATATCTACCGGATCTCCAATTCTTTTTCTTAAAAGCCATTTTAACTTTAGACTTGATTGGTTCAGGGGATTGAGGCTCAGGACACTGACAAAGATTCCTGGTTACATAGAATCAGATTTCATGGATATCCAATTTCACAATAAAAGACGGGAGCGCCATGCCAGAGTTTCCTGCCACGTCAACATTGTATGCTGGGTGGTTAAAACAGGAGTTGTTCTGAAAGGGACCTGCGAAGTTTAGTGAACTGAAAAACTCAAGGTTAGTAACATGATGTGGTGGCCAAAAGAGTTAATGCAAACTTATCAACAGAGGCCTTATCAACTTATCACTGACCTCTTTTTAGAATAGGCCTAGCAGTAGAAGCTCCCAGTCAAAGGGCACTTTAGTCATTTTCTTGAATAGTTGTACCAATCCACACACAGCTCCATCAACTAATGTGTCAATGCGTTTTCCCCCCAGAACACCTGAAATATTGACTATTCCCATTCAGGTCTTCTTTGCCAATTCACTGAGTGTGAATCATATTGAGAATTTAAATGCTGGCAGTGGAAAAGATGCCATGAAGCCAGGAAGATCCAGGTTCAAATTCAAATTTATTATTTATAAGACTAGAGAAACCATCACCCTCTAAAGTCCCTTCCAGCCCTACAATCCATGATCCTATGTAGTGAATCCAGAAAACCATCTGGTTCCTTGGGGCCTAGCCTCTTTCCTACTGTCTCTGTCCTGGGTACATCTCCTTCTCTGGCCTCTCCCATTCCACCCCTCTGGAATCTGCTGGCAACCTCCCATGCTCAGAATGTCCATTTGCTTTACAGATAGGTTTCCCTCTACTTATGACATCAGAGATAGGAGACCAATTTGGCAATCCTGTACAAAACCCCAACCCTCAATAAAAAAATACTTTTTCTTCTTTGGCCTCATGGAGCTACCTTATAAAAGGATGAGGGTCCTAACACTCTTCCCAGCCCCACTCCAACTTGTTGTTGGGATGTTTCAAGTGCCAAGAACAGCCCTTTGCAGGAGGATCACAGACTCCCTTGCTTCTGCTTTAACCTGAAGACCATGGTACCCAAATGTTTCTGCCCACATCCTTGTTGTAGTCCTTCCCTGCTTGTCCATGTCCTACTGTGGAGATGTCAGTGGCTATGTCAGTTTTGGGGTAAAGGAGTGGAAATGGTCAATGCCCTGTCAGCCCTTCCTTGCTGCCTCTGCTTCCAGGCTGAACTCCCAGGCATGGATGTGTCCAGTTAATCTGAAAAGCTTTCCTTTCAAAGCATGGAAGGCTCACCTAATTTTTCTTTAAAGTCCCTTTATTACTTTATTTTATAGCTTTGTAAACATTCACCTATTTCCTCTAAGTTGTTGGAGAGGTCCCAGCAACTGACCTCCACAACAGTGTCTTTCAGGGGCAAGAAATGTGTAAAATTTTAAGTTTATACACTATGAAGGGAAGAAATTTCACAGATTCCCTTTTAACCAGGGTATAGACAGAAGTACTGTAGAGGTTGTCTTAAAAAAAAAAACAGACTCTGTAAATGGGAACAATGACTGAAGTGAGGCTATGTAATTATAATGGCTGAGGTCAAAAGATTATAAGAATATCCCTTTGTATAAAAAAAAGAATACTCCCTTTTTTATTTTTTGAGAAATGGGAGACTAGAGGTGTGGGACACTGAATGTCCTGGCAGGTTCAATTCATGTGTTAGTTTGGCCAAATGTTTTTTTCTTTCTCTCTTTTTCTTCTTTGTTGAAAGGTATGGCTCAATATGGGTAAGGGGGAGGGGAGAGAAGGATCTCTCTCCCCTCTTTCTTCTTCTCCTCCTCCTCCTCCTCCTCCTCCTCCTCCTTCTTCTTCTTCTTCTCTCTCTCCCTCACACATACACACACACACTTTCTCTCTCTCTCCTCTCTCTCTCTCTCTCTCTCTCTCTCTCCCTCTCACACACACACACACACACACACACACACAATCTCCCAAACTGGGTGTTCCAAAAGCTTTAGGGCTATTTTAAGCTACCGAAGCCTCAATACTATGTGTGTGTAAAGATACATACATAAGGAGAGTGTATGGAGTTTTACAGGAAGGACTAGCCCTTCTAGTGTGAGGGCTGTTCATCATCTTTGGTGTCCAACTGATCACCAACTCTCACCTGTGGCCCCAAGAAGTTGTAGTGCACACATCAGCCACACCCTGGCATACTACCTTGTTGGTGGAGCTAAGCCTGATGGAAGGTAACTGAGGGCTCTCAAACCCATTGGTGAGTTAGGGGGATGTCTACCCCAAGCATGTGAAGACTTCCCACGGTGGGGTGGACAGATGAGAATGATTGCTCCAGTGGCCAAGAAGGCAGCCAAAGCAGGTGCTGTGGAGTGTTTAGAGTTTGGTCAAATGTCAATGAAGATTACAAGATCATCTGTCGCATCCTGGCCATCCACACTTATCCTCCTAACTCATTTCTGTCTTGCCACTGGACTTCAGTGACTCTGGGAAAGTAAAACTGATGTCTTTGTGTAACTGCCTCACTTCAATCCAATTCACGTGCAAGTCAAGACATCCTAATTCATGATGTCATTGGTCTTCTCCAAAAAAAAAAATATATATATACACATATATATGTATGTATATATGTACATACACACATGCATATCTAAGGGTGTGTGTATGTGTTTATTAAGATGACATAAAAATAAAATGTCAAAAAAATGTGAAATTACTAAATTAAAAAAAAACAAGAAAAATAATCATCACCACCATAAAACACTAGCAAAATAAAGGGAATTTCTAACATTGCTGGGCTCAGCTAGGAGGGATTTGCCTTCCCTATAAAAAATGCTAAGCAACTCTGTGTGTGTGTGTGTGTTTGTGTGTGTGTGTGTCCATCCCAATTGGTCACAAGGTTGAGGCAAATAAAGAACAGGTGGGGAAAAGATTAAGTGTTCTTCCATGATGTCTATACAATTCTGTCATGCATTCACTTTATTCCCTATGTCTGTTTGCAGATTAGAAATAAAAAGGACCAGGAACTGGGGCTATATTATCCAAGCCTTTCAAAGTGGCTGAATTTTTATGAAAAATTCCTGTGGCTCACCACAGTAACTAAATGTGTCAAAGGCCCCAAATTAAACCTTACTCATATCTTACGGACCAATTCAAAACCTCAACCAGCCTGCTAAAATTTCCACCAGTAGATTCCACATTGACCAATGTCCTGTCCCAGAAAAGAGTGCCCGAGAGAGGAATTTGGACTTCATTCCATGGGAAAGTCATTAAATTTCTCTGGGCCTCATACCTCTAAGGTTCCTTTTGTCTCTAAATATCATCAGCCTATGAGCACTGGCAACTTCAATCTATTGATTGATCAACAAGCATTTATTAAACACTTAGTATGTACTCAGCATTGTGTTCAACTGGGGAAACAAAAAAAAAAAGCCAGAAAATTTCAGCTCTCAAGGAGTTTACATTCTAATAGAGAGGACAGCATACACATAAATGGGTCCGTACAAAATACATGAAAAGAAGATGCAAATTAGTCTTCTAAGAGGGAGGCACAAGGTGCTAAGTAAGGTGGGGGAGGAGAAGGGACCTCTTGTTAAAGTGGTTTTTGAGCTAAGAAATCCAGGGTCCCTAAGCGGTGGAAATAAGGAGGGGAAGCATTTGAGCCATGGAAGACAGTATACAGAGATAGGAGAGGTCTCACCATATAAGGAATGGCAAGTTGGCCAGCATGGCAAGACCACAAAGAGCATAGTGAGAAGAACAGATAGGACCAAAGAGAGGACTTTAGAGTTGGTCCTGGAGATTATGGGGAGTCACTGGAATCCATTGAATAGTAGGGTGATACAGTTACCAACACTTTAGGCAAATTGCTTTAGCAGTTGTAAAGAGGATAGATTGGGGCAGGGAAAGATTTGAGGTGAGGAGACCAATTAGAAGGCCACTGCTAAGCAGGGAGATAGGCAGGAAGGCCTTTAAACTAGGAGTAGCTACGTGAGAAGGGGACACACAGAAGTTCGGGAAGAATGAATAACAAAGTTGGCAAGTGGTTAGACATTTGGGGTGAGTGAGACGGAGGAGTCAAGGATTACATTGAGTGTGACTGGAAGGATAGAGTGGCCCTTGAGAATAATGAGGAAATCTCATCAGCAGGATCATTTGTGGGGTTTTGAAGGGAAGCTAATGATAACTCACTAGCATTTGTATAGAGCTTTAAGGCTTGCAAAGTACTTTATCTCATTTATTCTCATCACAACAATTGTAGTAAAGTCTATTATTATTTGCATTTTATATATGAGGAAACAGAGACCCTTGGAAGTTAAGTGACTTATTCAGAGTCACACAGCTAGTGGGGTTAGATTTGAACTCTGGTCTTCCTGACTGCAGCTGTGGCCCTCTCTCTCCACTGAACCATTGAACTGCATTAGGACATGCTGAGTTTAAGAAGGCCAAGATACATCTAGTTTCAGATGTCCCAAAGGGATCTAGAGATGTGCAGCTAAAGCTCGAGAGAGACCAGGGCTTGAGAAATAGATCTAGGAATCACCTACAGATGGATGATAATTGAGCCCAAGGGAGCTAATGAAATTATCAAGTGAGAGGATAGAGAAAAGCAGATCCAGGGAAGAGCTTTGGAGAGCACCCATGACTAGTGAGCACGACAGATGGAGATAAAAGAGGCTGAGAAGGAATGGTCAGACCGGGAAGCCAAGAACCAAGAGCCATGGAAGCCCAGCTCCCCAGAGAGGGGAGGGCGCCCAGAGGAGGAGGTCCAACAGGGACAAAGGGCTGTGCGGAAGGCAAGGAGGGCGACTAGACTGGAGACTGTTGGTAATCTGGGAGAGAGCACTTGCAGCTAAAAGATGAGCTCAGAAGTGAAAGGACAAAAGGTTTAAAGACAGTGAGAGGAGAGAGGGGGCACTGAGAGGAGATGGGTTTTTTAAGGCATTAACCCGAGACTTGGAAGAGAGATACAGAATAGCTATTGAGAATGGTAGGATCAAATGAAGGTTTGTTTTTTTTTTAATGAATATGGGAAACAGGTCTATTAATGGGTGGTAGAGAATAAACAAATATATATGGAGAGAGTGAATATTAGAATGGATATATGTGTGTATATACATACATATATATATATATACATACATATACACACACACATATCTGGAGAGAGAGTATAAACAGTACAGTAGACCGATATATATGGAGAGACTGGATATATGTGTGTGTGTATATACATATATATATATATATATATATACACATACATACACACGTATCTGGAGACAGAGTGTGAGAGTATGAATAGTACAGTGCACCGATATATATGGAGAGACTGAATATTACAGAGTGGGTAAGGATGACAGTGGGTCAGTCTAAGGAGAAGACAGGAGGATATGAGAGCAAGGATACAGATTGGTTGGCCTTGGCAAGGGGAAGGGGCCACCTATTCATCAGAAACTGTAGTGAAGGAGGAGGTGGGTGTGGAGGAAGATATCAGGGGGACATGAGATGAGAAGTAAGGAGAACAGGGAGCTTTCTGTGAGTGGCTTCAGCTTTTTCAGTGAAAGTGATGATGGTGACAGGAGGCTTGAGAGAAGGCACAGTTGGAAGGGCTACCGAAGTGGAGTGGTCTAGAGAACCCTTTGAGGAGTAATGGGGAGGGCAGGACTCTGCTGTCTCCATCTCTGCATCCTCAGCACCTTCTAGGTGCATAGGGTCATAAACTTAAAGCTGGGAGAACTCAGAAGTCAATGAGCTAACCCCTTCATTTTACAGATGAGGAGGTGAAGGAGGAGAGAGATGAAGTGACTTGCCTGGGGTCACACAGACATCAAGTGTCTCAAGTTTTCCTTAATAAATATTTGCTGAATGGCCCCAAATTTAAAGGGAACCTTTATAAAGAATCTGCACGCCCATAACCCACGTAGAGAAGAAGAGAGGGGAGAGAGTGCTGAAATTGGAGTCAGGAAGCCTCAGTTTCTGCTTCTATAAAATGGGAAAAATAATAGCCCCTACCTCACAGGACAGTTATGAGGGTCAAATAAAACAATACACATATAGTGCTTTGCAAACCTTAATGCTCTGTCTAAAGGTTAGCTATTATAATTATGTGTATCAAATGAGCACAGTCAAGAATTAGCCAAAAAAGGTCATCAGACAGTAGTTTATATAAATCACTCAAAATATCAACTTTCAAAGCATAAAATGATTCAAGCCTTTGATGTCCTTAATAAAGACTTCATTGAGAAAGTCCTCAGATAGTGAATGGTTTATCTGCCAAAATCTGGCATCCCCCCCCTCCCAAAAAAAACAACTTGGTATACGTAAGTATTGAATTAAAATCCATGTATACATAACAAAATCTTAAAATTTGACCATGGTTCTACAGCTGTATTCATGAAGTTGGCTTGGCTAAATCTGGCTCCATTATTAAAGTCTGGGTTAGCACCAGCTTTTAAGAATGTGCCAAGAATCATATATGGAACAATGAACTAATTAGAAGGGCAGGGTTCACTTGGGAAAAGGAAGAGAAGAAAAGAATCGCTCCACACAAAAGCATTCATGACTTGGGGGCTATTCAGTGATATCCTATTCAGTCGGGGCAGGCTGGGCTCCCGAGTGGTGAATGCCAATGATGGTCATGGCGCCTCAGTCTGTCATATTTGAGTACTCAGAAAACAAAACCAGACCATCTGTACTAATTCTGGAGGGTGAGAAACAAGCTCACAGGGCAAGAAATCTCGGTGTGTTTTTGTGTGGTCTGTTGTTTTCTCTGAAAGATGCTTCATTCAGACCCCACTTTTGTGATAAAACAATGCCTAGAAAGCCCTCCCAACACACTTCTCCCTCGGTTCAAGCACTGTCTTCTCCATGAAGGCTGCCTGTCTTCCCCACTCCAGCTGCTGCTGCCCTGTGACATGCCAAACTATGCTCTATTTACTGGGTTTACACTCAATATGTCCAAGTTTTCTCCCTCAAGAAAAAGCAAGCCCCTTGAGGACAGGAACGGTTTCCTTTTTGTCTTTGGATTCCCTGAATCTAACAAAGTATCTGGAGTAAAACAGGCATTTGGTAAATGCTTACTGACTGACGGACAAAGTCCTGGAAATGTAGTAGAATAAGCTCTAACACCACACACACACCCAGGAGATGGCCTTCACCGCCCCTCCCTCCCCCCTGCATCTGCTGATAGAACCCTGAAGAACAATTCATTAATTTTATCTAAAATATTTTGTTTTATGACTAAGGTGGAAATATATTTTGCATGACTGCACATATATAAGTTATATCAAATTGCTTGCTGTCTTGGGGAGTGGGGTAGAAAGGGAGGGAGGGAGAAAATTTTGGAACTCAAAATCTTATAAAGAAATGAATGTAAGAAATCATCTTTACATGTAATTGGAAAAAAATACCATTTAAAAAAAAGATTTTTTTTGTTGGGCAATTTAAAAAGATTCATAAAAACAGCCATGAATGACTAAGTTATTCTTAGTATTATCAAAACTCAAATCAACTACGAAGTCCTAGGAAGGAAGAGGTTATCCACCTCCAGATAAAAAACTGATACAAAAGTATGCATAGTACATGTGTGACTCTGTATGTGTGCATGTGTGTGTGTGAGTGAGAGACAGAGACAGAGAGAGACAGAGACAGAGAGAGAGACAGAGACAGAGAGAGAGACAGACAGACAGAGAGAGAAGAGAGAGAGAGAAATGGTGGCCTTTTCTAGTGCAAGGTGGCAAGGGAGAGAGATAATTTTGAATTAAAATATAACAAAACATAATAAAAACAAATAGTAAAACAAAAAATCCCCAAATATTCAGAAGGGGAAAAGATCTGTTCAAGAAAATAAGTTGAACACTGTATAATCATAGGGATGGAGACTGGATCTATGACTTCACATCAGAGGAGGGATTTCAATTCAGATATTCGTGGCTCAGAGATTTGCTCACTATTCATTATGCCACTGTGCCTCTCAATGTAACAATGACCAAGAAATTTGGCCCTGGAGAAGAGGTGAGGGCTATGGAAATAGCAGGGACAGCTTTCAGACTGGAGAGTCAGGGGTTAGTTACAGAATCTAGGAAAGAGCTGAGACCTCCCGACTCTCAATCCAGTACTCTCTTGGCTAGACCTCCAATAGTAAAACCAAGCAGCCTATTTAATACTAATTACTCCTGGGAGTCCTTCATTCCGACCTCCTTCTCCCAAGGTTGTATAATGAAAGCCTTTCTAAACTCCAAAGACCTACTACCTGGAAAGTCACAAGTCAGAGGAAAATAAAGGCCTCTGGCCCACAGCTTTCTATTGAAAACTGCTTTAGGGGGCACAATGTAATTAATAATTTCAATTACTGGGGAAAAAAATCAGCACATGGGGTAGGCCATGAATGTAGCAAATTATTCCAGGGAGAAATTCCTACAAATTTCCCCAGGGTTCTCTTATCAGAAGCCACTGCAATATTCTTTTGATTGACAGAAATAGATTACATTGAACTGTGTCAACCCAGATTAGAACAGGCTAGAAAACCAAAGTTGCAAAAGAAAGAAGCCTTAAGAACAAGAAATTAATAAAAATAAAAGTGAAATCTTTAGCCCCAGGATTTGTTAGTCCTTTAGACAAATGAAACTCCCCATTATTTAATGCTCCACCATCATGATACTGGCAATTATGGGAATGGCTGGGGAAAATTTAGCAATTAACTTTTTTTTAGCCTCTCTATAAGATTAGTCACTTTCTTCATAGAGTCCCATAAGATAGAAAGTCTTTTCAGATATGCAGAAAGCCCAGTGCTCCATAATCATTTCTGATAGGGTAAAATTCCATAAGTATGTCACTTTTCCAAGTAATCATTTGTTCAAAGACAAAGATCAGGGAGGTTTGGGTGTTTTGGGGGGCAGCAGGTTGTTGGATTGTTTCAGTTGTGTCTGACTTTTTTTTTTTTAAAGCAACTGGGGTTAAATAACTTGCTCAAGGTTACATGGCCAGTTATTTTGTGTGGGTTCCAAGTATCTGAGGCCAGAAGTGATCCCCAGTCTCCCTACGCCGGGGCCAGTGCTCTTACTCACTGTGCCACCTGGCCGCCCCTGACTTTTTGAGACCCCGTTTCGGGGTTTTATTGGCAAAGATACTAGAGTGATTTGCTATTTCCTTCTCCAGCTCATTTTATAGATGAGGAATTAAGGCAAACAGGGTTAAGTGACTTGCCCAGAGATACACAGCTAGTAAATGTCCATGGCTGGATTTGAACTCATGAGAGATGAGTCTTCCTAATTCCAAGCCAAAGGCGCAAGTGCAATCCACAGTGCCATCTAGCTGCCACTATCAGGGAGTCTTAGTGGATCACAAACTAATATCAATGAGTCAACAGTGTAACAGGACAGATAAAAGTAAAACTATCCTAGAACAAGGAGAGAAACTGAGGCCAATAGTGTTAAGTGACTCGCCCAGGGTCACACAGCTAGCAATCTAAATTTGAATTCAGGTCTTCCTGACTCCAGGCCCAGCACTCTGCACTATGGCACTACCTAACTTAATCGTCTTCAAGTATTTTTTTTTTATCAGAGAGAAGGTCTAGAGTCTAGGTGTGGCCTTTTGATTGAGTCCAAGTTTTACTGAACAAATCCTTTTATTAAGGACTCAGTCAAAGGGCCTCACCTGAGGACCTAGAGGGCTCAAGGCCACAGGTTTCCCCACCCCTGGTAGATTTAATCTGTTCCTCAGAGCATATTCCATCAATACAGTTTGTTTGAATTTAACTGAATATTTATTTAAGAGTGCAGTGGTATTACAAAGGAAACAAAAAACAACCCATGCTCTTGGTTGAGAGTAAGCATGAGAAGCTTCAAATTTGCCAACGTCAACCTGAAACTTAAGAAAGATCTCTGTTTGACTCCACACTTACTCTTTATCACCCCACATATCCAATCGGTTGCCAAATCTTGTCTTTGCTTTATCTTCACAACATCTCTGGCACCCAACCCATTCCATCTACTTACACAGCCAAGAACCTTAGTTCAGCCAGGCACTCATCAAGGCCTCCCTGCATTGAGTCTGTCTTCCCTTCACTTCATCCTCCATACACCTTACTCAAGCCAAAGGGAATTTCCTCAAGAGAAGATCTGACCACATCATTCCCCTATTCCACAGATCCCAGTGCCTCTCTTTTGTCTCTGGAATTCACAATCCTGCTCCAAAAGAACTCTGCCAACCAGACAAACTGTTCTTATCTTTGTTCCACAAACTCAAAACTCAGCCTCCAGTCTCCAAGGCCATTTCCTCTTCACCTCTACCTCATGAAATCTTCTCTCCCTAGGCTCAAGCTCAATCACTGATCACCTGTCACACAAAGTATTTTTGGATCCCCTTAACTGCTAGTGCCCTCCCTCAAGAAACCTTGCCTTGAATTACTCTGTATTTATTGTGTGTACATATTACATATTATATATTATATGCTCATATGTCCTTTTTGTCTCCTGGCTAGAATTTAAACTTTGGGTGCAGGGATTGTTTCATTTATTCTAATAGACAGTGCAAGAATTTATATAGGGTTTTATACCCTAAGATGCTTTAGACATGTTTCACTTGATCTTCCCCAAAGCCCTGTAACAGTAGGTGTTACTATATTTGCATTCCATTGTCTAGAACAGTGCCCAGTATAGTCTTTAATAAACGTTTGTTGATTGAACATCTAGCTTAGCATGGAAGTTAGCTTTTAACTTCAACTGAAAAGCAGCACCATCATTGGCTAGGAAGGTTTTGCCAGTCAGACACAATACTGGGGAAATAGCTTCACACACACACACACACACACACACACACACACACACACACACACACACAC
>NW_027185655.1:8807318-8834492 GCF_028583685.1 Petaurus breviceps papuanus | reverse complement strand
CACACACACACACACACACACACACACACACACACACACACACACACCCTTCCTAACTGCCAGCTCCACATCTCTCTCTCTCGGAGACAGTTGAAAAAGCTAGGCATGGGAGGGGCAGAGGGATAGGAGACGAAATATGTAACTGGCATTTTTCTTCTACAGCTGACTAATATTCTCCATTCCTTATTATGCTATACGAAATGAGGAACATGATTTTGAGGAACATGAATTTGGGATGCCATAAAATGACACAGGGTGAAGGAAAAAATATACAATGGAAAGAAAAATATGAACACCATAATTATTATAATGACCCTGTCTCACTGATAAAAAGAAACTTCCCACATACACCAAAATATTTTTCATACTTCTTTTTGTGGTAGCAAAAAACTGGAAACAAAATAGATGTCCATAGATAAGGGAATGGCTAAACCAATTATGATGTATGAACATAATGGAATTACTATGCTGTGAGAAGCAATAATGAATACAGTGAATACCAAAAAGCATAGGAAGGATAGACATGAACTGATACAGAGTGAAGTAAGCAGAACCAAGAAAACAATGTATATGGTACCTATGGAAAGAACCACCACAAAGCAATAGAAAGTGCATGCTGCAAAATTCCAAGGAACAAGCACAACCCCAAAGTCTGGATGAGAAGACACCTCCACCCATTCCTCTGGGGAGGTGAGCAGCACATAGTGGGGAAACATTGCTGATTTTTTTCCCTTTCTTATAAAGTTTTTGTTACAAAGGATTCTTTGAAAGGTATAGGAGTGAAGAGGGATATATTCATACATGATATGAAAACAAAAAAAAAAATCAATAAAAGTGTGCCTTGCAGGGAGATGATGATCAGAGCAACGGGAGCTAATGAGGGCACTCAGTGAAATGGCATGGAGGGTTTTGTAGGCCTGGCTCTAGGGCCAACACCCTCTTAGATCAGATTCAGTTTTGAGACAAAATGAGTCATTTGGAAATTACCAAACATCTAACAATTTTTTTTTAGAGAAAGAAATGGTAACAGTAAGAATAACCATAACAATAAACAAAGAAGTTACCAACAGGCTGAAGTAAGGTTACCAATACAGGACTTTGGAAATTGATGGGAGTTCAGTTCTGTTCCCCTAGAGACCATGCCTCCCTTTAACTAGAGAAAATGAAGCCATACCTTCCTCTTACCCAACAAAGCAAACAGGAGCAGAAAAAAAGGGAACAGCACAGGCTTAGGCAACAAAAATCTTATTTGTGGATGCTCCCATCTGACTGGCTATCCTATCTGTCTTTCCCTCAGCTAAAGCTGCTTAGATGAAATGCCTCCACTTCCCCTTCTCTTCCTCTGCTGAAACCTCTGCCTTCCGCTTCTGACATCAAAATGCGCTCTCCGAGGTCCTAGGTGATCCCTTCATAGCCCAATTGAATGGCTTCTTCTCAGTCCTCATCCTTCTTGACCTTCCTTTTGACCTTCAGTTTTCATTATATCGCTCTCTCCTTGTTCTCCTGCCTCAGTCTAACCCTTTGCTGGATTCTCGGCTATACCATGCCCACTAACTCCAGGTGTCTCCCAAGGCTCTGTCCTGGAGCCTCTTCTCTTCCTTCAGCCCCACTTTCCCCAGCTGAGAGGCATAAAAAGTCCCAGGCATGAAAAGTCTGGACCTGTCAGACCTGGGGGGAAGGGGTGCCTAAGACCAGGAAAGTTGCCATCCCCTAATGACAAGACTAACCAGGCAAACACATTTTCAGAAGGAACCAAAGGTATGTCTACAGAAGCTAAGTGCCACCATATCTTTGTTACATATTCTTGCTGTAAAGTAAAGGGCAAAGTAAACCTCCTTTGTTAAATGTTCAGTAACGCGCAAGTGTTTCATTTTGTCCTGACACTGAATCTGAACTAAGAGGGTGTTGGCACCTAGAGCCACACCGACAAAGCCATCCATGCTATTTCACTTAGTGCCCTTCTTAGCTCCCATTGCTCCAATGACCTCTTCCTGCAGATGACTTACAGATCTATCCAGCCAGTCCTATTCTATTCCCTGAGCTCTGGTCCCGTTGATCAACTGCCTTTTGGACATCTTAAGTTGGCTGTCTGTGATGAGGACATCACTATCCTCCCAATCACAGAGCTTGGCAACCTTGGTGTCATCATTGACTTCTCACTCTCATTCACCCCCAATATCCAATCTGTTGCCAAATCACACCTTTACAACATCTCTAATATATGTCTACTCTTCTCCACTCTCATGGAGAACAACCTCTTTCAGGCCATACTCATCTCTCATTAGGACTATTATAATAGCCTTAAAACTGGTCTTCCAGCCTCAGATCTCTCTCTACTCCACTGTATCAGCTACTATGCTGATTTTCTGAAATTTTCCTGATTTATCTCCTACTCAGTAATCTACTACACTCAATAATTTACTACCCAGTAATCTGCACTGGTTCCTTATTACCTATAGGATCAAACTGAAACTCCTTTGTCTGACATTTGAAGCTCTTGTTAACCTGGCCTTTTCTCATCTTTACAGTCTCCTAACACTTTATTTTCCTCTATGGAGTCAACATTCCAGCAATGTTGGCCAACTTGTAGCTCACTCTTTCCTGTCTTTACAATGATCATCCCCAGCACTAGAAATGCCCAACTCCCTCACCTCCTCCCCAACCTTCCTTCAAGCCTCATCTCAAATCCTCCCCTAAAGCAGGAGGCCTTTTTCTCTTAGATTTCTGTCTACTCTGTACATATCTCATATCCATCCAATTGTTTAATATGTTGGCTTTACCAGTAGAATGCAAACTCCCTGAGGGCAGACACTGTGTTTGCCTGTCTTTGTATCCTCAATGCTTAGGACAGTGCCTGACACAGAATAACTCCTGAATAAATGCTTGTTAAGTTGACCAAGAGGCATAGTAGACAGTTGGTCTTGGAGTCATGAAGATTTGGGTTCTAATTTTTCCTCAAGATACTCACTAGTTGTGTAACCTTTGGCAAGTAAAACTCTCTACCTCAGTTTCCTTATCTGTAAAATGGGGATAATAACCACACTTATATCACAAGGTTGCTATGAAGATTAAATGGGGCAACATGTAGATCATCATGCAAACTTTCCAGTGCTATATGAATGCTAATTGTCTATTATCACGACAGCTATATCACATAAAAAACAAAAGGCAGAGTGTTCAGCACCCATGAAGTTTTTCTCCTCTACTATCTGCCTTCTGATTTTACTCCTGGTCTCAGATGGGCTTTCCCTAAGCTCCCCTGACCTCCAGAAGCACCAGTCACCTTATAACTAATGTCGGCCACCATGTAACATTCATTATTTATCTTTTTATTTGCAACTGGGAAAACCTGATTTGTAAATTGATTGAAGGGATTCATAGAGATATTCCTCTTTTGTGCTCTCAGGCAAAGAGGAGATGGATAAATGTTTCCTGCTGCTGCCTAAAAGAAGCAGAAAACAAAGAAAACAGACCTTCTTGTTCGGAGTAGAACAAAGGTCAAAATATACTTTTTTTCTGGGTTTCTTTTTTCATCACCTACTTCATAAAATCAATTTAGGTTTTACATGGGTACCTGCCTGCATCAGCTCATCACAAAATATACTCCAGTAGAACCAGGTGTAGCAGCAAGCACCCCGGCGTCCTCAGGGTTTGCTGCCACCACAGGTTCTTGGATCTGCTTTGTTAAAGGAAAGCAACTCAAAATGGGTTATCAAGCTTACTTTAATCAGTCAGACATATATCGTTTACCTTGTTCAGGAGAAAAGGTCAGCACCCCGAACTTCAAAGTATACAGGCAGAATTATCAAGACAGAAACAGATCAAGTAGACAGATTTCCAAACTGTCCAACCATTACATCCATACCCAGTCAACATCTGGGTTTCCACATCTGGGTTTTTCAAAGCCGGGGGGGCCCTGGACAACGGCTTCCCAGAATACAGATCAAATCACGGAACACTTCTCAAAGTGAGCCCCCAAAACAAAGCTACACATCAAGGCTTATATAGCCTTCTCCTGGCTCAGAGAATGTAACAACCTTCTGGACCCACTGGCCAATCAAGAAGTATCTACTGAAAAACAAGCCTCCCACCCCAGGCTCCAGGTGCACTTTAGCCTAGGGGCAGGGAAGATCTTTAAATTTGCATTTCCATTACACCAGGTTAAACATAGTGAAGTCAGAAGATTCCAAACTATGTCAAGGTATAGGACTCTGAACAAATCATTTAATTTCTTAGTTCCCCATCTATAAAATGGGAATAATAATTTGTACATCTTTTACATCACATGGCCCTGGAGCAAATGGGACAGTGTATATACAAAGTACTATATAAATGTTGATCATTACAGGAATATCTTGAAGATATTGAAAGTTCAGTTCCAGACCATCACAATAAAGCAAATATTGCAATAAAGTGGGTCACATGAATTTTTTGGTTTCCAAGTACATATAAAATTAATTCTTACTATACTATAGTCTATTAATTGAGAAAAAGAATGCCTAAAAAATAGACTAATGTATATACCTTAATTAAAAAATATTTTATCAGGGTGGCCAGGTGGCGCAGTGAGTAAGAGTGCCAGCCCCGGAGTCAGGAGGACCCGGGACTGGTTCCGGCCTCAGATACTTAGCACCCACACAAAATAACTGGCTGTGTAACCTGGAACAAGTTACTTAACCCCAATTGCTTTAAAAAAATATATTTTATTGTTTAAAAAAAATGCTAGCAATCATCTGAGCTTTCACTGAGTTGCAATCTCTGTTGCCCATGGGTAGTCGTCTTAATATTAATGGCTCTCAATGATCAGGGTGGTGGTGACTAATGATTGGGGTGGCTGTGACAATTTCTTAAAATAAGACAATGAATTCTGCTGAATCCACTGACTCTTCCTTCCACTTGAACATTTAAAGGCCGTTGTAGGGTTATTAATTGGCCTAATTTCAATATTGTTGTTTCAGAGAATAGGGAAGTCCAAGGAGAGGGAGAGAGATGGGGGAACAGCTAGTCAGTGGAGTGGTCAGAACACACACAACACTTATTAAGTTCACCATCTTATACAGGTGAGGTTCATGGTGTCCCACAACAATTACAATATTAACATCAAAGATTATGGACCACAAATCACTGTAACAGACATAATAATAATGAAAGGGTTTGAAATATTGTGAGAATTACCAAAATGTGGCACAGAAACATAACGTGAGCACATGCTGTTGGAAAAATGGAGCCAAGAGACTTGCTCAGCGCTAGATTGCCACAAACCTTCAATTTGTAAAAAAAACAACCCCCCAAAACATCATAATGTGAAGCACAATAAAGTGAGTCATTCCTTGATTATGGCATCAAAGGCATAACAGATCAAGTGGCAGACAGAAGCTCTTCTATGAAATCCAGTCCAGTAAGTAGGTATTCTGCAAAGAACACGATATGATGCCAAAACCAGATTTCAAGAAAGAGAAGGAAGAAGAAAGGAAAGTATAAAAAAGAAAGAGGAAACCTCATGTAGGCAGAGCTGTTCTGTTCTAGACATAATGAGGAAAAGGCCTACTAGGCAAAATTCCTTCTAGTCCTAAAACCCTAAAAGTTCAACCCAATCCAATTTTTGTTAGGGTCCTCAAAGTGCTGAGTACTGTGCTAAGAAAATCCTCCATATTTTATTCCAAAAGAGGGGAGCTATACGGATTTCTGAGGGTAGAAATAAAATTTATCTTTCCATTAGAATTATGACAATCCAAATTCACTAGTGAAGTGGTGGATACAATCTAAGCCATCTGAGTAAACAAACAAACAAAAAGCAATCTAACTCCAAAGAAAAGATCACAGATTCAGACGACATCTCTCTCCCTCATTCTTATGGGGCATGTTTTTTGGTCCCAGTTCCAAAGGTGCTGGTTTGAAATGCTCTCTAGTGAGCCTAAATCTCTGAGGGATGCCTAAAATCAACTTAGAAACCCTGGCCAACCTTAGTGGATACGTAAGAAGTGATATTTCAGAGGCCCTTGAAAGATCTTTCTCTTCTTCCCAACCCCTCCTCGTTCCCCCCTCTAAAAAAAAAAATCAAATGAGACAAAATCCTTACTCCACAATTACATGTCACTCTTAGAATCATACATTTAGAATTGGGAGGGATCTTATTTCCAACTCCCTCCTTTAATGGAGAAATTAACATCTGTTAAGTTTAGGTTTTAGGGCAAAAAGGTTGTAAAACAGCAGGATTGGGACTTAGAACTAGGTCCTGATTCTGTAACAACATGTGGTTCAGCCTGGCCTCTGTAAAATACCCCTTGGCAAGGCAACATAACAACAATCCAAACTGAGGCATAAATAGGGACTCAAAGGATCCTTTCTTGAAAAAAAGGCTTTGAAAGACAAAAATGAAGAAGAGGGCATTGAAGAACATCTAAGGGACAGGCTATGGAAGTCAAGTCTTCAATTCTAAACTTCATTTGCAAAATGAAATAACTAAATTAGATGATTGGTTTTTCCATTGGAAAAACCCCAAGATTCTAAGACATTTTGTACCAAATTTTGTCACTTCTTTCAGACGGTGTCCATAGTGGGCAGCCTCCCTCCCTTCCTTTTTTGTATTGTTTTCCCTTCATTAGCTTTGTAAGGGTAGATGTCTATCTTTCTTTTTGATTAGCACAATGCCTGGCACATCCTAAGTGTGTAATAAATGCTTGTTGACTTGTCATGATTTTGCTGGACATGCTCTCCAATGCCAAGGCATCCATGATAAGCATTTAAAATGCCTACTCTGTATTAGGTGATATGCTATGCCATTTACTGGGGATACAAAGGCACATTTCCTCTCCAAAATGGCAAGAAAAAAGTATCTCCTTTGGAGGCTGACCTTTTTCAAATCCTTCTATTCACAGACAGCCTTACAAACTTCTTTGGCATATTCATAGCAAAGTCCATGGATAAAGTCCAGAGCTTGGTTTGACCATCTCAAAAGCCTATTCCCCAGACTGTGACATATGGGTGAGAGGAGAGCCCAGTAATTTAAATCCATTCATATGTGCATATCCTGGAATGACAGAGCAGATGGACAAGGAGCTTGGCACAGAATCACACAGAAGGAGTATATGAGGCTGGATTATATTTGGAAAACTGTAAGATTCTTTCAACAATTCCAAACTGCTTACTATCACAAAAGTTCATTAACACCAATATTCTGCCAATACTGTCACATGGTTATGAATCAAGAGATATTGCTGTTTCAAAAGAATCAACATGACATGTAACCCAAAGGGTAATGGGAAGAGGTAATGGCTGGCACAAACAGATTGTGAAAGTAGAGTGTCATCAAGGACGAGCATGAGAAATGGCATGAGAGACATTAGTCGGTACCTGCATAACAAGATGTGGATTGATGGAAGGCAATGCATTAATTAGTCCTCATAAGATATTAAAAGACCAACAGCAAAGCTAAACAGCTCTCCCTGGGCAGATCTATGGGAAAGCACAGAGAAGAATCACGAGGAATAGGAAGGCATGGAACAGTTACCAGTGATCTCACATCAATGATCCAAGTACTAAGTTTTTCCCTGACGGACACACATTCACCTAATAGTCTGGGACCAAACTATCCTATAAAGTGAAAGGAGAAGAAAAAGTTAAAGAAAAAAACAACATGTATTTAAATCACTCACATTACTGGACTGGTATGGCATTAATTTAGAAATAAAAGTTCCAGGCAAAGGATTATTGGAGGAGAACTCACCACAAAAGAGAAGTAAAGTGGATTGCAGAAAAGAAACAAGAGGGACTGGAGGGTTTCAGCCACTAATTACCCAGGATTCTATTCTAAGAATGAAGCAGAAGAAAAGCAGAGCAGCAACCAGAAATCCTTTTTTTTTTTTAAATCAGATATGTGTCACATGTGGACATGGGTCCAGAATAAAGGTTCTTTTTTGATTTATTGCTTAACCTGTGTAAATAACTTGAAGTTCTCTACCAGATTTCCAAATTCAGAATCAGTATGGTGCAGAAAGGCAGCTAAATGCTTCAGTGGACAGTCAGAGTCAGGAAGGCCTCAGTCCAAACCCAGTTTCAGATACTAAGCTGTGTGACCTTGTATGTGATGTGTGACCCTGGGCCTCAGTTTACTCATCTGTAAAAGGAGGAGGTTGGACTAGATAGCCTTTATGTTTCCCTCCAGCTCTCAATCTATGACTCTTGGGTTAGGGTCTGCAAGCTGCTGCTGCTATTTTCCCAGGTCTCACAAGGGGAAGAAAGGTGAAGCCTTTTGTATGTGGCTGAGAAAGGCCAAGGCCAGATGAAGTGAAGAAAGATGGGGGAAGCTGAGAAAACAGGGTTAGACCTCAAGAAGCAGAGTGCCCCAAATTGCATGGGTGAGTGACTGAGAGTGGATAATAATAATAAAAGCAAATAGTTATGCAGCCCTTGAAGGTTCAAAGCTCTTTACATATATAATCTCCTTTGATCCTCACAGCAATCTTGTAAGGCTCCTACTATAATTACCCTCATCTTATAGATGAGGAAATTGAGGCAGAGAGAGGTTCAGCTACTTATCCAGAATCACCAGCTAGCATATTTCTGAGGCTGGATTGAACTCAGGTCTTCCTGACTCCATCCAATATGAGCAAAGCAATCAATTATTGATCTGACAGGTGTGCATCAGAATTGATGGCAAGGGGTATGAAAGACGGAGGCAGAAGGGTCCAAAGTGGGAGTACTAAATCACTGAGGTCTCCCTGAGGAGCTTGGTGAGTTACCTGGATAAATTAGCAAACTAAATGATTAAAAAAGTACCTTGGACTTTTATTCTTTAAGGCAATAAATTTGCTTTCCATGCCACAGAAATCACGTTCCTTCTTTTAGCTAAAGTTTTTATTCAAATCACTGCCATTTTCTTGCAGCATAATTTACTAAGAATTAGAAAAGAACATTAGGCTACACCACATTAACTTCTATTCTTCCAAAATTATAAATAACTTCACCATCTGCAGGAAGAGATATTAACAGTCTCCAGTCAGACCCCAACAATTTTTCTGAGTTTGTCCTAGGACGACATGCTTGGGGCTGATCAACACATTTTGAGCTACTTCATAAGTCAGTCCTACAATGCCTGCCTGGCACACCAAAGGACCCTTCAGGTGCCTGTCAAATAAATCTCCCTCACCTACCCCCAACAGGCATACCTTTAATCTTCCTTTCTGCTTAAATCGGGACCAGTAAATTCCTTTCAACCCTATGTACAACATTGGCAGCTAGAGTCTGGGTTGTGCAAATTAATATGAAGCTTTAATAAGCATCAAAGAAAGAAGCCCTGAAGGGAGACGAATAGAGCTGTCAACCTTTGCACTTCATTCCTTTGCATTCCTGTCTCTCCTATATACATTTTCCACTCAAACTGCCTTAATTTATATGGAATGTATTCACAGTAATGAAAAATATTCTGAAATATTCTGCAAAAGCTCTATATTAATACTTTATTCAAATGAAGGAAAACTGAGTGAATTCATTCAAACTACATAGGGTCCAATCTAAATGCTATACTGCCTGAAAGTAATCTATCCTATTTTGTAACCTATTACAAGTCAAATCATGAACCCCTTTCCTAGTCCAAGAGACTTAGAAATTCTCCTCAGTTAATCTCTACAACCAAGAAGCAAAGAACCCCTCTTTGGGCCTCAGTTTCCTCATCTGTAAAATGTGGCAGTTGAACTAGTCAGTCTCTTAGGGCTCTTCCAGCTCTAATGGCCCATGATTTTATGACTCTGTGGTCTAAAAGAAAAAGCTACAGTTCTAACCAACAAACCATCAGTGATGTCATTAATGTTAATTACTCTCCAATGGTACAGATCACAATTCATAAATATGTTTTCATATTGTGATTCTTTCACTGTCCTCTCCAATCCTCTCTTGGTGAGTTACCTGGATAAATTAGCAAGCTAAATGATTAAAAAAGTACCTTTAACTTTCATTCTTAAAACCATCTCCCATGTGTCTTTAAACATTTCTATAAAGCAGGTAATTTTAAGTGCCCTTCCCCCAACCAAACAAAAGAAACCTAGGTCAATGACAGTCCCTTGTAGAGTGAGCAGCTCTGGTTGGTTTATTATGATTCTCTTAACTAGCACTTGCAAGCACTCATTCACACAGAGATTATGCTGATATTTCACTTACCTGAGATGTGCTCTAATCTTTCAACCATGAATCGGAGAATATGAAGAACCCTGCTAAATTTCAATGTGATTGAATATCAAAGCTCTTCAAAGCAGACACAAAGAGGGCAGGCATTTCTTATGCCTTCCATGAGAGGTTATATGGCTAAGAACCTCGCTGTCTCTCCAAGGTTATTTGAGAACTAAATCGGGACAGAATCCGAGGGTGCTCTTTTGCGTTCTGATCCATGTTTGCTCCCCGAAATCTTCTATTTTCCCACTACTGCCTCCTGGGAAGGGACAACCCAGTGATCTGGGGGAATATTAACTTCACATAAGGTTCCTCAATTCTAATGTTAGATAGCAATAAGATATGACTCAACTGAGATAATTAACAAAGTACTTTGCAAACTTTAAGGGGCTATATAAACTCAGGCATTGTGTGGAGGGAGGGTAATTCACTTAAATTCTGAAAATCTTGCTTTATGAAGATATGAGTAGCAATACAGTCATCTACTTTCCATCTCCAGTGAAGACAACAAAAGGATAAGCTTTGAGGTGATAGCTGTGCAGATGTTTTTCAGCTGTGTCCAACTCTTCACGACCCCATTTGGGGTTTTCTTGGCAAAGACAATGGAGTGGTTTGCCATTTCCTTCTCCAGCTCATTTTATGATGAGGAAACTGAGGCAAACAGGGGTAAGAGACTTGGCCAGGGTCACACAGCTAGTAAGTGTCTGAGGCCAGATTTGCACTCGGAAAGATGAGTCTTCCTGATTCCAAGCCCAGCACTCTATCCACTGTACCACCTAGCTGCCCTTGAGATGGTAGACCAGGTTAAAATATAAAGATAATGTTTCAATGAGCTCTTTTAGAGCTCCCCCTTCCATAAAAAGGTTTCCTAGATAGTATAACTGTGTATGTCCCTAACAATCTATATTTACCAAAGAGTGTAATAGAAATTATAAATGAGATTAAGCCCCACTGGAAATTTCTCCTCATATATGCTAAAACAAATAAGCACCATTATAACTCTCAAATTCCATTTGTCAGGATTGATAGGACTTTTTATTTCAGCTGCTGTTCCAAAGCATAAGGTCTTTTTCAGGCACAGAACAGCTGAGCTAAGAGTGTCTGCATTTCATTTGCTATGATGCTATTGTACTCATAAAAGCATTGTCCCCAAATGCTGAAGATGCTGGGTAAGGGTCTCCTGATTTAATGCTTGTTGTCTCCCCCTCCAGCATGTAAATTCTTTGTGAGGAGAGATTGTTTCTTAGTATTCATATACCCAGAACCTAGCCTGGTACATAGTAGGAGATTAATAAATCTTTATTGACTCATCAGAATTAACATGCCTTACAGTATACCAGAGGAAAGTGGAAAAATTATCACCAATTAAATTTGAAATGTATAACAACAACCCTGTTGGGATAACCTCAAATTGTGTGGACCCCACTCAATGATCTCAGCACTACTTTATCAAATATATCCATGAAACTACAAGTCAACCTGGGGTCCATGGATAGATTTTGGGTATGGAGGTCTGTGAATTTTTTTAAAAATAGTTTGATAACTGTACTTCAGTATAATTGGTTTCCTTTATGACCCTATGTATTTCATTTCATGCATTTAAAAATATCATTCTGAGGGGACCATAGGTTTCACCAGACTTTCCAAGAAGTCCATGACACAAAAAAAAGGTTAAGAATCCCTGGTCTGGAGGGTGCTATCCATGAACAATCAAAAATTTGATTGTTCATGGATAGATGAAAAGAGATTTTTCAAAAACAAATGGTCAAGGGGACAGAGATAAGGGCCTTTCCAGAAATTTCACATGGGAAGAAGATGAGTGAGGAAGGTTACCATCAAAGAGAAAAGCCTTTGGAAAAGACTTTGGATCACATGAAGCCAAGGATGGCAGAGGATGCAAATGCTGTTTGGAGGACAGGACCCTGGCCTAGTCTAAGATGAAGTGGTTAAATGTCACTTTGATATCTGCTCCTGAGTCATCCACCCCAACCATGATGGCCCCAGTCCCAGTGAACTTGGTAGCCAAGTTGATGTCCTGAGAAATGGCCCAATCCAGGTGGAAAGCAGAACTATAGAAGGTAGGCTCTTCAGAAAGGATCTCTGACCTACTTAGGAGAGAAGCAGAAACAGGCCTGACCAGACCTCCAGCACAATTGAGAATCTGGGCTAGGGAAGTAACAGGAGCCCTAAGGTCCTAGACTCTGATCTATCTATGCCTACCTTTATCTATCACTGAGTCACCCATTCTAACCACCCCTATACCAGGCTAGGGATGGCAAAAAGGAACCAGCCTTCCCAAAAGTGCTCTAGGACAAAAAGTGTCACTCTCCTCTGGAGAGTCCAAGGAAATCAGCTAGCCATACCTAGGCAAATGGGCCAAGTGTAGCAGAGTTTCTATGGAAAGTTTAAGTACTATGTCAAATTGCTTGCCTTCTCAAGGAAGGGGGAAGGGAGGGAGAGAATGTGAAACTCAAAAGTTTTAAGAAATGAATGTTAGAAATCGTTTTTACATGTCATTGGGGAAAATAGGTTTTTTTAAAAAAGAAAGTTTAGGTATCACACAGTTTTCCTTCCTATACACTTCAAATTATCTGACCTTGGTGCACTGTTTTTCTGAATTCGTCTATTCTTTTCTCCATTACACCTAATCTCTAAAACACGTACCCTTGTGGTCTGAGTATGTGGTAGCAGGGAGTAAAAATGGAAAGCGATAACAGGTGGCAGGAAGAGTGTGCTGTTACAGTGGCAGCTGCTGGAAGGGAAGAGTATTAGAAACTGGCGACAGCAGATCTCTGCACTGAGGAAGCCAAGCAGGCTCAGGGACCATGGTAGTCATGGGGCCATCTCTAGTCAAGTTAGTTGATAAATAAGCGTTTAGCAAGCTCCTACTGTGTGCCAGGCAGTGTGCCCAGCACTGGCAAGATGAAGAATTCCAAAGGAGTCTAGCTGGGTGGGAGTGGCCTGGGTGCCTGCCTTCCTCTACTCTGCCCTCCAGTCAGGAGGTCCAGAGCTGCAGCCATGATCTCTAACCTCTTTATGGTACAGAAGAGGAAAGTGAAGCCCATTCCAGTGACTTCCAAAGGTTACCCAATTAATTCAGTGCTCTGACTTCAAATCCATTGTTCTTTCAACAGAAGTAGGATCCTTCCTAAAAGGGCGTGGGCTCAGGTTAGAGTTAGGGCCTCTTGGGGGTGGGGGTGGGGAGAGGAGAAAATGCCTGTTGAAATATTGGCTGTAAGCAGCCAAGAGAGAATAAAAAGTCAAAGAAAACAGCAAGGTTTTTGTAAGAAAGACTGAGTGAATGGGGGGAACTAATGGTTTAAAGAGTTAAGTTGGAGGGAACATACGTGGTAGAGGAGGGAGGAATTCTAAGAAGCTCAATTTGTGAATTGTTGAGAAAGATATTGGACATTGTTGGGTGTGGATGTTATCAGACCTGCTCAGAAGGCTCGGTTCCTGAAGTAAAGATTAAAAGTCAGGGAAAGATTTTTAAAAATCACAGATTTATAGCTAGCAGGGACTTTAAGAGTCAATCTAGTCCAAGAGTCTTATTTTATAATTGATGAAAATGAGACCCAAAGATTTCCCCAACATTCCCCAGGTGGCTAAGTGGCTAAGTCAAGATTCAAAGCCAACTTCAATGATTTCAAATCCAAGAGTATATTTTCTAGGTTATTTATAAGGAAGAAGAGATATCCAAATTCATGGGAGTGGGGTGGGAATGGTGCTGAGGTAATGTCATTAAAAGTATATATATAAAAGAAAACTAGCTAATCTCTGACTGTATGGCACCTAAACTTTCTAAAGTCATTCTGTCCAAATTCATGAATCTTTCTCTTTCTAGGGTCATAAGGCTCCCTTGGGGTCTCCAAAAAAGTGGCATCTTGTCCAATGTTCCACACTACCTTAAAAACTTTGGAGCCAAGGAGTCCACTGAACCAGTTCCAAAAAAACAACTGGAATCCTGGAGAAGGCTCATGAACAGATCTTTTTACACTTTTTGCTCAAACAAATAATCCGTCTTCCCCCTGTGCCCCTCCCCTCCCTCCCCCCCACCAAATAGATACTCTCAGGGACAACTTGAGCTGCAAATTTTAACACCAGTACCAGCCATAATATCCCAGTGGTGACCCCACCCTGTATAGGAGAAATGAGAAAAGGTCTCCAGTCTTGGATCTTCCACTCAGTCTTGTGACCCTGAGGCATCTCTCTGGATCTCCAGTTTATTATCTGAAAAATGACTAAGTTGGAATAAATGATTTCCAAGGTCCCTTCCAGATCTAAAATTATAAGACTAAGTCAGTTCAATATCTACAGTACTGTTGGCATTCAATAAAGACTAAACTATGTATCATATTAATATTTATTAACTTTAAATTATGCACAAACAGAGTTCAATACCCAAAATAAACCTGACACAATTCCTATCCCATCTTGGAGCAGCAGCTTACTTCTTAAAGAGCCATTCACTCAAATGGGCATACCACCAGTGTTCATAGTTTTAGAAATCTTATCCTATGCACTAACTTTTTGCCTTTTGAAATAGGACCCTTGTGAAAAAAAAATGCAGCAGTTCAAAATTTCCATGAGGACACCCCTGTGGCAAATGAAAGGGTCAAGTGACTCCAATGGACAAGTCAGCAATAGTCTGTCCAAAAAATATATTTGAGGACCAAGAAAAACTCAAAAGGCTCTGGTTGCAGGGTGAGGAATGGAGCCTGCATTTTTCTGCTTGTGCCTTATTAATGGCTCCCTCCCACTCTCTTTCAGGGTAGGAAACAGCATTCTGTTTGCATTTTTGTCATTTCCTTTGGACACAGCTGAGAATAAAAATTCAGTCAGTGGTGTCCATTCAACAATGGCTGAAGAGTAGACCCGGCAGGCCTACCGAGACTAACACCTTCCCCCCTAAAAAAGTACACTGGAGATGCAGAAAAACAGCAAGCAACATGGATTCTGAATAAACCTTTCTTGGTGTTTTAAGTGACTAAGAAGATGGGGAATGGATTTAAACTACTAAGGGGGTAAAGATTTCCAGCGTGATACCACCTCACTCACCGAACCTAGTGTCCTATTCTGCCCAAGAGACACCCTCGTCAAGGGTGGGGAACCTGTGGTCACAAGGCCACATGTGGCTTTCTAGGTCCTCGGGTGTGGCCTTTTGACTGAATCTGAGTTTTACAGAACAAATCCTCATATTAAGGTGACTGACTTGTTCTGTGACGTTTGAATTCAAAGGGCCACACTTGAGGACCTAGAGGGTCACATGTGGCATTGAGGCCACAGGTTCCCCATCCCTGCCCTAGACAAACTTGTTAAATGGTCTAACTCCAAGGTAGTATTGGAGGCTGCCCTCCATTCTCCCCTTTCCCTGCCCTTTTCCTGCCATCTCCTTCCTGTTCTTCCTTCTTCCTTTCACCTGCCCAGATGGCCAGTGTCCTATCCTTGACCTCCCCCTCTGTTGGGGAAAGCTTATCACTCCTTCAAGATCCCGTTTACATTCTATTTCCTGTATGAAGCTGATTTCCCTCCCACATGGATCTGTGATATTTGATCTTTCCCTCCCAACCTGAAGCTCAGATAGCATTTTGTTTCTCTTCTTACCTTGTTCAATTACTTCATAGGAGGCCTTAGTTACTTGTATATGTGATTCTCTTACAGATTCCCTGAGGGAAAGGATTATATCTTATTTATCTTTGCATCTCCCTTGAGATTATTCCAGTAAGCTAAATTAAAACTGTAAAATTGAATGCCTGCCCTAAGAAAGGGCTAAAGTCATTCAACTTCATAAGAATAAGACAAAAGAGGAATGGATAGACAGTATTGTTTTAAAAAGTATCTGGGGATTTTAATGTATCTGTATTTTATAATGACAGTAAAGCTAAGCCAATGCCATGTAGGAAGGTGGGTATGAGAGAGAGGTACCCTTGAGGACCAAATTTAAGGGGAATAATTAAGAATTTACTAGGTAAATTTGGTGATCAGTAACCTTGAGGTGAAGCTAGGCAAAAAGACAGTTTCCAAGGGATAAAGGTATATATCACTCTCATAATGACATTCGGAGAATATTCTGATCTCATCAATAGGGAAGAACTAGTTGCTGGAGTAGAAATGGTGGGACCCTGGAGCACCTCATCCTAGAGTTTGTGATAGAGAAGAGGAAATCTGGGCATGCCCCCCAAGACTTAGGGAAAGCAGATTTCAAAGGCTTCTAAGGAAAAATGGGTAGGATCCCATGGAACAAAATGCTTCCCAAGGAGGTTAACCCAAAGTGGGATGGGAGATGTTCAAGAATGAGTTACTGAAGACACAAAGGGAAATGATTCCAATGAGGAAGGAAAATGTGATGAAGCCTTTGTTTGGGGAGAAAGATGAGATGATGAGAAGGGTCAGCAAAGAGAAAGCAGAGTTGCTTTGTTTCCTATTCAGCTGTTGCTTTCTCTGCAAAGAACAACTTTTCCATTGGAAATGATAACAATAAAAAAACCCAAGACACAAAGGGAGCTGATATCCAAGATAGGCAAGGAGGTGGTAGGAGAGAATCTCACTGCTCCTGATGAATTCCAGTTACCTGGCCTGGAGGAATCATGGCATCCCCAGATCCTGAATGTACTGACAGGCGAGACTGCTGAGCCATTGTCAACAGGGTTTGAAAAATCAGGGAAGGGGCGGCTAGGTGGTGCAGTGAATAGAGCACTGGCCCTGGAGTCAGGAGAACCTGAGTTCAAATCCAGCCTCAGACACTTAACACTTACTGGCCATGTGACCTTGGTCAAGTCACTTAATGCCAACTGCCCTCCCCCCAAACAAAGAAAAATCAGGGAAAATGTGAAAAATACAGAAGATTGGAGAAGGGCAAATGTCTTGGTTTTCTGTTACCTGTGGCCAGTGGGCTTGATGTTGAGTCCTAGGAAAATTCTAGAAGGTGACATGAAAGCAATGCCTAGTATATATCTAGAAAGGAAATGAGGATTATAAAGAACCCTAATTGCTGTCTAAAACAGGTCATGTCAAATCAACCTCAATTCAGAAATATTAAGGGAATAGACAAGGGATGGCTGAGGACTGTTACCCTAGATTTTATGAAAACTTCTGAGAAAGTATCTCATGCTATTCTTACAGAGAAGATGGAGAGGTAAAAATTAGACACTACAATACAGTCAGATGGACTAAGAATTCATCCACTCATGAGCTGGACTCATAGAACAAATTGTTAATAGTTCAATGTCAACATGGCAGGAGGTTTCTAATGGAATCCCTCTGAGATCTTGGATCTGGGATATTTAATGTGGTTTTTTTTTATCAATGACTTTGAGGTATAAATGGTATACTCATCAAATTTACAGATGATGTAAAGAAGGGGAGCGATAAGATAGCGAATGACAGTATCCAAAAGGGCCTTGACAGGTTAAGATTATTGGGCTGAATGTACTAAGAAGAAATACAACAAACATAAATGTAAGGACTTGCAGTTGGATAGTAAAAAAAAATCAACTTCCTAAGAATAAGACAAAAGAGGAATGGAAAGGCAGTATTGTTTCAAAAAACTATCTGGGGATTTTAATGGACTCCAGGCTTAATGAACCAGCAGTGTAATGTGGCAGGTTAAAAAAAAAAAAACAACCAAACCACTAATATGATTTTGGGTTTTGTTAAGACTTCCAGGAAGTTGGAGCCGATAATTCCAATGTACTCTCCCTCATCAGACCTCATATGGAATACTATGCTCAGTTCTGAAGTCTATAGTTTAAATAAGATTATGTGGAGGAAGGCAATTAGACTGGGAAAAGACTTATTCCATGACGCATGAGGAGATGAGGAATGGAGCATGCTTAACCTGTAGAAAGAAGACTAGAGATAAAGATGTAGGAACAAGAAAGGGGTCTTCAAAAAAAAAAAAAGAAAGAAAGGGATCTTCACATATCTGAAGGCTGTCCCAATCCCTCATGGTTGGTAATGCCAAAAGTGATGGGTTATCTCCAGAGGGGGCAGGCTTCCAGTATACCTGGTGGGTGGCTTACAGATTCATTTTGATTATGGGTTGGAGTGAAGGGTCACTTACAACTCTCAAATTTTGGAATCCTGTGATTATCCAACAGGGGACAGTTTATGTTCCCAAGGTCATTTTCAGTGTATAAAACAATCTTTCTTGTGCTTTTTCTACTTCCAACTGTTCAAATATGAAGTATTTCATTATGAGAGTCAAGATTTAAGATGACTTGAAGCCTATCTTCCAAATACTTTCAAAACCATACAGAAAAAAGACGGTTACCTTTATATTGCAGAAACTATGACTAGCACAAATCCAAACCTAAAGAAAGCATGTAGAAATACAAACATTAAAGGTATTCATGACTATGATAAAATGGTCCCTATATTTATTGGCTTCCCCTTCTATATTTTAAATAGAAATCTCCAATATACTAAGATTAGGAGATTAGGAACCAAGTTCAGAAACAAAATAGCTTCATCTTCAAAAGCACAGTGATTAAAAGAAAAAGGTGCAGTAGTGTAAATAATAAAGCTAGATTTTTAAAAAATGAGTGTGACAGAATGTATGTCAGTTTGATATTAGGAAAAATATAAACATAATAGGCTATATTAATGACAAAATGAAATCATATGATTATATCAGTAAATAAAGTTTTTTGACAAAATTCAACACCGATTTCTGTTTTTAAAAAAATATTAAAAAGCATTGAAATAGAGACCTTTCCTTAATATGGTTAATTATTACCTATCCACATAAAATCAAGAGCCAGCATTATTCATAATGGAGAAACCCTAAATAAAGGCTTTTCCAATAAGATCGTGGGTAAAAGAAAGATTTCCTTTATCATCACTATTATTTTATATAGTACTAGGATTGTTAGCTAGAGCAGTAAGAAAAATAAATTGAAGGACTAAATGCAGGCAAAGAGAAAACAAAATGATCAGCATTTGCATATGGGATAGTCTACATAAGAGAATCCTGGAGATTCAAATGAAAAATTAACCAAAACAAAAACTTCAGCAAAGTAGTAGGACCTAAGCTGAGCCCATGGAAATCATCAACCTTTTTACAGAGTACCAAGAGAATCCAACAGGAAGAAATAGAAAGAGCTATTCCATTTAAAATAACCACAGAATATATAAAATGATTAGGAGTCAACCTTCCCAGAAACTCACAGGAACTATATAAATACATCTATAAAACAACTGTTATTGAAAAAAAGACAAACCTAAATAATTTGAGTGATATTAATTGCCCTAAGTTGGGCCATGCCAATATTATGAAAATGACAACACTACCCAAATTTGCTATTTAGAGCCATACCAAACTTCCAAAGGGTTCATTTAAAGAGCTAAAATAAATAATAAAATTTATTTGGAGGAACAAAGGATGAAGAATTGCAAGGGAAAAAATAAAAAGAAATAGGAAGGAAGGGGGCCTAGCTGTACCACATCCTAAACTCTAATAGCAATCATTAAAACTATGTGAAGCTGGTTAAAAAATAGAGAAGTAGATCAGTAGAACAGATAAGGAATGGAAGATTCAGAGGCAGAGGACAACAGTAGCAGGGGGTTTTATAAACACAAATATATAGCTACTGGGTGAAGGACTCACAGTTTGGTTGGCAAAAACTGCTGGATAACATGGAAAGCGAGCTGGCAAAAATGAAATTTAGACCAAGGTCTTCTGCTACATACCACAAGAAGTTCCAAACGTAGATATACATGAATTAGATAAAAGTGATGTCATAAATAAATTATAGGAGCAGAGAAGAAGGTAACTTTCACAACCCTGGAAAGGAGAAGAGTTCTTGCCCAAAGGATAGAAAGGAACACAGAAGATAAATAGGCTATTTTGGTTACACAAAAATTGAAAAGCTTTTACACAAACAAAAACAAGATAGCTGAAATGAATAAGGAAACTGTTGACTGGGAAAATATTTTTATAGCAAGGTTCTCTGGCAAAATATTATCTAGGGAATGAATATAAATATATAGGCACAATTTCTCAGCGGATCAATTTTCAAAGGATATGAACAGGAAATCCTTCGATCATATGGAAAAAAGAAAATTATCAAAAGTATGAAAAATATTCCAAATGACAAAAATGCAAATTAAAAGAACTCTGAAGTTTCACTTATACTTTCTAAACGGGCAGAGATGATTTAAAAAAAAAAAAGGAAAATTACAACTGTTGGAGGGGATAAGGGAGAACAAGCACAAATAGAGCACTGTTGTTAGAGCTGAGGTTTGACCCAACCATTCTGGAAAAAATTTGGAACTATGCCCCCAGAGTCGCTAATGGGCACATCTCAGGTATCCCAGTAATACTACTATTAGGCATATACCCCAAAGACAGAGAAGATAGAAAGGGCCAATATGTACCAAACTATTCACAGCAGCTTTTTTTTTTGGTGTTATACTAAAGAATAGGAAACTAAAAGGGAGGGGAATCCATCAATTAGGGAATGGCTTAACAAATTATAGTATATTAAGGTACTGAAACATATTTATTATTGAGCTGTAAGTAACGATGAAAAGGACCGATTCAAAGAAACCTGAGAAGACTTGTATGAAGTAATATAGTGAAAGGACGAGCCAGGAGAATAAATCATACTGTGACTACAACATTGTAAAAAAAAAAATCAACATTAAAGTCAACTTAAGAACTCTGATCAAGAAAATTACTTCCAATGATGAAACATTCTACCCTTCTCTAGATGGAGAGATGAGAATGAGACATATGTTTTTCATTATGGCTAACATGTAGATTTTACACACACATATATACTGTCTTTTTTTTTTTTTGCTTTTTGGAGGGCAGTTGGAGTTAAGTGACTTGCCCAAGGTCACATGGCTAGTTTTTGTGTTAAGTGTCTGAGGCCGGATTTGAACTCAGGTCCTCCCGACTCCAGGGCCGGTTCTCTGCTCACTGTGCCACCTAGCTGCCCTACATATACTATCTTTTATAAGGGAGGGGTTTTGGTGGAAAGTAGAGAATTTGTGGAGAGAGATAGTGATGTAAAAGAAATGAGGGTCAACAAAGCATCTAAGAAAACAAAGAGAAAAAGAGAGAAATTTAGTGAGAAACAAATAAGCAGAACAGATTTTCAAACTAATATGCTGCATTTAACAGATACTTTTAAAAAGTCATGAAAAACTAAGCTGGTTGGAATGAGAACTGCAGTTTTTATAGTAACTCTTTTTCTGTTGTTCTTTGCATATCAAGTTCATAACAATAATAAATTAAATGGGTTTCTCAAGTCTGAATGCCAGAAAATCATATTTGGAAACTAGACAAAAAAATGTCACCACCTCCCCACTCCATTTACATGACCGGGGCAAGAAAGGGTGTAAAACGACTCAGCATAGACAAGGTCTTTGAAAGTATTACCATAAAAATAACTTCTGAATTGTGCCAAATAATGTGCCTCATTCATCAGCCAGTGAGTTAAAGTGCCCTCCAAAAAAGGGACCAATGAGCAAAGTGTAATCCTACTGACAGTCATTCATCTACTCACTATGCAAATAGTCCACTCGGAATTTACAGTATAAGATGTGGTCCCTTTCTTAAGGGAGTTAAAACTTAGCACAGAAATAAGATAAACATAAAATTCTACTGGACATCTGCATTAATGGGCTATGCACAGTTGCCCCAGGGCAGGGCCCACAAAAAGTACAATGAAAGTCACTTTGGGGTGTGACTTTTTAATAAAATTTCCACTGAAGTCATACTCCAAAGTGAGAGCAAATTTTTAAATGCAAAGAAGATGCCATCTTTAGACCTTGCTTAAGTTACACAAGTGGATGTGGACAGGCCAGTTGTGATTAATTGTTAAATGAATGGTCTAAGAAATAAGAACCATATAAGTTCCAAGTAAGGAGATCTCACTGTGGGCTGGATTGTCAGTGAAGGATTTCATGGAGAAAATGAGAATTGATTTGGCCAGGTTATGAATTGGTAGAGAAGAAGGTGTGTGTGGAGAGGTGGGAGAGGAGAAACATAAGCAAAAATTCAACAACACAGACTTCTCAGTTTCTTTGTGGGGAAGGACTAGAAAGATTTGATCTGGGACAGAGTTAGTCTTAAGCCCAACCTGGGAACAAAGGCAGAGCAGCAAAAGGGGAAAAAAGGAGTGGGTCTATCTAGCTTAAGCAAATAACACATACTGGGAAAGATCAGGCTTGGAGGCTTCCCAAGGGAAATAATTCTTTCCAGCAGCTGGAGAGCCCTAATACACTGCCACGTCCACAGAGACATGCGAGGAGCGCTTTCCCATGGCCCCATTCCTAGGACCAGAACTTTCCTCCCTAAGTAACCAGTAGCAGCATCCACCACCCTTTCTAGATTCACCTCTCAATATCCACAACCTTTGCATCTATCTCTGGTGCCTGGGACAAAGTCAGCAATGAAGGTCATTGTTAGGACTTTTTGGTAAATTTTCCACCTAAAAAGGGTGGAAAAAAAATAGTGGGAAGCATGCCGATGGGGGCTCAAGTTGAACTATTAGAACTCTTAATTCTTTGGGGTTTCCCTAATAGAACTAGTAGTAGTCAATTGCCTTATGAAGACCCAATCTGCCAGTTCAAATATGAGCTGAGGAAATATTGACGGTCAATACCTGACTAAAAAAATCAGAAAAAATAAAGGAAAAAAGTTGTCACCATTAAACATTAAATTTTCAAGGGCAAAGGAGATGCCAAAGGAATTTTTGTTCAATTGACTTGATCTCTCAGTTTAAGGCAGTTAATGCAGAGAAGCTGGGGTGGAACAGCTATTCAAGGAAGTTGGCTAGTCAGAGAAACTTGGGGATTCTAGGTTAAAAAATATGCCATTGATGGGGCGGCCAGGTGGCTCAGTGAGTAAGAGCACCGGCTCCAGTGTCAGGATGACCTGGGGATCGAATCCGGGCTCAGATACTTAGCACCACACCCAGAAATAACTGGCCGTGTAACCTTAAGCAAGTTACTTAACGCCGATTGCTTAAAAAAAAATATGCCATTGATTCTGCAGTCCCCCTTCCCTCCCCACATTCCCTCCCTACCCTTGGACTTGAGTTCTAGTTTTGGCTTCACTATTAAGTGACAAAGTCCTTATGGATCACTTAATAGCAATCACATCTCTACTTTTTCAAGTCCCAAATGAGGTGCTATGGCCTCCAAGAACTCTTCTGCTATTGGCCTCCAGCTAAGTGTTACTTTCAAAATCTTTTATCCCTCTCTGAGCTTTCCTATGTACTTATTTGTTTGTTTTAAATATGGTTCATGCCTCCATTAGACTGCAGGCTCCATGAAGGTAGGGAATATATCTTTTTTCATTTTTGTGTTCCCATCACCTAACCCTGAACATATTTCTTAATAAAATATTGCTGAGATTTAAATTAAAATCTATAAAATGAATTCATAGCAAACTTCCCTCCCCCACCCACTAAATGGAGAATTTGAAAACAGAGAGAAAACATCTAAAAGTGCTCTGAAAAGGTGAATGATACGCCCTCAATTGTCGTAGACACCTACCTGCTCAATAGACTCTGAAGAAACAAAACCAGAATTTCTTCTTGGGTCTTAAAACTCCAATTGTGAATAAGAAACATGTTATTAAGCTTCCTTAAAACCAGAATGAGGGAAGTTTCATTCTTGGGTCTGCCTCCCTTCCTTTCCCACATGTGTCTTTCCTCTGCTGAAATCTGCCCATGGGAAATTTTTGTCTAACAGTCATAAACAGTAAAGTTTGATATAGTCAAAAGATTCCTATCCTGCCTGAGGTATCTTCTTATCAATTATATTGGCTTCTGCCCCAACACATGTAATGGGAGGAGGGACTGGCTAAAGAGGGCTCAGTTCTTAAGACATTTGTAGATATCTCTTTCCTGGTTTCAATCCAAGCAACCGCACGAAAACTTTGGGGAGCCAGTTTCCAGCCATGATCAACTCAGGAGTTGATACTTTGAAATGAAGAAAGTCTTCTAATTGACTGCAGAACTAGAAAAGTCTATGACTCAGGAAGCACTGAGGTAGAACTGAGGGTTAATACCAAAAATAAACATGCTCACCTTTCATGTTCTTTTTCTAGGCAAATTTAAATAAGGAAAACTGTTTTAAGTTGCCAGGTCAGGGAAGGGTAGCCACCCTATATCTCACCTGGCTGCCATGAATCCATGGGCACAAAGTACCTTAATTTCTTTTGTGTTTTCTCTTTCCTGATTTTAGGTGAATGAATATTACAAGAGGGAAGTGCTTCAACAATGTTGGGAGGTCAATAGATCCAAAGGTCCCATTGGAGATAGCAGTAGCTTCCAGGAACAGACAAAGTGCCTGTGGACAGATCTGGAAAAAAAAACAGGCACCCAAGGATAGTGGTAGCTTCAGGGACTGTGACCCTTTATGACAGAGAGCAGTATGAGTTGTAGCCTCTAGAAAGTCAGCCATTTGGAGCCCAACAAAGAGCTACATGAATTAAGGGAAAGACTCCACAAAAGGAAAAAAAGGACCTCTTAGTCAAGAATAACCCATTTACCACATGTATTCTTGACCATTATACTTTTAAATTTGATCCCACTTGTTCAAAGGACCTTACATGTGGGGAGATAGTCTATGCCCTAGTTTAGGGGGAATGTCTTGTATCAACTCTTCTTTCTGCAACTTCTCAGTAAATTTCTTTTGTGAAAGCAAAGAAAGTTTAATCCATTGGTTAGTAGTGGGAAGCATGCCGATGGGGGCTCAAGTTGAACTATTAGAACTCTTAACTCTTTGGGGTTTCCCTAATAGAACTAGTAGTAGTCAGTTGCCTTACAGAGACCCAATCTGCCAGTTCAAATATGAGCTGAGGAAATATCGATGGTCAATACCTCACTAAAAAAAAATCAGAAAAAAATAAAGGAAAAAAGTTGTCACCATTAAACAGTCTGTTTCACATACAGTGTAAAGTTGTTTTTTTTTTTTTCCCTAGATCTTACATTGTCTATTTCTTCTTGGGAGATACATGTGCAGGAGATGTTGATGAGCCTAAGATTGTAGGTTTTGAAAGATGCTAAGTATTTTGTGGGCAAAATCGACAAGTATTTATTAAGCATTTACTGTGTATACAGTGGTTTATCTGGGAATACAACAAAAAAGGCAGTTCCTGCCCTCAGGGAGTTTACATTTTAATGTTGCCATAGCGGATAGAATGTCAGGCCTGGAGTCAGGAAGACTCATCTTCCTCAATTCAAATCTGAGGTCAGATACTTACTAGCTATGTGACCCTGGGCAAGTCATTAAACCCTGTTTGTCTCAGTTTTCTCATCTGTAAAATGAGCTGGAGAACGAAATGGCAAACCACTCCAGGATCTTTGCCAAGAAAATGTTAAATGGGGTTACAAAGAGTTGGACACAACTGAGCAAACTGGGGGAAAAATGACACCAAAAAATGGAGCTGGAGGGAAACATGAAGAAATCTAGTCTGTCAGAAGTAAAGCCCAGAAACAAGGCTGGTCTTGGGCCCTTTCTCAAAACAATATTTCTGGAAGGAAATTACCGATTGGAAGATGAGCTCATAGGGCAGAAGAATCTTCCAAGTGAAGGACTATATCCGAATTATTTTTATAATTGTCTGATGTATATGGAAAGGTAGGGAAGCTGTATGCAAATGAAAGCAGACACTACATTAAAAAGTGAGAAAAAAAAAGTAGACATTGCAATTATATAAAACAGAAGGCCACCATCCTAGTGACAATTAGTGTGATTTATATATTATATCTGATGACTCCATAAGAAAACCATAAGTTAGAGTGAAGAAACAACTGCGTTTTAGGTATTTAAAGACAACTTTAATGTATTCAAAACACATGAAATTCCAAAGTTTAGAGGAATTTCAAGCATTCAATCAAATGAAAATAGCCTTCTCTAACCAGTCAGTCAACAAGCATTTCTTAAGTATTAGGCAATGAGGATACAAAGAATGGCAAAAAAGACAGTCCCTGTCCTCAGGAAGCCTACATTCTAATGGAGAAGAGAACATGGCAACAAGATACATACCAAGAAAATGGAAAGTGATCTCACAGGAAAGACACTAGGCAACACAATGGCCTGCAACCTAGGCCAGTCTAATAAACTCTGCTACATGGACTTTTAGCATGACAATAAGCTATTCATGCTGCACAAAATGCTCTCTCTAGCCCTTAGATTTGAGTGTTGAATGCCAAGGTTCTTTCATTAACATAGATAGCGAAAAGCTCACTAATGTCAGCACCAAATGTTAGTTCTGGTTGGAAGGACTTGCCTTCCCATCCAGATCAGGCTTCAGATGCTCTAGATTGGATTACGTGACCCTCGGCCTCTGTCAGTTCTCTTCTTGGAAGGATACCTTTGACTTTTTCACACTTCATCTCAGTTCAAATATTGTTTCAGGAATTTACCCCAATCAGTACCAGTACTGTCTGACAGTACCTGTCAGACAGGCTTGAATAGCCTACTGGGGGTATTGCTTGGAAGGAAGGGATTTTCTGTTGATTTTGAATAATGAAACAAAGAGAAAACAATCATATAATACTTTTGGAAAAGGTAGGAGCTGGGGGTTTGCTGGGTATTTGTGAGAGAAAAACTTTGGTTCAGAGACTACCCATGGAAGAGATTTCTAATCTGAAGCTGAAAATGTCCTCTTCTGAAACAATCAAGAAAAAGAATAATGTCACCGAAGGTCAGGCTCAAAGCAAAAGGCAACATGAAAATAAACCAGAAACCCAGGAGCAAGAGTTGGGCAGCTAGGTGGCGCCATAGTGCATAGAGCGCCAAGCCTGGAGTCAAGAAGACTAACCTTCCTGAGTTAAATTTTACCTTAGATATTTACTAGTGGTGTGACCCTGGGCAAGTCACTTAACCCTCTTTGCCTCAGTTTCCTCATCTGTAAAATGAGTTAGAGAAAAAATGGCAAACCACTCCAGTATCTCTCCCAAGAAAATTCCAAACAAGCTACAAAGAGCCTAACGTGTCACACACACACACACACACACACACACACACACACACACACACACACAC
>NW_027185655.1:8771171-8807308 GCF_028583685.1 Petaurus breviceps papuanus | reverse complement strand
CACACACACACACACACACACACACACACACACACACACACACACACCCCAGGAGCAATAAACAGGAAGGAAAGGAATAAGCATTTATATAGGCTCTACTATGTACCAGGAATCTTCACAACAGCCCTAGGGAATAAGTGCTATTATCATTCCCATTTTAGAGCTGAGGAAACTGAGATGAGCAGAGGTTGACTAGACCAGGGTCACATGACTGGTAAGTATTTGAAGCTGAAATTTAATACTGAATATTGAAAACTGAAATTGAATCTTCCTAACGTCAGGCTCAGTGCTCTACCTACTTCCCAACCAGCTGCCTCTAAAATTCTAAGTCCTAAAGAAACACGAGTTCTGGAGGACCTGAGTTCAAATCAGACCTCTGATAGTTACTTGCTACTTGCATGACCTTGGGGAAATCACCCCCTCAGCCTCAGATTCCTCCACTGGAAAATGAAAGCTTTGGCTTAAAAGGCCTCTCAAAGTCCCTCCCAATTCTTGATCTAGGATCCAAGGGTAGCTCTGTTAATCAATTCAACTCATGTCAATTCAGCAAATGTTTTTTAGGGGACTATATGCAAAGTCACTGCACTATGTACTGGGGGAAGAGCCAAGCATTAAAAGCATACACCTATCCACTAAAATCCCAAGGTCTTCTTATTTTAAATTGAAATTGTATTGTTTTCCATGGTTCTACCAGCAATCATTACTCCCCAGATCTTTCAAACTTTCCATATCTTTTATTTGCAAAGTTGAGTTTAAAAAAAATTATCCTAATTACTTGTACATTAAATGCTACTTTTATTAGATCTGAACCATAGTTCTAGCCTGTTAAGATCTCTTTGGATCCCAATTCCATTGTCTAATTGGCTACATATCCCCCTCAGCTTCACGTCACCTGTAAATTTGATAAACAGGTCATCTGTGGCTTCACTAAAGACAATGACAATAATAGCTGAGCAGAATAAGGCCAAGCTCGGATCCCTGGGGAGACTCCATTTTTTTTCTCAGGCTAGTCCTTGGGTCTAGTCACTCAACTGGTTCTGTAGCAATCCCATCTTAGCCACTAAGAAATCATGAGATATCTCTGTCAGATGGCTTGCTAAAACCTAAGCATTTCTATACAATGTCTACAGCATTTCCCTAATCTCAAACTAACAATCCTGTTAAAAAAAGAAAGTTTTCAAGTTTGCTCACTTCCAAGTTATCATCCCTTCCCTCCTAAAGCTTACATCTAGTTGGGGTGGGGTGAGATAGCAGTGAAACATGACAGACATACCAATAGGACCTAATAATTCGAAGTAAGTATGTAAAATAAAGGCTTGAGGTCTAAGGAAGAAAAGATTTCTGAAGGGAAGAAATATCAATCTTACTCAACAAAGGATGAAAGATTTAAGGTTGGTAGTAAATAGCAGAGTCAGGATTTGAACCCAGGGTCTTTGGCTCCAAATTGAAGTTTCTTTTCACCATACATTACAGGTCCAACAAAATCAGTTGGGGCATAATCACAATTTGATAATTTGGTATAAACAATCAGACAATTGGCAATCGCTAGACTAGCTAAGCTTCATAGGAGCTGGGACCCATGTTTTCTTTTCTTTTCTTTTTGAGGCAATTGGGGTTAAGTGACTTGCCCAGGGTCACATAACTATCAAATGTCTGAGGTCAAATTTGAACTCCGGTCCTCCTGACTCCAGGGCCAATGCTCTATTTACTGTGCCACTTAGCTGCCCCCAATATTCTTCTTTGCATTCTCCATACTACCAAGTACAGGTCTTACACACAGTAGGAAATCAATGAATCAAAATTGGAATACACAAACAGTAGAAATCAACAAACCAATCGTGGTTTGTCATCAATCAACCAACTATGCCACAATCCTCTTCCTTTTGTCCTTCCTTTCTTTTTGTCTAGATGTTGCCATATGGAAAGAAAAAAATATGGCCTAGAAAATAGGGTGAGAATATATGGTCTTTCTGGTGAACTTCTTAGAAGTGTTTGTTTCTCAGTAATAAAGGAATAAGTTGCAATTTAATATTATGAAGTTTTTAGTTATTGTGACTGTCTATAACCACTTCGAGCAATTTAATTGAGCAGTAAAATGTTTTATCTGTATGGGATATCAAACAAGAAGATAAATTTCTTAAATCTTAATATTTTTGATAAATCAATTAGAACTAATTTTTCTTTATTCAGACTTTTGGGGAGATATAGTGTTTTTCTGAATTTTTTCTTTTGATCTAAGCTATCCAAGAACAAAATTTTAAAAAGCAACATTCTGAAAACCATTATCACATGTAGAAGGAACTTTAGTGAAGACATTTTTCAACTAAGAATTTCCTCCATTGCATTATTCAGTCCCCACCCAAGATAATGTGGAAATCGGGACTGATAATGCTTAAGATTCAGGATAATTAGTGTTCCCTAGAATTGGGAGACTAGCATTCTGATGATATCACACCTTAGAGGAACACATTTCACACAATAAACAGCAACCCAAGATCATTCCAAAGGTGAACCTAGAATGTTATACTTTCCTACATTGAAGGAAACATTGAACACCCAGGCTCTCCCAGTATAATCAAGTATTTTGATTATACTCCAACCCATGCCTGAGGTTACAGTAATTTAATTTTACTTCAAAGAGACAACTCAGACTCTGCAGCTAGTTTCAGCCCCCTAATGCAAAACCTTTAAATGCCCCAACTATTCAGTGACCTATACAGAAAAAACAAGGCTGTTATAAAAGAGAAAAAATACAACAAACTATGGAACTCACATCTGGATGGCAGACAGGATGTTCCTATTGTAATTGGCCACATCCCTAGAACTTGGGTTTTGCACAGAGTTCCAATGAAACTGATACATTTTTAGAAAGTGTGCAATCTAGAAATTCTTCCCAGTCCCCCTGCCCCAGTTTTCCATTTGGGGGTAGGATCAAAATAATAACTGTAATAAAGGACAAAAAAACTTCATAAACAAGTAAACCTATTTCTATCTATTTCTATTCATTACTTTCTTTTTTCACATGAATATTTTTAGTTTAATCAATGTATTTTGTGACCAGGAAATAAGGTGAGGAGAGGGGGAGGGAGAAAGGTAGGAATTAAAGGGAAGGTTGGTGAAAGGTACATACTACATTAGAACTGCTAACAAGTCAAAACCATGATTACTTGAATTACTAAGGATCGGTAACAAAGATAGTTAACATTTATGTAGTGCTTTCTGCTTTACAAATATCTCCTTTGATCTTCAAAGCAACCCTGGCAGGTAGGTGCTCTCATTAACTCCATTTTACAGCTCAGGAACCTAGTTGAGGATGGCTAGTGAATTTGAAGGGAGGGATCAAGCCCCATATATTGGTCTAGAGTTTCACTTTAACTAGTAACCGCACAATTTTGACAGCATGGACCTGCCCTAAAGACACTATGGCTGCCAAACCCTTCCTCCATCCACGCTCAACCGAATCACAACCATCTGGACAGCCGTGTTTCTGTTTCTTCTGGGAACGCAGTCTGCTGTGTTTAGAAATCGGTGAGGAAGAGCTATCATCTTCCTCTCTTACTGAAGCATTTGCTCAATATTCAGAGCTTGGGCCTCCAGAATCTAATGTGACTGTGGGTCTAACCCTACGGTTAGAAATAAGAGGAGGGAGGAGGAGGAGGAGGATGGAAGGGGGCCAAGTTGGCCCCCTCTTTCCCTAAACATCTGTGCCAGCTCCACAACCGCTGAATTTGATCAAAGAAAGGGCGCCTAGCTCAGCGCCTTCCTTACACAGGGCACTTAATGATGTCTGTTGAATTGAATGAAAAGACAAGAACTCCTCCTTCCCCTTCCTATTTCCTCCTGTAAAAAGAAAATGCAGTCTCAACAGAGTCCAAAAGGAGCTGGGCTCCCAGGGAAGGAGAGAACCTCACCCTCAAAAATAGCCCAGTATTGTCCTGGGCAGTAATGAGTCATTTACACGGAGGATGCCTTGCCAAAAGGAATTCTCTCCAACCCACGAGCCTCGGAATGTAAGCCTCCCAGGCCAGGCTGGGAAAACCCACCGACCCTTCCAGGGGCGGGCACTGGCGGGAGCCTCCAGGCCACCAGCGAGCTAACAGGGTATCGGGCCATTCGCGAGCACAACCCACCGGAGGCCTCCCCCCTCCCTCCCTCCCTTCTCCTCCCTTCCCCTTCCTCCCCTGTCCCACACCCACCCTCGCCCGCCCCCAAATGTAATCCGCCCTGCATAGAAAAGCTAGCACCCTGGCGGGGAAGGGATCATTTTCAAACTTTTGGTAGGGGAGGGGAGCGGAGGCGGGGAGTGGCTGCGAGCTGGGGCTTTCCGGGTCCGGCCCAGCCACAGCAGCGTGCGGTGGGGTCGGCTCGGCCGTATCGATCTCGCAGCCCGCAGGCGAAAGCCACGTCCGGATTCTTCTCAGTTATAAATGTATTTAAAGAAATACATATATTTTTCTTCCTATTGCCCACCACGACAGGAAAGCCTGTCTCTGGTGTAACGTTCCAGACAGTGAGATCTCTCTCAGCGTGAAGGGAAGGTGTGTGCGTGTGTGTGTGTGTGTGTGTGTGTGTGTGTGTATGTTGGGGGGCGGGGGGAGAAGGGTAGGGGAAAAGAGAACACACACACACACCATCGAAGCTTTCTTCAGACTGGGGGGGGGGGAGAAGGAGGGAGCAGAGACATTGCTGCAAAAAAAAAAAATCTCACCAAAGACCGTCTCTGCCCCCACATCCACACACACACACACACACGCGCACACACACACACACGTGAAAGGGGAGCTTTGGAACCTAGACACTGTTGCATAGCATGCGAGGTAATCCATTAGGATCCCTTACACGCACCTCCACACTTGACACCAGTCTAAATTCATCTCTCTGTCACACACACACACACACACACTCACACACACATACACTCTGCTAAGCTTCAATGCCCCCGGCCCTGTAACAAGCACCTTCCTCCTCCTCCTCCTCCTCCTGCACCAGATCTAAAAGCGGGGGGCTCGGGGCTGGGAGGATGGGGGATGGGGCTGGGGCCGGGGGCGCAAGCAGGGGCGCGGCACTCACGTTGGGTCTCCCCACGGCCACGGCCATCGCCGCGGCAGCGCTCTGGGCTTCGGCTGCCCTCGCCCACTGGCTCCCGGGCTCTCCCCGCGACGCTCGCCGCCCCGGCTCCGGGCTCTCGGCACTCGGCGGCTCCAGCTCCGAGTCCAGCTCCCGCTCACATTCAGAAGCTTCTCCTCCCCCCACGCCGCCGCCCCGCCCGCTTTATTAGAGCAACATGGCCACCCGACTGGAAGGGACCATTCGCTTCCCCTGGAAGGGGTGTCCGCGTGTGTCTGGGCAGAGGCCCCGGGAGCCGAGGCGGGGGCAGCGGCGGCAGGGGCTTGCGCCCTCTGGCCGGCCAGCCGTGGGCCCCGGAGCGCTCTGCTCGCCCACCCTGGCCATCTCGTTTCATCCCAGCCGTCGCCCCCACTCTCGCCGCTACCACCTCCCTCCGAATCCAGCAGTCGGCCTCCAGCTCCCCGCCCCGGTGCAACAGGACGCCTGCAAGCTTGCGCGCTCGCGGCTCGCCCTCCCCCGGGCTCCGGCAGATGCTCGAGGCCGGGAGCAGCCAGCCCTCCTGCGTGGGTCTCCTAGTCCCGGGTTCTGCAGCGCGCGGGGCTCCGGGGGGGCGGGGGGAGGCGACTGAGAGGGAGGAGGTTGGGATGCAGTCTAGGGGCAGGATGATCGGGGAGAGCACCTTCCACAAAGCGAGGTCCAGTGCAGAAATGCCTGGTCCCGCGGAGAAGGGGAAGCGGAGTGATGCTTGGGCACAGGTGGCAGGCTGGCCCCCAGAAGGACCGGGGAGGCAGCGCGCCTCCTTCCTCCTCTGTCTTCTCCCTCCATCGCCTAGAATGGGGACTTGGACCATGGCAGAGGAATTTCTCTAGCGTAACAGCTGGAAGTTGTCATCTGTCTACCAGGACCGTAGTGTGGGGATGGAGGAGGGCAGGACGAAATTGCTGCGGGCTACCTAGCCTTCCTGCTTGAGAGGGGGGAAAGGGAAATGCTGGCACTCGGGGCTTGCTTTTAATGTGGCTGTTAGTTCTTGAGAGGCAGAAGGGTGGGGAGGGAGGAGAGGCGACCCCTCAGTATATTAACAAAAGAGGGCCCGGTCAGAGCACCGCTCGAGCTTAGGACATTCTATGGGATTGGTTCTGAAGCCGGAAGGTCTTTGCGTGTCTGTGTATGTGTGCATGTGTTTTTGGTATGAATGTATAAATGTGAGTGTACCTGAGAATGTGTGCGTGTTGTGGGGTGGGGTGGGGGAGCATGCAGAAGTGAGTGATTATGGAGTCTGGCCATCTGTGAACGTGGGATTGGGAGACACCTCCAGGGAAGGGAATTATTATTTATTTATATTCTGCACATGGCAACGGCTTTACTGACTAAATTAGAGGAAGAGTGTCCTGAGGCCCAGGAAGAGGGTTTGAGCTGAATCACATCACAGATCCACTGTGTATCTTTATCTCTGAGAGTGCCACTGAGGGGTGGGGGATGGTGGCCTCTGGAAGATTATAAGAAATGCATAGCTGTGTCGGTAGCATATAGATAGATCCTTTTCAGCAGGTAATTGGGCAGACTGGGTGTCGGGAGTGACTGAGGAGATGGAATGCCTGCATGGGATTTATTTCTTTATTCTGGCCTTTGGGTCTCCTCTTCCAGACTAAAGGCCTCTGGCTCTCAAAACTACAGAACTGGCCTTGAGCCCAAAAGAGTGTTCTCTACCATCTACCCTGGACATTGTCAGGTCTGACTAAATCCTTACTGACATTTAAAGTGACCGACATTTTAAAGTGAAAGCATTTATCTTTTGTCAGAAGCAGAATAGTCCATTTGGTTAGAGTATTCTGCTAAAGAAGACACTTTTGAAGACTTCCATTAGGACAGGTGAAAGAGCCTTCACTGGTTCTGAAATCATGGTTGTTGCTGTTTAGTCATTTTTCGTCTGACTTTGTGATTCCATTTAGGGTTGTGGTGGTAAAGATATTGGAGTGGTTTGCTGTTTCCTTCTCCAGCCCATTTTACAGATGAGGAAAATGAGGCAAACAGGGTAAAGTGACTTGCTCAGGGCCACAGAACTTAGTAAGTTTCTAGAGGCCAGATTTGAACTCAGGAAAAGGAATCTTTCTGACTCCAGCCCTGGCACTCTCTCCATTGTGCCACCTAGCTGTCCCAAAGTCATAGGACCTGGATTCAAGTCTTAACACTGATTTTTTATTACCCATGTGACCTTGAATAAGTCACTCTTATTACCAATGCAACCCTGAGAAGGGTTAAACTAAATGGCCTTTGAGGTCCCTTTTGGGTCTAGAGGTCTGATCCATAAAATCTTAAGAACTTCAAGGACATCTAATCAGAGACAGGGAAGCAGTGTGAATAGAGTACTAGACTTTGACTTTGGAAGACCCAGCTTGAAACCTTCCCTCAGATCCTTACTAGCCATGTGGACCTGGGTAAGTCACGAATCCTCTGAAAGCCTCAGTTTTCTTATCAACAAAATAAGTATAATAATAGTACCTACCTCTTAGAGTGGTCCTGGAGATTAAAAGAGTACACACACACACACACACACACACACACACACACACCCCTACACACATATCTACATGCATATATTATATACACACATCTACATATATGTATATAGATAGATAGATGTAAAGTGCTTTTCAAACTGTAATGCTCACAGCTATTATCGTGGGCATCTAGCTGCTGTTTGAATACTTCCTGTAACAGGAAGCTTGCTAATTACTACTATGAACAGTTTTCTTATTTTTTGACAATTCTAATTATTCAGAAGTCCTTTCTTTTGCCAAACAAATTTATCGTCCTGTAACTTCTACACATTGGTCTCTAGTTCTTTCTTTTTGGAGAAAACTACTCCCTTCCAACTTCCATATGACAATCCTTGAAATCTTTGAAGGTTTGTTTCCTATCCACCCCAAATCTTTTCTACCTCAAGTTAAAAATCTCCATTTTCCTCAACCAGTGAGGACATGACAAAGTTTCCATTATCTTTCATCATCTTGATCACCCTCTGCCTGATGCTTTATAGTTTGCTAATGTCTCCCATAAGATGTACCTAGGTGTGACAGGATATTGCAGACATCATCTGACCAGCCCATACCCCCCTTAATCTGGACCCAATACTTTCTCCTCCCCCCCCCCCACTTTATTTTTATTTTACCTTTTTTGGAGGCAATTGAGGTTAAGTGACTTGCCAGGGTCACACAACTGTCAGAAGCTACATTTGAACTCAGGACCTCCTTACTTCATAGTGAGTGTTCTATCCACTGTGCCACCTAGCTGCCTGCCTCCTCAATACTTTCAGTAAATCAAACTAAGTGTATATTCTTTTGAAAGCTACATCTCCATGGTCGCTAATGGTGAATTTATAGGCAATTTAAAACCCTTGGGTCTTTTACATTTGAACTACCATCAAGCAAATCTCTGATCCTCTACTTACATAATTGACTTTTTAAAACCTAGATGTCCACAATTCCATCCTGCTGAGACCATTTGGAATCCTGATTCTCTCATGCAGGGGATTAGCTATTAGCTGCACAACTTTGAGCCATCTCAAAATTTGATAAGAATATGTTTTCTATGTCTTTAAATCATTGATAAAAGTATTGAACAGTACAAGACAAGGACGGGGCCTTGTGACATGCCACTAGAGAACTCCCTCTCGGTTAAAATCAATACATTGATCAACATTCTTCGGTTATGCTTTTTAAATCAACTGTAAATTCATGTAAATGCACTATTAATCAGCCCATATTTTTCCATTTTGTCTCCAAGGATACAGAGAGTGGTTCTTAATCTGTGGGCCATGAACTTGGATGGGGAAAAAAATGACATGCTTATTTTCACAAACCTCTAACTGAAATTTAGCATTTCTTTCCATTACTTAAAAACATTATTTTGAGGAATGGTCCATAGGTCTCACTGGATTGGTCAAGGGATCCATGACACACACAGAGCTGACTTTCAGTACAAATCAGCACAGTGATTTGCACATAATAAGTGAAGGACAAGTACTTATTCATTGATTCATCTTTGGCATCCCTTAATGTATCAGTCTAGTAACTCTATTTTAAAAAAGAAATGAGATTAATTCGTCATGATTTATTCTTAGTGAACCTCTTCCAACTCTTGGTGATTATCTATTTCTTTTCTAAGCTCGAAGAAATCACCTAATTAATAATTTCTTCAAGACTATAGGTATACTCAAAGTGATGTAATCTTTAACTTAACTAATTTCCCTTTTTTGTTACCAAAAAAACAGATGGCTCTATTGGGGAGTGACATAGGGAAATTATAGCAGTGAAAAACAAATCAACAACAACAACAAAAAATATTCTGGAATTTCATCAGGATCTGGTCATACTAGCAAGTTTGTAATTTCTATAATATTTTCTTTACCTCTTTTGGGGAATTACAACATTTACCAATCTCTGGCTTTCTGGTACCTCTTACTTTCCCCAAGTTTTACCAAAGATTACTGACAATCTATCTGTAGTCATATCTACAAGTTTTTTCTCAACACACTAAGGACCTTCTTATCTTTACATTGTATGGGTGCCAATGTCTTACCTCTTGGTCATACATTCCTTTGATAATATCTTTTATCTCTCAATTGTACATTTCTTCTTTGGTAATATGCTGAAACCTCTTCATGCCCACCACACGTTTCTTCATTGCCTTTTGAATGACCTGTAATGTCATTAGAGACCTTGGTTTTCTCTATTTTACATCCATGTAACATCACTGGAAAAGTACAAGTGTATGTTCTTTTAAAATCCAACCTTAGGGAACAGCACATTTAGGCATACTGGTTTCCATAAATGTCCACCTCATTCCATTTCCCTTCTCATTAAGATTGTTGAAGATCATACAAAGTCATGGGGCAATTAGGTGGTATAATGGATAGAGTAGTGCCCCTGGAGTCAGGAGGATCTGAGTTCAAATATGAAATCAGACACTTGATTAGCTGTATGACCCTAGGCAAGTCACTTAATGCTGATTGTTTCATCAAATTAAAAAAAAAGATTATACATAGTCAAGAATAACTTTTCAGCTTTCTCTGTCTGTATCTCTCTCTCTCTCTCTCTCTCTCTCTCTCTCTCTCTCTTTGAGTCTTAGTCCTTTTAGAATCTTAACCTCTTTCCTTTGAATATATTTAAATCTCCATCATGCTTCTTCCCCCCCAAGAATGGATTTCCACAGAAGTTTCTGTCTTGACATACATACAGTGTTTTCCAGCTGCCCTTTCTATCAGCTGTGCTCTTTTTGAACAAAATATTTTCTTTATTTACAGTATGCTATTCTACTAAGTGCTGTCTCTGAGGTCAGATTTATTTTTCCTCTAGAATTTAGGGTCTGACTTGGCTCAACATTCTTTTCCTTCCTTATCACAAATTCCAAGATGACATAATTACTATCTGACAAGTCTCACAGTAAAATGAACTTGAAAATTTTAAAATAAGGAGCTGAAACATTAATCCTAACCCATTGGTATTACTGAGGCTTGCAAAGATGGAATTCATGCATGTGTCTTGCTTAAGAGGAACAGATATAAAAGAAGCCTGACTGCTGGTTATATTCACAGAATCCAGAGACAAACTACATTGCATACAAGCTATTGTCCTGTTTGAAGGGAAGGTGAAAGAGCTTGAAGAAAGCCTCTCTCTGCTCTGTCTCATTAGAGAGAATGAAGGCTATAATTAAAAAAAAAACCTAAAAGAAAGAAAAAATTGGTTCTGAGAGAATGGAGAAGACTCAAAGCAAAGGTCAAGAGATTGATGGGCAGAAGAATGTGAAGTAGGAGAAAGAGATGGAGCAGAGATTCTGAACCCAAAGTATTCTACAGCAGTGGTATCAAACTCAGATAGAAATGGAGTCACTGAATAATACATAGTTGGGGCAGTGAGGTAGCTCAGTGAATAGATTGCTGAACCTGGAGTCAGGAAGACCCGTGTTCAAATCTGGCCTCTAACACTGACTAGCTGTGTGACCCTGGACAAGTCACTTTGCCTCTGTTTCCTCATCTGCAAAATGAACTGGAGAAAGAAATGGCAAACTATTCTAGTTAGTATCTTTGCCAAGAAAACCCCAAATGGGATCAGGCAGAATCAGATACAATTGAAATGACTGAACAGCAATAAACCATACATAAGGATCCCTGCTGGAGGTACATTAACTTGGAAAACCACATATTAATATCACCAATGTTCTGGTGTATTTTTATTTATTTTGTTAAATATTTCCCAATTACATTTTAATTTGGCTCTAACTACACTCTAGGAGTACTGGGGGTGGGGGGTGCAAGGAATGGCTTATGAGTGCTCATTTGACAAGTCTGTTGTACAAGTATGAAACTTTTCCCCAGAAACAGACAACCCATCTGAAGAAGTATTTCATGTTCCATAGAATAAGTTATCTCCATAGTTCTAGCAGTTATGAGGAAACATGTCAGTGGTCCATCAGAGATGGTGGTCAGTGACTTAAATATAGTCAACAAATAGAAAGCATTTATTTAGCAACTTCTGTGTGTGATGTACTGTTGTGACTTAAATTTAACAAAGGGTAAATTGAAACAATTTTCAAAGCAAGATAATATTTATTAACAGAAGCATGCTGCCTGCCAATAAATAGGTCAATGGAGGCGGCTAGGTGGCTCAGTGAATAGAGCACCAGCTCTGGAGTCAGGAGGACCTGAGTTCAAATCCAGCCTTAGACACTTAACACAAAAACTAGCCATGTGACCTCGGGCAAGTCACTTAACCCCAATTGCCCTCCAAAAAGCAAAAAAAAAAAAAGTCTTCATTCAGGTGTGGCCAGGTGGCTCAGCCAGTAAGAGCACTGGCCTCAGTGTCAGAATGATCTGAGGATCAAATCAGGGCTCAGATACTTAGCACCACACCCAGAAACAACTGGCTGTGTAACCTCGAGCAAGTTAATTAACCCCAATTGCTTTAATAAATAAATAAATCGGCCAATGGATTGACTCCACTTATGTAAAAAGACAGTTTCTGTTATACAGGTTTTGGGGAGTAGAGAGCAAAGAACATAACAGGGTAGACCACATCATATGATTGAGGGGAACATGGCTGGTTACAGAGCTGAGGTGCAGGGAACACCACAATTGGTGAGAAGTTTGGTAATGGGGGCTAGTAAGGGCTCTTTGTGCAAGTGTAGCTGCAAGATTAGATCTAACATATCAGTCATTTTTGAACAGCGAACCAGACATCCCTGTAGGGTAGCCTTGGTGGTATAAAGATGCTAGGCCCAATTCCCTTGCGTCCACCAAGGTCAGTTTAGTTCCTTGAGGAAAGAGTAGATCAGTGGTGAGGAAAGCTGGATTTTTAAACTAAACCCATTAGAGACCAGCTGAATTCTGAACCAAGTTCAGAGGCAGAGAACCAGGACTTAAGCAGTTATGGGACAAAGCAATTAATTGTAAATAAGATCAATTTAAAAATCATATAAAATATACGCTCTTCTCAGCACTGTGCTGAAAACAGAATTTAAAGTGGGGTTCTGTCTTCCAGTGGCCTTTTGAAGCAGCAGAAATGGAGACCCACACCAAATTCTGTTAATTTGTGTGTCCCGACTCCCCTACACTTTTGATGGTACAGTCATGACCTTCTTGCTATTCCTTATACAGAGAATCCTCTGCCTGCACCCTGGCTGTCCCCCATACTCGGAATGTATTTCCTCCCACCTTCCAACTCTAGGAATCTTTGATTTCTTTCCTTCAAAACTTAGCTTAAATGTGACACTGTTCACCAGGCCTTTGTTTTTCCTCCTAAGATTTTGTCGTTGTCATTTAGTCACTTTTCAGTCATGTCTGACTCTTTGTGATCCCTTTTGGGGTCCTCTTGGCAAAGACGCTGAAGTAAGTTGTCATTTTTCTCTCCCCCTCATTTTACAGGTGAGAAAACTGAGGCAAAGTTAAGTGACTTGCCCAGGGTCACACAGCTAAGAAGTGTCTGAGACCAGATTTGAACTCAAAGAGATGAGTCTTCCTGTTGAGACCCAGCACTCTGGCTCACCTAGTTACCCCCCTCCTAAAGTTACCTTGTATCTGTTTTGTAAATCCTTATGTAACACCATTTTCAGTAGCTTCTCCCACAGAGACCATAGAAACTGTTAGTATCTCTTTGAGAGGAATGCTTGAAACTGTTGAGAGTTTATCTTTCATTCCTTAAGAAGTAAGAAGTGGGGAATATGAGCTTGAGCTTTGATCTATGAAGAAACTATGAGAAGATTGCGTTTTAACTTACCTATAAAAAGACGCCAAAAACTGTGAGTAGACAGAGAGAAAGAACATATTCCTCAAACAGGACTGAGTTTAACCTTTATATTTTGAATAAATAAGAAGATTCTTGAGAAACTTTAGCTGCTATTTATTTGGAGAAACTGAAAGGTGGGACCATTTTTCAAACGCAAAGTCTTAAGAGTTAAAGTAATAGGTATGGCTAGGTGGCACGGTGAATAGAGCACCAGCTCTGGAGTCAGAAGGACCTGAGTTCAAATCCAGTCTCAGACGCTTGACATACTTACTAGCTGTGTGACCTTGGGCCAGTCACTTAACCCCAATTGCCCTGCCCTCCCTCCTCCAAAAAATAAAAAAAGAGTTAAAGTAATAATTGGTGATAATGTTTCTCACAGCTAAAATAATGTAAATAATTATTCATATCTCATTATTTACCATGTTAAAAATTCATATTATATATTTATAATTTATGTTATAATTTATATAATGTAACAGTAATTTATATATTAAATACAATAACTTTTATATGTATTTAAATCTAAGAGACTGGGGGTTTTGGAATAAATTTTTCCAAAAGTTCTTGAATTTTTAAGCTTCTGCTGAGAAAATCTTCAGTGATTCCCTTTTACCTACTAATTAAAATGCAAACTGCTTTGCCTGGCATTAAGGGGCCTTTCTAACATGCTACATTTGTACCCTTACCTCCTATTACTCACTTCCACCTCACTCTACATCTCCACCAATATGTATTGTGTGTTCACCATTCCATTATATTTCTCAGGCTATCTCTATACCTTAAAACCACCCCTCCTTCTTTCCGCTTCTGATACACCTAGCAATCCTTGAAAGACCAAATCCAATGCCATGCCCTACAGGTCATGTCCCTGTTCCTCTTGCTTCAGCTGAATTCAGTCTTTAGTACATGCCCACTATGTGTGAGGTATGATGTCAGAGGTTGGAGAGGCAAAGACAAAGATGAAAAACAGTCTCTGCCCCCCTTCAAGGAGGTTTCAACCGAGTAGAGGATGCAATGCATAAGTTAAATGAATACAAGATAATTGGAGGAGAAGGATGGCATTGGCCAAATAGAGAGAAGAAATAGAGGAAATTGTTTGAGAGGTGTAAGGTTCAAATAAAGTACTTTTGGTTGTTTTTTTTTTTTAATAATTGTAAATAGCCAAGAAGGAACAAGTAGAAAAGGAAGTGTTGAAGATAAGAGAAGATGGAATTATCCAAAGGGTAGACTCCCAGAGAATAAAGGTAAAGACAGGGAGTGAGTGAAAGGATTGACCTTGGCAAGGAGAAGGGCCTCTCTTCTTCAGAGATACCCAACGATGAAAGCCTGGGGGATGTAATAAAAGGATTCTGAGGTACAAACATAAAGGAAAAGAGCTCTCAGTGGATGGCCTTGGTTTTCTCAGCAAAGCAAGAGAAGGGAAGGGAGGGAGGAAGGGAATAAGCATTTTCATAGTATCTACTATGTGCCAGACACAGCTAAGTGCCTTACAAATATTATCTCATCTGAGATTCACAACCCTGGGAAGTGGGTGCTGTTATTATCCCCATTGTACAGTTGAGAAAAGGCAGGCAAACAGCTTAAGTGCCTTGCTCAGGGTCACCTAGTCAAAAAGTGTCTGAGGCCAAATTTGAACTCAGATATTACTGACTACCAGGTGATGCATAGAATGTAAGACCTGGAGTCAGAAAGACTCATCTTCCTGAGTTCAAATCTGGCCTCAGATCTTACTAGCTGTGTGACCCTGAGCAAGTCACTTCACCCTGCTTGCCTCAGTTTCCTCATCTGTAAAATGAACTGGAGAAGGAAATGTCAGACCACTGCAGTGTCTTTGCCAAGAAATCCCCAGATGGGGCCACAGAGTCAAACAAGACTGAAATGACTGAACAGCAACAAATTGCTGACCACAGGAACAGCACCCTATCCACTTGTAGCTCCCAGCTACCTTCTTGTCATATTTTTTTAAAGAAAAGCACAGCTAATAAACATTCTTTTTCAATTCAAATCCAAAAAAATATCTGGGGGCAGGAGCATAAAAATGTGACAAATTCCAACTTTAAAACCCTTCCTCTTTCCCCCTTCTCTTCCCTCCCCTCCCCTTCCTGCTTGGGAAGATGCCTCAGACACATCTAGTACAACTCATAGGCAAAAAGATTACCCACTATAAGAGGTCACTAAGTCCCTAGGACAGTTGTCTTCAAAGCACTCAGGCAATAATGGAGATGGCTGAAATAGAAGGGAAAGAGGAGACAGCAATTTATTGTATCAGATTCAGAGCCAAAAAGGATCCTAGAAGCTATCAGGTCCAACCCCCTTACTTTACAGATAAGGAGACTGAGGCATTGACATTTTAAATGACTTAGCCAAGGTCATAAAGCTAGCAAGTGTCCGAGGTGGGATCTGAACCAAACCCTCAAGCCACCATGCCAGGGCCCTTTCCACTATACCACACTACCTGGGTGGTTAAAGAGAGCTGGCACAAGGACTTGTTTGTTGGCCCATTATAGTAGATAATCCTTTTGGTTATGAATTTTACCAAGTGAGCTTCAAGAGATCTTCCACTCTCAAAAAATTCTGTGGGAAATGCAACACAGTCAGTCATGAAAGAATCAAATTGTCAGGTGATCAGTATGAAACTTCTGGAGTTTGCAATTCTATGAAATATCTTCTTCCTGCAAAGTGGTTCTCACTTCTTCCTGATTCAAATACCTGAATGAAATCGAGTGATAATCCTTTAAACCTTCACATAGCATTGCATTCTTTGCAAGTCACAAAAATGCAAATTCTATTAATAAATTATTTAAAATTATATAACACAGATGCTATTCTTATCAAATGATATATTCTGTGCTATCATTATGTTGGTCCTTGGTTATTTTTCTATTCTTTAAGTTTCCCATGAGCAGAAACTATATCACGTAAATTTTGTTTTTTCACTTGTTTCACAATGGGTGCATCAATCAAATAAGCAGTAAGCAATTATTACTTACTATGTGCCAGGCATTGAATACAGCAAAAGCAGTATTGTTTTAAGAACAACTTTGAGCAACCAAATCATTCTGACTATTATAAATACTCAAATTAACCTCAAACATCCTATGCAGGAAGGTGCTTTTTGAATCCAGAAAAAGAATGGACAAGAATGAATATGTATAGACATATATGTGTGTACATATGTGTGTAAGAGTATGTATATATGTATGTGCATATATGCACATACAGATTAGTGTCTAATGGTGGCCATCTCAAAGTTTGGGGTTGGGGTGAAGGGGAAAAAAAAGAAAATCATATAACTTTGTTGTACATTTGAAAGGAATAGCAAGTTATACATAACTGAAATTTCAAGGACAATCCTCTTTTTCTATCCCACTTCATTATGGAAATGCTTGCTTTATTTTTTAAGTTCAGAATAAAATACATAAATTTTAAAAAGAAAGAAAGAAAGGGAAAGACTTCTCAGAAGGTGGGATTGCCACTGAGACTTGAAGGAAATCAGAAAGCAGAGAATGCATGAGGGACAGGATTTCCCTAGGCTCTGTTCATCTTTTTTTTTCTTTTTATATATTTTCTTTTGAAGAACCCATACACTATTGAGACTTTAGCCATCACTACATTGATAACTATCACCGTTTGCCTGAGTTCCATCCAAATTCTGTTCTCTTATTGGATATTTTCACACAAATGTCTCTCATCACCTTGAAATTAACATGTGTAGGGTGTCTAGGTGGTGCAGTGAATAGAGTACTGGCCCTGGAGTCAGGAGGACCTGAGTTCAAATGTGACCTCAGCCACTTAACACAAAAACTAGTCTGTGACCTTGGGCAAGTCACTTAACCCCAATTGCCCTCCAAAAAAAATTGTATAAAGACAAACTTGTCGTTCTCATCCCCCAAACTAGCTCCTCCCCATAATTTACCTAGCTGTCAACCATATTTATGCAGTTTCCTTTTTCATCTGTCACCATTCCCCTGTCAACTCAACTTAAAACACATCCAACCATTCATTCATACAAAAGCAAAAGCAAAACCATCCCTGCTCTCAAGGAGATTATTCTCCGCTTCCATCCAAGTCTGAAACCCTGAAGTTATCAATGACTCCAGACTATCTGCCATATTCAGTAAGTCCCCATGATTTCTTTACTCTTTTTAAACTAAAATCTTTTGAATAATCTCTTCTTGTGCCTTTGATTAACCTAGTTTAGGCCCTTATCTCTTCCCTCCAGAGCCTCTGATCTCTTCTCTCTATCCTATCCATCCTCTTCCTTGCTGACAGTTTGATCTTCCTAGCATTATGGCACTTGACAGCACAAAGAACATTGAACATTCCCAGAGAATCTCTGGATTCCTGGGTCAGGCCTTCAGTGCTCTCCCTTTGCAAGCTCTTCCCTGACTGCTTTTCAGATTGTTTTATCCACTTCCTCTCTGCACACAACCAGGGTCAAGTTCATTACTTCATTACTGAAATATTGAAGTCATTGTCTTGCCTTTGCTCCAATCAGTTCTCTGCATTCTTTCCATAGGCAACTTCTTGGAGACCATATGATTGGTCTCTGATCCATAGATTATCCTACCTTCTCCTCTCCTTTCCATCAACTAAATCAGGGGTGGAGAACCTGTGGCATCAAGGTCACATGTGGCCTTCTAGGTCCTTGGGTGTAGAGGATTTAATAAAATCCTTTTATGAAAGGGATTTGTTCTGTGAAATTTGGATACAGTCAAAGGGCTGCACTTGAGGATCTAGAGGGTCACACATGGTCTTGAGGCTTGAACTAGCTGCTTCAATACTCAATTCAATTCAGCTGCTTCTGGAATTTCCATTGGAAAAGTGCCCAGACTTGCCATGTTTCCTTTCAACCAGTTCTGCTCCTGACCTTCTGGACTTTTATACCTTTCCCCTGTGAGGAAGCATTTCCCCTTTCCTTCCTTTCAGCTCCCCTTTATGTTGACTTTCCCCATTAGGATAAGTTCCTTGAGCATAAGGTATGTCTTTATTTTGCTTGTATTTCTATTCTCAGCAATTAGAGCAGTGCCTGCTATATAATAAGCACTTAATAAATTTCTCTCTGTCTATATATATATATATATCTATATATATATATATATATATATATATATATATCTTTGTCTCTGTCTCTCTATCTCTGTCTCTTTCTTTCCCTCTGTCTCTCTCTGTCTCTCCATCTCTTTTCCTCTCCCGCCTCTTCCCCCTTTCTCTTTCATCCCCTTTCTCTCCCCCTCCATTTGTTTATCAATAGTTTTTCCTAACTACTCTGACCAACAATGAATATTCCTAGTCATGAACTCCCATAGCATTTGCCATCTGTACTACTTGCCATACTTTGTTTTCTACTGTGGTTTCATAATGTTATTGGACTTTCTATTTGTGAATGTATTTTTTGCCATCTAGATGGTAAATTCTTTGCTATAAAATTCTTTACATCCTTAATAGGTCCTTGAACAGTGCTATTGTACACAGGGTTTAAAGTGGCTCCTGCACAGGCAAGGGTTAGAGTATGAATCCTAGCTAAGGACCTTGGGTTTTATAGTCCCACATATCAGACAGGATTCACTATGGGGAGATGTACAAAGGCAGATGATGTACAAGGGCTGAATCACGGCAGTCAGTCAGGTCCATAAGGACATCTTGCAATGTGCGATTAAGGATGACAGACTGAGTGGCAAACTAGCCTCAGGAATTTCCTCCTCTCCAGAGGGGGGAATACCCAGTGAGATTAAGCTTGGGGTGGGAGGACTCTTGGAGAAGTGGGGAAGTGGGGGATGGGAGAGTGGAGGGAGAAGATAAGGTAACAGGGATAGGGTAAAAAAGAGGCTGAGAAAGAAAATAGAGAGTAAAAATAAAATGAATGGTTGGGGCGGCTAGATGGCACAGTGAATAGAGCACCAGCCCTGGAGTCAGGAGGACCTGAGTTCGTATCTGGTCTCAGACACAACACAAAAAATGGCCGTGTCACCTTGGGCAAGTCACTTAACCCCAATTGCCCTCCAAAAAAAGAAAAGCAAAAATAAGATGAATGGGATGTATATCATGGCTCTCTTTGTGGTGGCAAAGAACTGGAAATTGTAGGAATTCCCATCAATTGAGGAATAGTTGAACAAGTTGTGGTGTATGGTTTTGATGGAATACCATTGTGCTATAAGAAATGATGAGGTCAGGGGCAGCAAGGTGGTACAGTGAACAGAGCACCAACCCCGGAGTCAGGAGAACCTGAGTTCAAGTCTGACTTCAGACACTTGACACACTTACTAGTTGTGTGACCTTGGACAAGTCACTTAACCCCAATTGCCTTGCCTTCCCCCCTCAAAAAGAAAAAGAAATGATGAGGTCAATGAGCTTAGAAAGGCATGGGAAGACTTGCACAAAATGATGAAGAGTAAAGTGAGCAGAACCAAGAGAACATTGTATACAATAAAAGCAATATTGTTTCAAATACATAAATTAAAAGGATATATGAAGGAAGATGTTATATGCAATCAGAGAAAGTACTGATAAATAGAACTATCTATAGAATAATTTTACACACACACACACACACACATATCTATTTGTACTTAATGATATAGTCATCTCTATGGTGGAGGGGAGGAGGGAAGAAAAAAGGGGGAAAAAAAGAAGAAATTGACATAAAAACCTGGTTGTGCATTTGGGGGGAATAGCAAGTTGTACATAACAGATTTGCAGTTTCATGTCCAATCATCGTTTTTCCCCCATTGTCCTATGTTATGGAAATGCTTGTTTTGTTCCATGAATTGACAATAAAATAAATAAAGACTAAACCTGGTAAGTGATGACCTTTTCAGAGCTTCAGAAGATTTTTCAGCATTTCTAGATCCTTGCATCTGCCTCCCCCCTTCCCTAGCTGGGTGCATCTGGTAATTGCTTCTGGCTAATTTCCTTACTTTATTATAAGTTGTTATTTCAAATTAACCTTATTTTACTTCCCATAAACATCTATGATTGACCCTGAATGCTATTTACTGTCTATTTGTATCTTGCCAAGATAACAGAAAGGTAAGGGGAAACATGGTTGACTGGGACCAGCACAAAATTTAAGATAGGGCAGAGATTCCAGTCTCTGGCCAACGTTTAGAGGAAATTTATTCTCTAGCCTTGGGGCTCTGAGCTTTTCATTATTACATTTGATTAATAATGAGTTTTAAGAGCCTGTCTTTTGTAATCTCTCCAAACCAGCAGAGAAAAAAGATCCTAGTAAATTAAGGACATTACTTTTGGTGGGGAAAAAAGTGAGCTCATTTCTGTTATCTCCAATAGTCTGAGTTGCTTTTAATAGGATAGTTTGAACATATCCATAACCCCTCAGTGGAGGGGAGAGGGGAGAGGAATATAGTAGGAACCGGAGGCCAAAGTCCTTTCTCTGAGCCAGCTCTTTGGTTGGATATAGGTGTGGTTTGGAAATAATCAGCCTTTCTCCTTTGTGTTAGGAGGAAGGAATAAGGACAAAATACCAACTCTGGTTGACCAATGGCAGCTCTGCTTCACTGTGCAGCTCTCCTTAGTCATTACACTAGAGATTTTGACAAGCATTCAACATGTTTGTTGAATGAATGACTGAACAATGAAAAGACTTAGCTTCACATCAGAAGTTTCTTGTGACTACTAAGCCAAAAGACTGATGAGGTCTGAAAGGTGTCCAAGTAAGAAAAAGAGAGTGGAGGGATGCATGGAGAATGGAAGAGACATCCTTTCAAAAGCCTTTTTTTTTTCTTCTTACTGATTTAATCCCTGAGCTTCATGCATCTGATTATCTGGTTTTTCTTTCTCTTGCTTATATTCATTTGCTTCACTATGAAGTGAGGTAAGTCCTCACTGATTTTAAAGCTGCAGCTAACTTTGTCTCCACTACTAGACAATGAATGAGGTTGAGTTTATTTGGAAAGATGTAAAAAGAGATCAGGAGAAAGAGAGTATTCATGCTGCCTACAATTCTATTAAATAAGAAAAATTAAACAAAAGTGCTAACAGTAGAACTTTAAATGGACTTTGAAGGGAATAAATAACAAAGGCTTTTTGTTTGTTTCTTTGCTGGTTCTGACTTTATTTGGTTTTATATGGTTAAATGTGTAATACTATAGCCAGGGTCTTTGTAATGTTTTATTTTTTATTTTGCATGTTTATTTGAATTTTTTTGCTGTTGTTGATGTAGATGTTAAGTTTATAAATGAAAAATTTAAGAACTTCAAAATCAACAAATTTGATTAAATAGCAGACTATACATGACCCTCAATTCCTCATTTCCTCATTCATGGTCTGGTGACCTTGCACAGACCTGCCTCACTCAAATCCAAGTCAACTGCAAGTCATGTCATCATTCCCCTGATTGTCATGGTCATCTTCTAGAACAAAGACAAACACAACCTGTGAGTAGCATCTCCTCCCCTCCCCCCTCTCCTCCCCTTCTCTCCCCTCTCCTCTCCTCTCCTCTTCTTCCTTACCTGGGGGTGCTCTGCCCTGGGAACAGTATATTTTGATGGCCAAAAGCTGCCTTTTTGCCTTTCAGTTGACTGACTAGATTTCTTTCTCAAAGACCAACCCTGAAACCCAATTTACTCTGGAGCTCATATATTGGATAATAGGTCCCTTCCCTCCTAGAACAGAGTGAAGGTAAATACTAAAAAGTAACTGCTTCTCTTTTGGCCAGGAAGCCTGCAAGTCTTCCCCTCCCAGTTTTATATATATATATATATATATATATATATATATGAAATTTTATTAAGGGGGCCATCCCTTGATTAACTTCTTAAAGAGGGCTATTCACTGAATGGCCATTATCTCACTCAAAGTGAGAACCTGAAAAGACCTAAGCCTATAAGGGCCATGGTCTCTCAATGTGTCCTGGGCCATCTCCAGTCATCTTGATGAATATCTGGTTACTGGATCCAGATGGCTCTCGAGGAGAAAGTGAGGCTGGAGACCTTGCATAACCCTTCCTCACTCAAATCCAAGTCAACAGCAAGTCATGTCATCAATTTCTGATGGCATGGTCCTCTTCGAGAACTAGAGACATGGAAGGCTGCATATGATACAACAACTTTTGTCATTCATAATTGCTGATTCTTTCTTGTGCAATTGAGGATTGTTGTATTGAACCTGGTTGCTTAGGAGAACATTTCAGTCAAAGTGCCTGGTCCAAAGCATTCTTAAAATTATCATGATTAGTCTATGGGGCTGTTAGGTGGTGCAGTGAATAGAGTACTGGCCCTGGAGTCAGGAGGACCTGAGTTCAAATTCTGCCTCAGACCCTTAACACAAAAAACTAGCTGTGTGACCTTGGGCAAGTCACTTTACCCCAATTGCCCTACCTTCCAGAAAAACAAGCAAAAAAATTATCGTGATTAGTCTATCAGAGTGAAAAATCTGCAGGGCCAGGCTGCAGGTTCTCCATTCCTGGTTCTACCTAGGCAATTGTAAAATTTGCAAACTGTTAATTTAAGAAGCATTTAGACATGAGAATAGAATAAGGCATTTTTTTAAGGGCAAATAAAGTACACTGGAATATAAAACAAGAGATTCCAGGGACTGACTCATTTCAGTGAAGAAAGTAAAAAATAAAACATTTCTGCATTACTTTAAAGATCTGTACAGCACAGGAAGCCAGCTTAAACATGGTTTTGTAATTCTGTAATAGTGGTTGTTCTGACAGTGGTCAAAATATTTATATGTACACAGCATTTTTCTCTTATACATCCTACATGATCACCTACCCAATTTTTCACAGCAAAAATGGTACTTGATTTATGACATGTCAGTCTTTTCTCTAGCAACACACATGTCATAAATATAAAATGATGATTTCTATGTAGACTCAATCAGAAAGAGAGCCTAGAAAATAATAATAAAGAACTATAGATATATTTATGATAAGTAGCTATGAAATAATCATTTTAACACACAAAATTAAAATGTATTTGGTTTACTTTTTTAAATGACAGGCTCTAAATTCTCCTACCATGTCTATGTAGTTCAGTTGTGACAGCACAATGCCATTGAGTGGCCTTTTGAGCATGCCCCTGCTGCATCTCCTATCATGTGGGTGGAGTGGCCTCCTTTCATTGGCTCTCTCCATCTTTAAAAGGGGTGAGACTGAGCCCTTTGCTCTCTTTTTAGTGCCTCCAATTTCCTGTGCCCACCATGGGCCATAAAGTGAACCAGTGAGAGGCAGGGTCTTGTCTTCCCCTGCTCATCCTCTTTTTATCCCAGCTCTACAAAAAATGGACCTGGGGATGATGGTTTCTGTTCTGTGTTTGTCCTTAGTTTCTGGTACCAGAGCCGATCCTTTCCAGATCCAAAGTTTGAGTCATGCTGACCTTGGAGCCTGACTTGCAGGTGGGATATTATAGTCAGTTGCACCATCATGGAAGCCTGGAGAATCCAACGTGCCTGGAATGGGAGCCTTCAGGGGCGTTTGGACTTAGACCCGAGACTGTGCTCTATGGGCACTGAGCCCACTTAAGAACCGGAAATTCCCTCCCAGGACCCAGAGAATGAGGTAGAAGTGGTGGAGGTGTTTGTTAAGAGGAGTACACCTCCCACATGTTGGGAGGAATAAGTTAGCATGTTTGTGACCTTATCTTTTGAAGTAAATATTCCTTCATAAAAGCCCCATGTGCACATGTATGTTTATGTGTGTATACAGACATGCAAACAATTACATATGTATGTGTGTGTACACCACATAAAAACTTGGTAAGTATGCATTCTCAGGACATAGACATCCCTAAAATATAGGTGACAAAAGACCCTGGAGCTACTTTCCAACATCCACTGGTACTGTTGAGTCAGATTCCCAGAACAAGACACCTAGCTGGGGTTAGGAGCACCCCTGAGGTCTGGGGGGAGGGGTCTTTCTACTGTAATCAGCTTGAGTTTCCCTAGTATATTCTTTCAGAGTCTCAATATCATTTAACCCATTAGGATCTCCTCAACATCTTTGATAACCAATTAACATCAATTAGCTTTTGGAATAAGATATTTACTGAGAAGATTCTAGCAAAAACGAAAGCATAAACATCTCTGTGAACCAGGGGTATGTTTTCCCTTCTATCACCTCAGTCCCTGGGGAGACTGAGCACAAACTTACGATGGCCACTTAAAAGATTCCTCTGAACACCAAGTTCTCTTCCAGGTGGGGCAGAGTTGATCCCTTGCTTGAAGGGACACCTCAACTTGGATGACAAGTCAGTCCACTGATGGGTTGGGTCAAGGAGGTCACTTCTCAGGGCTGGCTCCTTGCTAGGCTCAGCTGCTGGGCCTTTGGTGGATCTTCAGATGCTTTAGAATTCAAAAGAACATAACCTGGTCTGATGCATCTTCAACACTCATTCACCTAAAAGCAGTGAAGAAATTCAAAAGGGACTTGAGAACAGCAGCACCATGGACTCAAGATTGTGTGTTGGTGACACCTCTCCCTCCCCACTCAAAGGCTTACAGTAAAATTTTTCTCACTCACCATCAGGGAAGGGAGAGTTCTACTTTTTGAACTGGAAAAAAAAATGAATATCTAATATACATGTGTAAATGGGCTCTGTCAAAAAGAGGAGACTAGGGCTCAGTCTCACCTTTAATATGACCTCATATACAAAATGGGTCCTCATGCACTAATAACAATACATATAGAGCCCCACTTGTGCGATTTAATAGGGAACTGGGTTTGGTCTTAAATATCTTTCAAACCCATTTATTAGCAATAGCAATACAAAGCCAAACAAATAGCCTCAGGGTAAGATACCAGCAGTATCAGTTTCAGTTCTCTCTCTCTCTCTCTCTCTCTCTCTCTCTCTCTCTCTGCCTGTCTCTCTCCCTCTATCCTTTCTTCTCTCTTTTACTCCTTCTCCATTTCTATCTTCTCTCCCTCCTCTCTCCCCCTCTCTTTTCCTTTCCCCCTCCCCCCTCCTCTCCCTTATTCCCTTTCTCTCTCTCCTCCTCTTTCCCTTTTTTCTCTCAGTTTTTCTGTTTCTGTCCTTCTCTGTCACTGTCTCTCCTTTCCTCCCTCCCCCTCTTTCCCTCCCCCTTTCCTCTCCTTTTCCTCCCCCTTCTCTTTCCTCTAATTCTTTTTTCTCTTTCCCTTTCTCTCTCTCCCTTTTCTTACTGGGTCTAGGGGATAATGATGGGCCATGTTCTCCCTCTCCTATGGGGAATCAGAACTTCATGCTCACCATCACCTTCCCCCCCTCACTTAAGGGTCATAATGTCTTCCATCTCACTAAGGGCAAAAACCTCTTTCCAGTCTCATAACATGCCAGAAGTTAGTGGCTAACTTTTTTATGAATGGGGATAATTAATAAACTAGGATGTGATTTCAAAAAATCAATCTGGTAACAGTTTGTTTAACTTACCAGTTGCCTGCACTGATAATTGGTTGGGGACAGAATGGCTTCCATCCCCTAGCTGTAACCAGGGAGGGGAAAACAGGCAGTGAATCCTTAGTGGAGGGCTGCTCATGTGCCAAAGATGGCAGAGGGAGAAAGGAAAGTATTAGGGGTTCAGATTGTTTGTTGCTCACCAAGCTGCACCAGCATGCCTCAGTGGCTTTGCTCTTATGTCATCATCCTACTCAGCCAGCAATCTTTCTGGCTCTGGTCCTCAGTTCATTCACCACTGTCTACAACAGCACGATGCCTGGGGATTATCAGCCAATCACCTGCGCCCCATCTGTCCTTGCACTTCCTGTCCACTGACTTGGCCAAGATGGATTCTTTGCATCCTCCTGCACCTCAGCATTATTCCCTTTCAATGCCAAGACCAAATTATTACTTGTCCAGTGACCTCTGAGTCTGCCCAGTTGCCATGGTTTCTTCTAGCATCCCACGTCCCCCAGACAACTCTCATTAGCCTAAAAAGTTGAGTGCTAAGAAGAGATCATCTAATCACATTTCTTTATTTTATAGATGTGAAATCTGAGGCTGAACAAGGCTCACACATTAGGTAACAGAGACTAGATCTCAGGAGTGTTGTGGGAGTTTTTGTTTGTTTTTTGTTTTTGTTTTCCCGTTAACACTATGTAACTTCTATGTAAGCTCACATGTTCTTGAATATATCCAACTGCATTTTAAAAGCTTAAGATAGTTCTATATTTAATGTCCCCAAAGAGAAATAATAAACCGTCTAAGAACAAAGTTAACCTTAATTCTAACACTAACTGAACAGAAAATATTTTCTCTTTATTTTTCCAAATTTTTTATTTTTTCTGTATTATTATTCTTGGTTCCTCATTTTGCAAGGGGATCAATGACATCACAGCGTCTTGACTTATGCATACTGTTGTTTTGGTTTTCCTTTGTTTTTGAAGAGGACCAATGATATTATGGGTGATTACTTGTGTGTGAATTGGATTTCAGCGAGACAGAGTTGCACAAAATCATCAACCTCACTCTTCCAGAGTCATCAAAGTCCAGTGGCAAGATAAAACTCAAGATGACTGGTGATGGCCCCAGTGTGCAGTGGATGACCTTCGTATCATCTGTGTCTGACCAAGCTCTAAGAACGCTACAGCACCTGCTTCAGCTGCCTTCATGGCTGTTAAACAAATTGTTCTCACCTGCCCATTCTACTGGGGGAAGTCCTCACATACTTGGGGTAGATATCCTCCCAACTCACCAATGGGTTTGAGAGCTGTTGGTTACGATCAACCTTCTTATCCCATAGACTGAGATGGTTTTACCCAGGTTTGGCTGCTGTTTGTACACTCCAGCTTCTTGGAGTCACAGGTGAGAGTTGGGTGAAAGGTGGATGCCCAACGTAAATGAGCAGCCCCGAAAAGTGCTTCTCAAGCCTTCACACTAGAGGGTCTAGTTCTCCCTGAATACCCCATACACCTCTTTCTCCATATACTATAGAGATAGGTAGCCTAAACTAGTGAAGAGAGAGCAAGCCATGACATCAGGAGGACTTGGGTTCAAGTCTGCAATCTGCTTGTGTGACACTGGCTATATGGCCCTGGGTAAATTCCTGGTTGCTGTCTTTTCCCCTCTCTGGTATGAGAAGGAGAAATAGATGGGGAAAGATTTTGCTGTGAGTATGGCTTTGCTGCAACAAGATATTAAGAGTATAGCTGATTGTATGATGCAGAATCCAGTTGACTGAAGAGGAAGTTGGGTTTGTCTGCCTTGCCTAGAGAACTAACTTGAGTGTCTTTCCATTTCTGTAACTTAAAGGGAACTGCTTGTCATTATAATTGGTGGCTAGGTGGTATAGCAGATATAGCATGAGTTGGAGGAAGGAGGGCAGCTAAAGGGTACAGTGGATAGAGCACTGGGCTTGGAATCAGGAAGACTCATCTTCATGAGTTCAAATCTGGCCTTAGATACTTATTAGCTGTGTGACCCTTGGCAAATCACTTAACCTTTGTTTCCCTCAATTTCTTCTTTCAACACATGATTAATATGGAAATATGTTTTACATGATTCAATATACATATATAACCTATATCAAATTGCTTACAATTTTAGGGAAGGGGAAGGAGAGAGAGGGAGGGAGAAAGTTGGAAACTCAAAATTTTACATAAGAAATGAATGTCGAATACATGTAAAAAATTACTCTAAACAAACTTTAGAGCTACAGAACCCACAAAGTGACAGAGAGAAACTAAACTCCTGCTGAAAACAGCCCAGCAGACCAGCAGGAAGTGGCCATTGCAGTGCACTGGGAGCCAAGCCCAGCCCTTCTTGAGCTTCAGGTTTTAGCCTCAGGGTGGCCACAACCATCCACCCATTAGAGGGTCTTCAGGAGAGTGGATCACCAGAAGCTGTGGTGGTTTCCAGAATTATCAACCCATAGATGCTAAGGACAAAGTGAGAGGTCAGTGTGAACTTTGGGAGCAAGAAGTCTGGGAGTGTGGTCCAACCTCTGCCCCCAGAGGGTGAAGAAGCTAAGGTGCTGTGGCCATGCAGCCGCTGTGTCACTTCAGAGCTCCTGGCCTGCAGATTGTAGGGGGACCAAGCAACCAGTCTGAGGGGTAATTGCTCTTGCTTTAACCTGCTTGGATCTAGATTGCTATCTAGGGTGGAGGTCCTGGGGTATGTAACCAGTGAGCCAGAGTGTATGGAGGCTTTGGAGGGGCAGCCAACTAATATATCCAGCAGCTGAGAAAACCCCAGCAATTTGGGACAAAGCTCCCCTCTCTGGTAGCAGAGTTCTACTGTGGCAAAAAGCTCAAAAGTCAAGTAATTGAGTGACAACATGAGCAAGCAAAGGAAGCAAAGCAAGCACAGTAATCCCACTTTAGACTCCTATTTTGGGGACAAAAAGGATCAAAGAATGGAACAGGAGGAAGACAATGAAGTCAGAATATATATAATATTAGTGTAAAAAAAATAGACTAACTCAAATGGCAAAAGAGGCTCAAAAAGCCAATGAGGAGAAGAATGTCTTAAAAAGCCAAATTTGTCAGATGGAAAAAGAATCTCAAAAGCTCATTGAAGAGCATAATTCCTTCAGAATTAGATTGGAGTGAATGGAAGCTAGTGACTATATGAGAAATCAAGATACTATTAAACAGATCCAAACAAATGAAAAAATAAAGGCAATGTGAAATATCTCATTGGAAGAACCACTGACCTGGAAAATAGATCCAAGAGAGAGTATTTAAAAATTATTGGACTGCCAGAAAGCCATGATAAAAAAAAAAAAGAACCTAGAAATCATTCTTTAAGAAATTCTCAAGGAAAATTGCCCTGATGTTTTAGAACCAGAGGTCAAAATAGAGGTTGAAAGAATCCACTGATCACCTCTTGAAAAAATTGCAAAAAGAAAACTCCTAGGAATATTATAGCCAGGTTCTGGAGCTCCCAGATCAAAGAGAAAATATTACAAGCAGCCAGGAAGAAACAATTTCAATATTGTGGAAACACAATCGGGATAACTCAGGATCTGGCAGCTTCTACACTGAGAGATTGAAGGGTTTGGAATATGACATTTTAGAGGTCAAAGGAGCTGTGATTAAAACCAAGAATCACCTACCCAGGAAAACTGAGTATCATGTTTCAGGGGAAAATATGGTCATTCAATGGAATAGAGGACTTTCAAGCATTCATGATGAAAAAACCAGAGTTGAAGAGAAAATTTGACACTCAGATACAAGAAACAAGAGAAGTATGAGAAGGTAAACAGGGAAAAGAAATCATAAGAAACTTATCAAAGTTCAACTATTTACATCCCTACATGGAAAAATGATATTTGTAACTGATGAAACATTTCTCAGTATGAAAATAGATGAAGGGAATAGAAATATATATCTGTCTCTCTTTGTGTCTCTGTCTCTGTGTCTTTGTCTCTGTCTCTCTTTCTCTCTGTCTCTCTCTCTCTTTCCCCCCTCTTTTTCTTTCCCTGATTTTCTCCATCTCTCTTCTGTCTTTCTGTCTCCCTGACTCTCTCTGTCTCTCCTCATCCCTGTCTCTCCCCTCTCTTACTCTTTCTTTCTGTGACTCTCTGTCTCTCCACTGTCTCTCTCCCCAACTCTCTGTGTCTCTGTTTCTCTCCTCTTTTCCTCCGTCTTTTCTCTTTTCCTCCTCCCCCTTCCCCCCCAAGTGTAAGGGTTATGGGATTTAAAGATCTCCCATGCCCCATGGACGTGCTGACATAGCAGAGCAAGAGAAAGTGAAAAGCCGAGCTAACGGTCCTGCGGTTGGCAGTTGGTGGCGGTTGCCTTTTTTTTTTTTTTAGTTAGGACCCCTGCTGAGCACTGCCAGGGGCTGGAGCTGCTGGGAGCAGGACTTTCTGCTAAGGACTCCTGCTGAGGACTGCCAGGGGCCGGAGCTGCTGGGAGCCCGCTTCCAGGGCGCTGGGTGGTTGCTGTGAGAGGGGAGAGGAGGACCTTTGCCTGAGGTAGCCTGTTCTGTTTTAAAGGCTTGAGAATGTGGGTGCTTTCTACTTTATCTACCTGTGCCAATGTCATAACTACTCTGATGGCTTTCACTTTCTGGTTTTGGGACTCAGTCTTTTGGTATCTTAATAAATTTTCTAGTTTATTTCCCCAAATGGCAAACCTGACGTATTTTGTGATGGATAATTATATCAGCATATTTGTAATCTCTATAGGCATTGTGAATATGGCATTGCTGATACACCAAGACATCCAAGCTCAGCCACTTTTAACTCACCAGAACTATATATTATCCAATTATGTCTCAACTTTTCTTCCAATAAAACAAGAGTAAAGCAGAACATTTTCCTCCTTTTGATTTCTCTTTTCAAAATACAGAGGGCAGCAAAGAGCAGGGAGCTTCAGTCTTCCATGCTCCAGGTGCTCCTGAAAGGTAACAGCCAAGCTGAAGCTCCATCTGAGGAGTTCCAATGTCATTTCAGCCAATTAGGAATCTCATAGCTGAAGCCTTCTCTCTGCAGATGGTCAGAGAGAGCAGACTTTTCTGTCCCTTGTTGAGTTTCTCCTCTGTTGCCCATTCGTGATTACTCCTGCAAGGATTCTTCAGTCTCCTTGCTACACTTTCAGCAACTCAAATCAGTAACTTCTGGTACTCAGTGACTTATTTTTACTTAGGAGGTTAGGACTCACCAGATCTCCAGCAGGATAACAACAATCCTTTAAGAATTGCCCTTTAGATTACAAACATTTGCATGATTTTTCTTTTTATGAGCTTTACCCTCTTAAACCATTACATGGAAATAAACTGAGGGACCACCACAATGCTTTGCAGCATCAACCATTAATTTAACAGTTCTCATGCATGTCTTTCAGTATTTCTTCTCATTCATATATTATACTAATTTTTCTTCATATTCCCATGTTGCAAGTTTTTAATAAACATTCATTCTCTGCACCTTTAAATCTTCAAACTGTTCACTAAAAAAAGAGACATAATCCTATATCCTTTGTGAGGGAATTTAAGCCTTTATATTTCTGCTACAGCTATTTTTTTTCCCCCAAAGTGTTCACATTTCATTTGAAAATTGATTTTTTAGTAGCTTTAATTATTTGTTGTTCAGTCATGTCCAACTCTTTGTAACCCCATTTGGGGTTTTCTTGACAAAGATAATAGAATGGTTTGTCATTCCCTTCTCCAGATCATTTTACAGATGAGGAAACTGAGGCAAACAATGTTAAGTGACTTGCCCAGGATCACACAGCTAGTAAATGTCAGATTTGAACTCAGGACCATGAGTCTTCCTGATGCCAGACAACCATTTACATTATACTGAAGATCTCTTGCTCCGGGTTCAAGCTCACTCAATTTTAGTCCTTGTCAAGATGGTCCAGAAGAGGGAGGATGGTCAGACTACTCTCACACTCTCTGACTCACCTTAGAGTTTCTGGGAAAACCTTCAATAAAGCTTATGTTTGGCTTACATCTAAGTTCTCCCATGAAAGGGTTTGAATGTCCTTTCCAGAAAGCCACTTAGATATCAGATATCTAGAAAGCCTTTCGATATCAGATTGTTCATGCTTTATCAGTTTTATTTTTTCTTTATGCAAAAGTAATTTTAATGCCTCTTTCAGTACCAACCTATTTCATATAAGAGAGCTGCACTTGAAAGGGACAGAATCTTGACAAGATAGTACCAATAGAAAGAAAGGCCAAAGAAAACAGAACTTCAGAAAGACCAGAAAGGCAAGACAGAAAAAGAGCTTCTTTTCCCTGTGTATTTGTAATTTACCTATTCATTTGGTTCTGTCCTGTTAAATTCTGAGGATTCTATGTAAAATTTTCTCTTTATTTGGTATGTCCATAAATTTATATTATTATTCACAGTAATTTTATGACAAAATTAAAGTTAAGTAAAATAATAAGAAAATCTTTCATTGAAACATTACAGAATTTACAGTTGTAGAGTAATTGTTTAGAAAGGCCATAATTACTAACTGGAAAAATGACATACTGTAAAATGTTGTATCTTGTATCCATATGCAACTGCCTATCAGAAGTCACTTCGTTACTTATTTTCAGACTACAACATCTTTACATTGCAGGGCAATATACTGATCCATTAAATAACTGTCAAAATGAAGTTGTTTAAAGCTTCAAAGATCTCTTGCTCTGGGTTCAAGCTTACTCAGTTTTAGTTCTTTTCAAGGTGGTCCAGAAGAAGGAGGATGGTCAGACTACTCACACTCTCTGACTCACCTTAGAGTTTCTGGGAAAACCTCTTCAATAAAGCTTATGTTTGGCTTACATCTAAGTTCTTCCATGAAAGGGTTTGAATGTCCCTTCTAGACAGCTGCTTAATATACGAAGTAGATATAAAGTATAGAATGGCTAATTTATTTCTTCTGCCACAAAAGAAATGCTTAAATCATGAAAGGCCCATAAGCATGTGTTAACAAATATTCAAAACAGGAAACTAACCTGTTATGGAAACATCACATTCCTTTGTATCTTGTTTGTTGTTCTTTCCTGAAGAGGGCCAAAATGACATCACTGTGTTGGAATCGTTACAGTGTGTCCGACCATGGCTGCTTAGACCAGTATGAGCTCGGAATGCTCTGTAACAGGTTGGCCACAAATAATCCATGTGAATATTTGGAGAGGGTTCTCTAAATTTGTGCATGTTGAGTTTCTTTTGAGCTGTTTCAGTTCTACTTTGCTCATAGAGCACAGCACCTCCTCTGATGAGGGCACGCCATGCTGGGTGGTCCTGTGCCAGTGTCTTCCATGTTATGCAATCGATTCCAAAATTCTTAAGAAAGACCTTGAGAGTGTCCTTGTATTATTTCTTCTGACTGCCATGTGAGTGCTCGCCTTGAGTCAGTTCTCTGTAAAATAGTCTTTTAGACAAGTGTATGTCTGGCACTCAAACACCATGGCCAGTCCATCAGAGCTGCACTCTCTGTAGTAGAGTTTGAATGCTTGGCAGTTTAAGTCAAGAAAGGACCTCAGTGTCTGGTACCTTATCCTGCCAGGTGATCTTCAGAATCTTCTTAGACAATTCTAATGGAAGCAATTCAGTTTCCTGCCATGGTGCTGGTAAACTGTCCAGGTTCCACAGGCATATAACAATGAGGCCAGCACAATGACTCTGTTGACCTTCATTTTGGTAGGCAGCATATTATCTCTTATCTCCCCCACTTTCCTTCTGAGTCTCCTAGAAGATAAAGACAACTTGGTAGGACCACTCACAAGCTATTTCACAAGTCCTCTGGCTAACCATAGCAGACTCCTGATGGTGGTACTCCCCTTTGAGAAATGTGCAGTTGCAAGGAATATTTCCCACTAGTCAATCAGCATCCAGTCTCTCCAAATTATGAAACTGCTAATAAGAGTGGAAATGTTCATTTCCCCAGAACACTTTTTGGTGACCTGGACTCAGAAAAAGAAAAACAAACAAACAGAAAAAGAACTTGAGGTCCAATCTTTGGCTTGGCTAGGCAGCCTCCTGCCATGTGCATGCAGTAGCCATTCCTGTTGGGGAGGAGGAAGAGAGAGAAACCAGTTCATCTCTCCTCACTGTAAGTCCAAGGGAGATCTGGTGCTGGCATCTTTTTTTTTTTTTAAAGCAATTGGGGTTAAGTAACTTGCTCAAGGTTACACGACCAGTTATTTTGTGTGGGTGCTAAGTATCTGAGGCTGGAACTGATCCCGGGTCTCCCGATTCCAGGGCCGGTGCTCTTACTCACTGCGCCACCTTGCCACCCCCCCGTGCTGGCATCTTGAAGTTTGTCTTCAGTATCTCTTATATAACGGCAGAATGGGTGGTACTTCATTGCTTAGTGACCAATCATCTTGACATAATCTTCAGGTATGGGGATGTGTAAAAGCCAAACAGGAGCTGCTAGCTGTGTGTCAGTGTGAGTGTGTGTGTGTGTGTGTGTGTGTGTGTGTGTATCCTTTGGTAAAATGGGACCACAACATGTGTCCTCCCCATGGAGCCAAAGTATATATGTCCAGCTCCATGGGAGGTAACATAATCTAAGAGATTAGAAATTCTATCATCCCCATTACAAAAGAAAATCTACAAAAACACCACCTTTCATTCTGTTTCTTAGACATAGCATAATTGTGACAATGAATGTAAGGGTTTATTCTTGTTTCCTCTGAAGTCATGAACATTCATGACCTTAAAATCTATGTAATAAGTATTTTATGTGTGTCTTTCTTCCTAGGTGTGACTCCAACATAGGAAAGGTATTGCAAGAGGGTGAGCTTTAGAATACAGAAAGCAGGGAAGGAGTCAGAAATCGGACCTCAATCAAGATTAAATATAATTGAAATAGAGGGTGGTCTGTGCCTACCTCTTAGGAGCTGCATGTGTAGCTGATTCAGTTCCTTTGAAACAAAGGCAGAAATTCTTTAACTGGTTTCTATCCACTAATCACATGATGAAGACTTTGCATTGGCTGCTTTTCTGAAACCAGAGTGCATTTAAAAGATACGACCTGGCCCAAGTGAGTCTTGTTTTTTTCATGCCACACTATACTGGACTAAGAGAGACATGATGAAAGTTTCTGAATGAGTAAAAAATCAGATCTTCAAAGTCTGGCTCTTACATATGGCCAGTGAAGAGATCCCTATATTAATTCTTTTGCAGTATCTCATTCCCTCTTTTCATTTGCTTTTTTCTACTTTTAGGTGAATGATGATTAGAGATAGCTATGACCTTTAGAGCTTCAGAAAGTTAGAAAGAGAGCCACCAGAAATCTGAGAGCTGGAGTCAATATCAGAGTTTGTATTCAGCTACGAGGAACAAAATCTCAAGTGATCTATGACTCAGAATAGATTGAAGGCAGCCAATAGGGAATGCTATCAATTCTGCCATCAGCTAAGCCATATTTGGAAATGACTTTGGTAAGACAATGTTCAGAGCAGCTATAATAAGTTTGAACCCACTTTATCCAGGTCCTTAAATGGTATAGGGAACAGTGTGGCTCTATGTGTGTGTGTGTGTATGTGTGTGTGTGTGTGTGTGTGTGCGCGTGTGTGAGAGAGAGAGAGAGAAACAGAGACAAAAAGAGAGAAACAGAGACAGAAAGAGAGAGAGAAGGAGGGAGGGGAAGAGCAAGAAGAGGAGAGAAGGAGAGAGGGAGGGAGAGAGAGAGAGATTGTATTTCTGTTCTTACTATATTTTCACAGCAATTATCCCTTTCCAAAAGTCAATTAATGTTAATTGATGAAATGAAACAGGAGCACTGGTAACCATCAGTTAATGATGGGGAGAATGAAGGCTTGAGCCAATAGAATTTTAGAAAAAGATAGCTCCAACCTTTGAGGGATACCCATAGAATTCTGAGGGGGAGATGTAGATCCTCTCACTCTGGGAATTTAAGTGCAGAATCTGGCCACATAGTGAAAATGGACGTAGAAACAAATGTACTCAGTAGGCATTGGCACCTCTCTCGGTTTATACTCAAGTTTGTGATAGTAATGGCAATTAAAGATTCCCCTGTATTGGCTTGGTTTTCAAATTGATTGTGTTAAAACCCAGAGCTTGTTAATCCCACCTGTGGGATGGACTTGTTGATGTGAAAAGAAAGTCCTGAACTGGGAGGAGCTGGTGACATAGATTTAGAGAGATAAGAGAGAGGCAGAAGATCTTTTTGGAAGCAGCACCTCGTGGAGAGAGAGAGAGACTAAGAGAATTGCTGGTGGCAGCTTTGAATTGCCCTGGACTTTTGAGACCTGCCCCCTGAGCTGCCAAGGACTGAGGAGACATGGCTGTTTTGCTGGTACTTTGTCTGTCTGTTTTGATGTTGTTTTGCCAGATTTGTCCACTGGTGAAAGACAGTCCTTTTGTTGAAGAAGTCCTGGAACCTGGCTGTTCGCTAAGAAGCCCTGAGACTGTCCTGCAGACAGAGAGTGAATACTGTCC
>NW_027185655.1:8770101-8771071 GCF_028583685.1 Petaurus breviceps papuanus | reverse complement strand
AATACTGTCCACTGGTGAGGGACAGTGCTGTTGTTGCAGGGGTCTGGAGACTGTCCTGCAGACAGAGTGAATACTGTCCACTGGTGAAGGACAGTGCTGTTGTTGCAGGGGTCTGGGAGCCTTTCTGTTGGTTCAGAAGCCCTGAAGAAGGATTTTCTTGTTGTATGTTTACAGAAATCCTGGGAGAGGGCTTTGCTAATGTGTTCAGGGGTTCTAGGACTGTTCTACAGACAGAGGATAAATTCATGAAGGGACTGGCAATGTATCTTATGGCCTTGCTAAGCCTTGTCTCCCCAGGAACTAAGATTGCTGAGAACTTGCCTCGTGTCAAGATGAAGAAAAGACCTCCATTTGGGTATTAAGTGCTGTGTTTAAACTTGATGTAACTCTGGGGTAGATTCAATTGTGATCCAGGGGTGGGGAACTTTTGACCTTTTTGTGTTCTATGGTTGAGCAAATGAATGTATTTTACTTATGTTTGGAAACTAATCTCCATTTGAGAAGAGGGGCTTTGTGGTGGACTTAATTAAGGTATAGCCTAGGGGTGGAGAAGTATTTGGAACAGAGACTTTGTAATTGATTGAATGATTGGAAAGTCCTGGGGTGGGGTAGGCCTTGGAGATGATTTAATCACACTTAGTAAATGCTGTATTTTGAATGATGTCATGTTTTGATCTTCTCTGTTCTGGGTTTGTTACTGAATAAAATAGAGAGCACCTATGCTGGTATTTTGAACCTGGGAAGTTGCCTTTGCTTGGTATTACATTACAATCGTTTACCTTGTTCAGGGGAAAAAGGTCAGCACCCCGAACTTCAAAGTATACAGGCAGAATTGTCAAGATAGAAACAGATCAAGTAGACAGCTTTCCAAACTGTCCAGCCATTACATCCATACCAAATCAACATCTGGGTTTCAACATCTAGGTTTTTCAAAGCTGGGGGGCTCTGGACAACAGCTTCCCAGAATACA
>NW_027185655.1:8725777-8769701 GCF_028583685.1 Petaurus breviceps papuanus | reverse complement strand
GACTTTGTAATTGATTGAATGATTGGAAGGTCCTGGGGTGGGGTAGTACTTGGAGATTATTTAATCACGCTTAGTAAATGCTGTATTTGGAATGATGTCATGTTTTGATCTTCTCTGTTCTTGGTTTGTCACTGAATAAAATGGAGAGCACCTATGCTGGTATTCTGAACCTTGGGAAGTTGCCTTTCTTTTGGCATTACATTACAAGGTTCAACCCGATATTTGGGGATGACTATTCTAACCTCAATCCAAGCCTCAATCTGCTGCCTCCCTATTATCAGATCCAATGCATAAACAAACAAACAAACAAACAAACAAAAAACAATAGTGGGGGAGGGGAAGAATTTAGTTAAAACACAAAGTAGCAACAAATAGCAAAGAAATGAATAAGGAGAAAAAATTGTCTCAGTACCCATACAAAAAGGAATGCAAATATTCTGTACTTCCATTTGAGTTATAGTTTAATTCTTCTTCTAGCTTCTAGCTTCTCAGTATTGGTGGGGCAACACAGCACCTTGAATTTGCTGGCACACCAGTCAATCATTTAATTCAATCCAATACAATCCAATCAACATTTATTAAGTGACTACTCTATGCTGGGCACTGTGCTGAGAACCGGGGATATTTTAAAAAGTCCAAAGACAGTCCCTGCCCTCAAAGAGCTTACAGTCTAAGTAGAGACTTGACATTCACCACAATCTCCTGAAGAATACTGAAATCTCTTGCCTTGGCACTGTGTTCATCCTCACAGTCGCTTTGCAGGGCTTAGGATGCCATGGCTTTGGTTTTTTTGGGCCCTCCTGGCTCAGAGTAAATGTAAATAGTAACTGTTTCTCTCTTTGGCCAACAACCCTGAGAGTCTTTCCCTCTCAGTTTAATTATTTTTTCAGGATTAAAGGGGCCATCCCTTGACTGACTTCTTAAAGAGTCCTATTCACTGAATAGGTGAATTGGGTGTTACTTCAAGCAAAGTGAGAACCTGAAAAGGCCTTAGTCTAAAAGAAAGACTCCTTGCCTTGAGTCAGCTCTCTGGCATGAATATCTGGCCCCTGGACCCAGATGGCTCTGGTGGAGAAAGCGAGAATAGTGAATTTTCATAGTCCTGCCTCCTTTAATCAAAGTCAACTGCAAGTCATGTTATTATCTCCCTTATGTCATGGTCCTCTTCAAGAATGAAGGACAAATACAACACATCACTATCTTCTCTCAAATGTAGTTTACCTTCTCTGCTCCTTATATTACTCTGATAGCTCTCATAATCCTCCCTCAAAACCCACTGAAAGTCCCATGTCAGGGGCATCTGTATGAAAGTGGCTTAGAGACCATAAGCTTCTTGCATGTGTCTTTTCCTGAGATGGAAATCAATACCAAGACTTCTCTTGCATTAATAGCTTCTTAGTATTCCCTGGACCACCCGGCAAAACCTCTCCCTTCCTGGCAGTCCCAACAGTGGGTGATTCCAAATCTTTGTTCCTTTAGGGGAGTCTGCTGTTTTGTTGCAAGGATATGTCACTGTTTATTTAATCATCACACAGCATTTCATTCTCCTTCCTCTGCAGAGGCTGAATGAAGATTGTCCCTCACTTTCATCAGAATTTCCATCAAGTTGGTTAAAAGATCCCTTATCTTCCACGTAAATTCAATATCACTACAGTTATTCCAACATCAAATACACTGCAGTTTCATCTCCCTCATATTGTTAGAAATTAGGGCACCTCCCAACAATTCAGCCCATGCTCCCCCAAGCCCTCTCAAAACTTTTGTGGGATAGAGCCTTCTCTCTCAATCTGAATCCTTTCCTGATGCCATCACCATACTGTTGGTTCATGCTCAGCCTCCTGGGAAATGTAGCCATGAATTCTCCCCAACTAACAAAATTCTCTCAGCCCCCAAACATTATGGGTGTGCATTCTACCTATGTCACATTTATTTCATTTTAAATTATAATTTGGTAAGGTTCTACCTGCCAATTTATATTTGGAGAGTATAGTACACTGTGGGTATACTGTAAATTGATCTGAACAGCCTCAAAAACAACTTGCAACTACATTGGAAAAATCCAACCAAACCAATTAAACTTCCCACTTACCCAAAGAAGCTACTTAGCATATGCTGAAAGATCAAACACAAAAATATTTAGAGCAGGACTTTTTGTGACAGCTGAGAGCTAGAAGGAAAAAGGGTGCCCAACAGCTAAATAATGGCTGTACAAACTGTTGTACATGAATGTACTAGGATATTATTATAGCAGAAGAAGTAAGAGATATAAAGAATTCAGAAAAACCTTCTATAGGAAGGATTTGTCTGAATCATCCTGGTAGAAAAGAAATCTGCCAATTCAGGGGAACCCAAGCTATTTCCCCAGAGTGTATGGAGCCCCAAAGGGGAGCAGTGACTTTGGGGCACAGGTGACTGTGTAGGAAATGTGGCAAGAAGGGACCTGAGGAGGTCAATAAACAGGTACAAAAGTAATCCATTCTTATCAGGTCACTTTTTACTGGAGGCCTGGAGAGCCCTTCACTTCCTGGGACAGTGTTAATTGGTTGAGATCTTTAGGAAGTAAGATACCCAACTATAATATTAGTGAGATAATGATGAAGCTGTTATTTTAAGAGTCCATTCCCGCATTCAACCATGTCAGCTACTTCAGGATGGCTCATGAAGGAGGAAAACCTAGCAGCTGTTATGGTGCCAAGCCTAATCTCAGACCTCCTTCACAGTGAAGAGAGTCCCCTGATTCAAGCCAAAGGTGAACAGATACCGTTAATGTTATGTAAAAGCTTGGATGATTGTGTAAGGAGGGAGACAGCTGGTGCAACAATACCATTACCTGATTAAGTATGGGCATCCAGGACAAACCTTTCGCCTTGAGATGAAGGAAGGGGGCCAATATAAGCAGTCTGCCAGTCAGGGGCAGGTCAGGAAGCACTTGGAGTCATGTCATAGTTCTATTTCAGAGATGGGTGCTCTGATTGGCTAAGGAGTACATTTTAGTAGAAGTAGCTGCCTTGTCCTTTGTTAGTGGGATCATATGGTATAACCCCAACTGCTATTTGGCATCATGGTCCCTATGTGCAGAATGATGATGGAGCCACTATCCAACTTCTGCTGTTTTCATAAGGGCATGGACCTACTTATTCACTGAAGTGGGTGGTATATGATGTTCTGATGGACCCTGACAGGTTCCCCCTGCCCATCCACACAAATGTACATGGCGGGATGCATTGGAAAAATTCCTTCCTTGGTCCTGATCCCAAGGGAGAGAACCTTTGATTATCTAGTTCTGTATTTTCCTTGTTCCAGAGCATATGACCATACTCATCACCACCACTCAGGAAACAGAATTATTATTGATTTGGGGCATTTTTCCCCCATTTGACTTGGGTGTCTTGAATTTCTTCCAAACTTCTGCCATCTTCCAGATTCTCAACCTTTACATTCTACTCAACTGAAACTACTCTCTTCCATAAGATCTCTCTTTTTTTATTTTGCTTTTTTTTTTGAGGGGGGAATGCAGGTCAATTGGGGTTAAGTGACTTGCCCAAGGTCACATAGCTAAGTAAGTGTTAAGTGTCTGAGGCCAGATTTGAACTCAGGTCCTCCTGACTCCAGGGCCAGTGCTCTATTCACTGTGCCACCTAGTTGTCCCTCAAAGATTCCTTAACTGCCAAATGGGATGGTATTTTCCTCAGTTGTCCTTGACCTCTATATAGCATTTGATACTGTTGACTAGTCTCTACTCCAGGATACTTCCTTTCTCCTCTTTAGGTCACTGAAGATGACACAAGTTTGTCACCTATAAAAACTCTCATATCTACACATTTGAAAAAGCAAAGGTGTTCCTAACCTATTTAAAAATTTTCCTGTGATGAAGGTTGCATAGAGTACATGCAGATTCTTTGCCTGTTTCTAGCCAACCACATGTTCATGACTCAGTGTTTCAGGGAGCATAGTGCTTTGAGATGACAAGGCCTACTCTTTCTGGCCATGTGTGACTCAGTGTTCAAAGGACCCAGTGCTTTGAAATAGCAGCAAACCCTGGATGGTCCTTTAGTACCTCTACCATGACAGTAATAGGGGAGCAGGGTGTAGGCAAAAACAAACAGACATCTGGCTCTCTCTCCTCCTTCAGCTCTCCTGATAGGCAAGTAGTTCTGCCTTTTTTAGCAGATGTCTTATAATAGGGTGGGGAGGGAGGCAGTTGGCACCCTACAGCTGCCTACAGTGACACCCTACAGGAAAGTGAGGATTCCATTAGTTGAACTCACTCTTGGGCCCCTGGCTTCCTTTTCCATTTAGTATTTCCTTTACTGATTAGGTGACAACTTCATTCTCAAGATTGATGCACCCAGGCTTGGAGGCAACCTTTCTTCATCTGAGAAAATGGCCATTGGCAGAAGACATTGACTTGGAGTTGTTTGGACAATGCAGAGCAAAGGTGAAATGTGGAATGTTTATTCAGCAGGCCTGCAAACTGCTTTATGTTCTGATGAGTTTTAAGTTCCAGCTTCTCAAGAAATTATAACACTGGTTACAAGTTAAGCTACTAAGTCCTCTTTTAAATCCTTTGATCAATTTGCTAAGATTTTTGTGTCTTTTAATATTTCTTCTTTTTTTTTTTTAAAGAGAACTAAAGGAGGGAGGACTTATTTGTACAGTCCTTTTTCTGGTAGAAAAGAATTGAAAATTGAAGGGATGCCCATCAATTGGGGAGTAGCTGAACAAATTGTGGCATGTGATTATAATGGAATGCTATTTTGCTATAAGAAATGATGAGTAGGCTGATTTCAGAAAAATCCAGAAAGACTTATACCAACTGATGCAGAATGAAGTGAGCAGAACCAGAAAAACATCGTGCATAACAATAGCAACACTATACCAAGGTCAGCTGTGAATGACTTAGTTATTCTCAGCAATACAATGATCCAAGACAATTCCAAAGACTCATGATGAAAAAAGCTATCCACCTCTGGAAAAAGGATTGATGGTGTCTGAATGCAAATCAAAGCATAATATTTTTCACTTTCCTTATTTTTTCCTGTTCTCCCCCCCCCTCCTTTTGGTCCATCTTCTTTCACAATATAACTAATATGGAAATATGTTTTACATGATTGCACAGATATAATCTGTATAAAATTGCTTACTGAATCAGGAAGGTGCCAAAGCTTAACCCACCAGTGGTCACTACAGTTAGATTCTAATTGAGGCATTCCTATTAGTTTTTTAAAAAGTAAGCTTTTATTGATATTTTCTGTTTCATATATCACCATAGTTATCCCATATATCCCTTCTTCTCCTCCTCTCAGAGAGTATTTCATATGACAATATTTTTTAGAGAGGGAAAAAAAAGCCAGCAAAACTGATTAATACATTGAAAAAGTCCAAAAATATGTGTAACATGTAATACCTATACACCTTTCACCTCCACAGAGGGTAGATTGAGAATATACTCTTATATCTCTTCAATCAAATGCTGCTTAATCTTTATAATTTTATTGCATTTACTTTTGATTTTTTGTGTACAGTTTTCTTCCATTTACATTGTTGTAGGTATTGTGTATATTGTTTTCTTGACTTTACCTACCTTACTCTGCATCAGTTCATTTAGATCTTTTCACTCTATATTCATTATACACATAATTTCTGAACAGCACAGCAATATTCCATTATATTCATATAATACAATTTGTTTAGACATTCTCTGATACATAGACATCTACTTTGCTGTCATAAAAGGTGCTGCTATAAATATTTTGGAACATAAGGGGATTTTTTTTTCTTATCAATGGCTTCCTTTGAATCTAAGCCTAGTAATGGAACCTCTGGTTCAAAGAATGTGGAGATTTTAGTTACTTGATTTGCATACTTCCAAATTGCTTCCAAAATACTTGTACCACTTCACAGTTCCACTACAATGTATTAGTGTGCCTTATCTTTTTTTGGGGGGGTGAAAAACATATTTTAAAAAGTTAATAGGGTAGCACAGCGAGTAAGAGCACTGGCTCCAGTGTTGGGATGACCTGGGGATAGAATCCTGGGCTCAGACACTTAGCACCCACCCAGAAACACCTGGCTGTGTAACCTTGAGCAAGTTACTTAACCCCAATTGCTTAGGGGCGGCCAGGTGGCTCAGTGAATAAGAGCACCAAGAGCACCAGCTCCAGTGTCGGGATGACCTGGGGATTGAATCCGGGCTCAGACACTCAGCACCACACCCAGAAATAACTGACTGTGTAACCTTGAGCAAGTTATTTAACCCTGATTGCTTTAAAAAAAAAAAAGTTAATAGGTATTAGGAAATAGTATCATAATAAATCATTTTCTGTAATTTAATGAGCTTCTTTCCCTTCTACTTCTTTTAAATATTTTATTATTTATTTATTGTTGACATTTAAAAAAAATTGAGTTCCAAATTCTCCTCCTACTAACCCTCCCCCACACATTGTGAAGGCAAGAAATGTGATAACAATTATATGTGTGAAATCATGCAAAGCATATTTCTATATTAGCAAGTTGCAAAAAAAAAAGCAAGAAAGAGAAAGAAAGAGAAAAAATATGCTTCTATCTGCCAACTCCATCACTTCTTTCTCTGGATGTAAAAGCATTTAGGTATATATATTTCTCTCTAAGTACTACTTTGGCTGTATGCCATACATTTTGGTATGTAGACTCATTGTTGACATTCTCTTTTACTATTTATTGTTTCTATGATTTGCTATTTGACCTACTCCTTCTTTAGGATTAGATTATTTAGTTTTTAATTAATTTTTAATCTATGTTTCCAGGGTCATTTATTGAATGTAATTTTTGTTGTATTATGGTCTGAAAAGGATGTATTTGATATTTCTGCTTTTCTGCATTTGTTTTTGAGGTCTTTATGCCTTACTACATGGCCAGTTTTTGTGGAAGTATACATACAGCTGAGAAAAAGGAATACTTTTTTTCTATTTCTATTCAACTTTCTTCAGAGACTTTTCATATCTAACTTTTCTAAAATTCTAATCATCTCCTTAACTTCTTTCTTACTTATTTTATGGTTAGATTTATCCAGTTCTGAGAAGGGAAATTTGAGGTCCCCTTTTAGTACCATTTTATGGCCTATTTCCTCCTTTGGTTTATTTAACTTTTCCTTTAAGAATTTGTATGCCAAAACATTTGCTGTGTATATATTTAGTATTGATATTACTTCATTGTCTATGACGCCCTGCTTCTTTCTTTTAATTAGGTCTGTTTTTGGTTTTGCTTTGTCTGAGATCATGATTGCTATCCCTGCCTTTTTAGAAACCTCAGCTGAAGCACAATAGATTCTGTTCCAGGCCCTTAGTTTTACTGTGTGTCTCTCCATTTCAAGTGTGCTTCTTGTAAACAATATCTTCTTGGATTCTGGTTTCTAATTCATTCTTCTATCTTCTTCTATCTACTTCTGTTTTATGGGTGAATTCATCTCATTCACATTCCCAGTTATGATTACTAACTGCATATCTCCATCCTATTTTCCCCTGTCTATCCTTCTTACTCTCTCTTTTTACCCTGTTTCTCTTCAAAATTCTGTTTTGTTTCTGACCACCAACCTCCTTAATCCTTCCTCTCTTATATTACCCCTCCCCTTTCTTTTATCCCCTTAACCTTCTACTTCCCTATTGTATAAATTTTTTATACCCTGTTGAGTGTGTATGTTGTTCTCTCTTTTAGCTAATTCTGATGAAAGTAAGGTTCAAGTGTTGCCTATCATCCTTTTCACTCCCCTCTCTACTGTAAAAGTTCTGCTTTTTGATGACTCTTTTATGTGAGATATTTTCCCTTGTTCTTCCTCTCCCTTCCCATTGGGATGTTTGAGTTTTTAATATGATTAATTATATTATTTCCCTAATGTTGAATTATCCTTACATCCTTTGTATAAATCCCACTTGATCATAATGAAAGATTTCTTGGGCAAATTGGTGGTCTGTTTGATAGAATTTTGTTTAAAATTTTTGAGTCAATCTATATTAATAATATAATGTAATAATATTATACAATATTATTATATTATATATAATAACAGACATAATATAGAATAGAATAGAATAATATAATAGAACAATATAATATTATAATATAATATAACATAATATAATATAACAAACCATAACATAACATAACATAACATAACATAATTAATATAATATAATATAATATAATATAATATAGTATAGTATAGTATAGTATAGTATAATATAATATAATATAATATAATATAATATAACATAATATAATATAATAATAGTTTTCTTTCTGTGTTTTATTTTTCTCTGGTTTAGGTATTAGGACTTTGTTTCAGAAAAGAGTTCTGAGAAGGTGCTTTTTTTCTCAATTTTTGAGAGTAATTTGTGAAGTGTGGGTGCTAACTGTTCTTTAAACATTTGATAGATTCTCCTGTGAATCCATCAGGTCCAGGGGCTTTTTCCTTGCATAGCTCCTTTACAACTAGATCTATTTCATTTTCCAAGATGCAGTTATTTAAGGTCTCTATCAGATCTTTTGATAGTTTGAGTATTTTATATTTTTGGAGGAATTCTTCTATTTCTTTTGTTGACTTGGTCTTGTTAGCATCTAACTGTGCATAATGCATTTCTTTTTAACTCATTTGCCAAAATATGAAAATGCCCCACCTTCTGAGTAGTTCACAAAGACAACTGATGGGCATTAGAGAAGCTGGAAATTTACTAGCTTAATTTCTTCAAAAACCATATACAATGGAAGAGACTGGAATATGATTATCATGATTTATCTACATATCTTACTGAGAGATAGTTTTTTCAGCTATGACAGTCATAAAAATCAAGGGTTGAAGTAAACTGAACTTGGAATCAGATCTTCAAATTGCTATATCACAAAATATAAAACCAACATTAAGCAGATTTAACCACACTATTCTTATTATATATTATCAATAATATTTTAGTGAAAGCAAAGGAATTGGACCATTCATATATAAAATTACTTTTATAACATCATTACCTTATCCTTTAAAAAGATTTTTGCAATATACATATCAATATATATCTATTTGTTATCATTTTAATGCTAATTATATTTTATTTTATATATTATATATAATATAATATTTTAATAATAGCATTATTATTTATTAGCATTTCCTGATTCCATGCATTATTGATTATTGATCCCAACACCTGCCAACTAAATGACTCTCACAAAGGTGATCCAGCCTAGTTCAAGCATCAGGGCAACCTGAAGGAAAGATAGGAAGCACAAAGTGCCAGTCAAAGTGATCCACCAGCACCACCTTGACCACCATCTTCCCTTAGACCCTGATGGAAACAGCCCAAGAGTAATGGAAATATCAGTACTTCTAGCCCAGTGTCCCCAGTCATCCTGGGAATCAACCATTGGAGGGATACAACCCGGCAACTGCTCCTGCAGATACTAAAGCCAAAGTTAATGAAGACCAGAAAAAAAAAAAGCGTTATCACCTAATCCCTTGCCATTGTCAAATGGTTCAATATCAGTATCTGATAAAATGTTATAAGAGAAAATGGCATTTTTATTAGTAATGATTTCTTAAAGATTTCCCCAATTACATGTAAAAACTTTAACATTCCCTTTTTGAATATTGAATGCCAATTTCTCTCCCTCCCTCCCATTTCCCCCTCATTGAGAAGGTAAGCAGTGTGCCATAGACCACACAGGTGTAGACATGCAAAACACATTTACACATAAGTCAAAATTATGTTTAAAAAAGCCATTACTGTATGCTTTGTCAGTGTGCCTTAAGGACCACAGGGCCTTTCATCTGCCTGGTAGCTGACTTGGAGCTATGTGTTGTTTTCCCCATTGGAACGTAAGCTTCTTGAGAGCAGGAATTGTCTTACTTTTCTATTTGTAACCCCAGCACTTAGCACAATGCACATGGTAAGCACTTATAAATGCTTCAATTATTCACTGGTACAATAGTACATGAATATATTTTATAAATAAGCCAGGTGACATAGTAGCTAGAGTGTGGGAACTAGAGTCAGGAAAACCTGAGTTCAAATCTAGCCTCATATACTAGCTGTAAGGTCTTTGGGCAATTTCTCGTGACCTCTCTCTGTTTCAGATTCCTTGTCTGTAAATAAATAACAGCTACTGCCAGGTTGTTGGGAAAATGAAATGAGATAATATTTCCAAAATGCTTTACAAACCTTAAAGAACCATATAAATGCTAACTATTATCTATACATACATTGAAGGTCAGTTTTTTCTTTTTCCTGATAGAGCTATGTAAACAAATTTGGAAGACCACCAATACAGCTTATTTAATAAAGTACCTAAGTGGTTCTAAAATTAATAGGCCTCTATTCTCTTTCAGTTTACAAGTGAAGGAATAGAAACTCCTTGAAAACAGTTACTAATTTGTTTTTGCCTTGGTGTTGTCAAGATATTAGGAGACACCCTGCATTCCAGAGCTAAGGCCCAACAAGCAGACTGTGCTCTGAGCTTGGCATAACAATAATCCTTTGCGTTCACCCTCTTGCAAAATCCCATAATTATTGAGTTGCTTTGACTAGCATTGGGTGTTCCCTGAGCTCTGACTAATATTGGACAAGCTCGGACAAGTTCTGGTCGTGAAGCCCTGCTATGAATCATACCTGTCATATTGCTGCTGTTACCCCTCATTGTCAGGGCTACAATTCAATGGGGAGCCACTAGTATAAGTATTGTGATCTGCCTACTTTAAACTGCCCCCTCTACTCCCCGCACATGTGTCTGTGTCCTTGTTTGCAAGCCATTTCCCCTCACTTTGAAATTAAACTTCTGTTTGATTCCTGACTCTCCTGTAGATGTACTCATAGGATATGAAGGTTGGATTCTAAAGTCAGCTTGGAGAGTAAAAATACTACATAGTCCAAATCACCCTCTCCATGGCATTTCTATAAGGTGAATAGCCTTGGGCATCTTGGAATAATGTAGGTAAGGGAAGCCTGCACACCAGACAGGTACCTTGAGGATAAAGGGAGGTTATTAGGACTGGGTGGAGAAGGGAGGCTGGGCATCCTTGTTCCCTAAATGCTGCTCTGTCACCTTTTCTCTCCTCATTTCTCCATGTCTGCCCTCCTCTCCCTGTGCCCTTTAGGGCAGCATGGGCAGGGCAGAGGAAGAGACTTCAAAGTCCTCGGTATAGATTTTGGAATTGGGAGGATGGACAGAGAATTCATTCTCCCAGCACCTGATCACTCAGGTGTATCAAATGGTGGACAGAATCAGTGGCCCTATTTAAATAGTTATTTCTCTCTGTCTCTTTCTGTCATTCTGTCCCTGTCTCACTCTTCCTTGCCTCTTTTTTGCCCAATTCATATAGTTGAATTTTCCCAAATTAAAAGCACATATGATGTGACTCCATTTAATGAAGTCTAAAAACACATTACCTTCCTGGGTCACAATGCCACACTGTTTTCATAAAGTGAATTTTCAGTACATGAGCATCCTGAGTCTTTTTCGCATGAGCTACTTGACAATCACACCTCCATCCTCCACTTGAACCAGAGCACAAGACTTTATATTATTTGTATCAAACTTAATCTTCTTAGACTTGGTCCATCATTCTAGCCTGCCATAACATTTTTGGATCCTGGCCCTATCACTCCTAACACCAGTTATCTCTCCCAGTTTGGGGTTCTATGCAATTTTGACAAACATATCATTTATGCCATCATATAAGTGATGTGTAAAATTACTGAGTTTGACAGGACCAAAGATAGATCTGTGTAGCATGCCACTGGACAGCTCCCTTGAGGTTGACATGAAGCTACTAACCATTTTTCTTTGGATAAGGTCAACATATCAGTTCTGACTTTTCCTTTGTTGAGCCTGAGTGTTCCTATATTTTCAATTAGGTGGCAGAGTGAATAGAGCATTAGTCCTGGAGTCAGGAAGACCTGGGTTCAAATCCAGCCTCAGACACTTACTCTGTGACCCCAGACAAGTCACTTAATCACCTTTGCCTCAGTTTCCCCATCTTAAAATAAGCTAGAGAAGGAAATGGCAAACCACTCCAGTATCTTTGCCAAGAAAACCCCAAATGGAGTCAGGATGAGTTGGATATGTGAAAAAACTGAACAAGAAATAGATGTAATTTGAAATTTAAATTCATCTGATACTTAATAGCAGCTTTTATGATTATGTATCTTCTCAATGACTTTGTATTTATAGTAAGTACAGTTATAATTTTGTGGGTGTCCATTATTTGTCATTGAAAAGGGGACTTTGATCAGCAGAACTGTACTATGAAGATGTTGACTTATTTATATACATTTAAAAAGAAAAAACAAGAAATAAAGCTCAAGCTTAGGGACCAGAAAGAGCTATAGAGGCTTGTTTGCTTGTGTGCTCCTTATGGGGTCATAGATTTATAATGGGAATGGACCTCTGTCAGGAGCCGGCATCCTGTTAGTTTAGGTTTGTTTTTTGGATGAAATGAGGCACTCTTAAACTACTGAGAAGTTAATAAAAGGATATTGGCTTAACCTTAACATAGCACAGATATGCAACAAAGATCTGAGGCTTAGCTTCTCAGACACAGTCCTCCGGTCTCCATTAGGAATTCCATCTGTTCAGCAGGACAGGGTGTGATCTACAGATATGCACCAAATCAGAGGGGCCCAACCCCAGCGGGATAGATTCTATTATTTCCCAGGATAACCAGGAAGTCAGGTCAGTCAACACAGCCTGGAGTCTCCAGTAAACTGTTAACCAGGAAAACCCAGCTTGAGACTTGCCCCACCCTGGGACCAATAAACACTTGACTTTGTAGGCTTTTCCTAATGTAAGAAGGTCTTCAGAGAGGGAAAATCACCACCCTCAGTGAGAAGCTCCTGAGAATCTTTTTTTTTCTTTTTGGAGGGGGGAAGGCAGGGCAATTGGGGTTAAGTGACTTGCCCAAGGTCTGAGGCCATATTTGAACTCAGGTCCTCCAGGGCCAGTGCTCTATTCACTTCGCCACCTACCCACCCCCTCCTGAGAATCTTTTAGAGGATCTCCATGATTTAAATGTTTTCTGGCTTTTAATAAACAATCTACTAGCATTGTTGTTGTTTAGTTATTATTCAATATGTCTGACTCTTTGTGACCCCATTTGGGATTTTCTTGGCAAAAATACTAGTGGTTTGCTATTTCCTTCTCCAGTTCATTTTACAGACGAGGAAACTGAGGTAAACAGGGTTAAGTGACTTGCCCAGGGTCACACAGCTAGTAAGTGTCTGAGGTTGGATTTTAACTCAAGAAGAGGAGTCTTCCTGATTCCAGACCAGGCACTATCCATATGCCACCTAACTGCCCAATCTCCTAGCATAGGCAGTACTAAAGGCAAGAGAAATATATAGTCTTTCCCTGAAGACTCACCATAAAGAAAAAGAAGAAAGAAGAAAAGTGGAAGAGAACAAAAGTTAGGAATCCTTCACATTTCCTCCCCTATTCAGAAGAACTGAGTTACGGACCTCAACAATCTGATCCACAGGATGGGCAATGCCAATTCTTTGCAGTTCACAGTGGGTCTCCTAATCAAAGCAATGACAATGAGTCAGAGTAAGCCCTGCCTAGAACATCAGGGCCATTGCACAGATGATGATACTTCATACAATCAATGATCTTCATACTGCATCAAAGTCATCTGTAGTAAAGTGGCCAAGAACCGAAGTGCCTGGAATGTAACCTGACCAGAGATCTAATCTGATACAGAGGTTCTCTCACACATTTAGTAATCCCTGGCTCACTCATGAAAACTAGCCCTTCCCTGAGAGCCCTTTAGAGGCTCTGTGGTGTTGCTCTTTTTCCCCTGGGGCTAAATCAGGACCCTTTGAACTATCCAAGGATTCAGAATTACCACCAAGTAGGGAATATTTTTATTCTAGGTAATTACACATTCATTATACATATATAGAAACAGTGACACTTCTCCCATGCAAGATATCTTACAACAATATCACCACTTGGTTCCTCAAGCCCAAACTGGGAATGAATTACTTGAACCATCCCAGAGAAAAGGAAGCCTGCCAACTTAGGAGGCTGTGAGCTATTTTTCTAAAGTTTATGAAGCTGAGGGGCAAAGATCTTGAGGACAATGTAGCTTTGCACTACAGAAGAAATAAGGAAGAGTCAGTTGGAACTTTGTTTAAAAGCATTCTATTCTTATCAGGTACCTCTTCCTGGAGATAATCCAAGAAACCACCAGACCAAAGAGCCCTTCCACTTACTAGGGTAGAATTGATTTGTCACAGATATGGCTTCTGGGAGGTTGGACACATGACCTGAGCAGTCATTTATGCATGACGAAGAATCTGCTGATTAACAGGAACATATCTTTTGTTCTGAAATGGGAGAGTGCCATTTTCCCAGATGGGAACAGGTTGAGGACAACTTGGGTTAGGTTGGTGTTCCAAATGGCAAAAGGAGCCCATTTATGTCTTATCCTACACTCAGCAAAATATGGCATCACCACCCTAATATCCATATTAACAATGGACCACTCCCCAATCTCTGCTGTTCTTGTGATATCAGGGCAGTCATGTCATTTAGCATATGATGTTCCTGACAGGAGCTGACATTCCCCATAAACAATTACATACAGTGAGAGACACTGGCAAAATTCCTTCATTGGTCTTGACCCCAAAGAGAACTTTTGATTGTTTGCTTTGCCAGACCCATGACCACTCCCCTCCATAAAGCAATGTGATAAAGATCTTCTGTATAGCACCCCTCAAGATTCTCTCATATGCCAGCTTTATAGCCTGGAACTCTGCCCACTGGAAGGAAATGCTAGAACTCAGCTAGTAGAGGAGGCAGTGTTCTAGATCCTGGACTGGAAGTCTAGGTCTCTGTCATAGTTGCAACCCTATGATGAACACTAACACCAGAGGGACCCAAGCAAACATGATTTTGAATGGCCCATTTCCATTTAGCAATAGCAGACTCTTCTGCCCTACCCATCTTGTTAAAGGGATGATCTTTCATCACCTAACCTATAATAGACAATTCTGGACAAAGGTTAATTGTATTACCCTGAATCATCTCTTTAGGAACACCTAGGGCCCAGTAATAGGTAAGCAACTGAGAAGCTGCAGGTTCAGAAGTCTAACAGTTGCTTAACTTGGCCACCCATTGGAGCCTACCAAAGACACTACTCAGCCTTCCACTGCATATTTTTAGAGATTGAGACCTCCAAAAACATGTGCCTTGTAGGGTCATTAAAGTCCCCAGGGGAGACAACATGGGCTGGTTTTCTTTCAATTTTCCAAGTTGTAGCCTATTCTGGCCCCCACTTAAAGGAGACAGACTTGAAAGTGCTTCAGAAAATGGAGACCATCAAGATACTCAGATTGGGAATCTGGCTTCTCTAAAAACTGTAGAGTCCAAAGGGTCTCTGGGTTTCCTTCTTAACAAAACAGTAGAGTCAATAGCTTATTTTGGATTGTACCTAGATTCCTGTTTCAGTCTTCCATTGTATTCCCCCAAGCTTAACTTTGTAGACCAGATACTGAATATTCTTGGGGTTGATTTCCCACACCCTTGTCCCTCACAGGCACCACCATTAGATCTAGGGTCTTTCCCAGTGTGGGCTCATCTAACTCGGTCAACATATCACCAATGTTATGGTCTTCATCAGTGCTCTAAGGAAGGGAAGGTACTCATTCAAGTCTCTGCCCACTATAATGTGGCAATAAGAGGGAGAATTCAGGTAGCTGTGGGGCAAGGATGGTGAAGGTATATGGGACTCTTTTTAAGATCAAAGCAACCTGCTTCTAACTAGTTTCAGCCACAAGAACAGAGAAACAAGCATTGGTGAGATCAATAACCCTATACTACTCACCTGAGCCTGGGCTGCAACATTGACAAGGCCAAAAACAACTGCACTAGTTAGGCTTGATGACTTTGTTCAGCTCCCCATACTTCACTGGAAGGTGCCACCTGCCTTCCTAATGAGCAACATAGTGTCATTGTAAGGGGAGCTGGGTTTAATAAAGTATTCTAGCTTCCTTCTTCTCCATCACTAGAGGAGAGATATCCTGCAGTCCCTTGGGGGCCCAGTATTGTTTCATGCTAACTATATGGGATGATGGTGGTTTCCATTTGATCCAACCTATGGTAACAGCCATAGAGGAAGATGGAAGGGTCCGAATTCCCAAGATTCCATAATATAGTTATCCTTTCCACTCTCCCTGTTGAGGTTTCTATATATATCTTGGGTTGGCATAAGAAATTAAGGGAGAATTTTCTGGGAGTTTTGGAGAGGCCACAGACAACAAAGGATGGTCAGTAGATGACACAGAAAAAAATTAGAAACTCAAATGCATAAAATAGATGTATAGTATTGTACAATATCAGCATGTTTTGTTTTTAATATCACAAATATACTCAACTTTTTAAAAGTTGCAATTTCAAATTTTTTTCTTTCTCATACAATATCTTTATTGAACATTGACTTACATATAGCCTATAACCAAATACTTAATGCAGATTTTACGCTAACGTACTGTAAATACCCCATAAAAGAAAAAGAAAAAAAATTCAAAGAGAGGGTCAAAATTTTTTATTCAGATTTTCCAGATAGAGGGGGTGCTGGGCCCCTAACCCCTTCAAAGTGGAAGATAATGGTATTCTTTTCCTCCAGTGATCTGCTCTCTATGACTTCCAAGAATAGTCCACATAGGACAGGGGGTTAACAGGATACCTTAGGCTTAGGTGAGGTTAAAGGGTCCTTAATATCCTTGTGCCAAATTTCTCTATGCATATATTTTACCAGTATCCCATGGGCTGGTCAACATTTATTTTTTAAATCAACCTTGTGTTTCAGGAGTCATGCTCAAAGTTTCCTCCAAGATCTCATTTTTCTCCAAGCCTATGAGGGTGGTGGAGGTACTCCCCTCATTTTATATGAAGGAAGAAGAGAGAATATAATAGGATGATATAGGGGTCCAGAGGAATGAGACTGGGCTTGAACTGAAAACATAAGCAGAAAAAGTGGACCTAAAAAAGAAAAAGGGATGAAGTTCAATAAAGATACAAATTAGAGGGGAAAACCATTAAGGCAAGGATTGTGAGCTTTTTTGCGTTGTGGATTCCTTCAGCAGACCAGGGAAGCCTGTGGACTCCTTCTCCGAATAAATTTTTTAAATGCATAAAATATAATACATAGTATTATAATGGAAACCAATTATATTGAAATAGTTACCTATCTATCATCTTCTCCATCTAACAATCAATCAATCATAACGATCCATGTTCATAGAACTCAGGTTAAGAACCCCTGAATTAAAGTAAGATGAACAAAGAGATACACTAAGGAAGGCAGTTCAGGTAATATACTGTGCTCATTAAAAGGAGTGCAAGATCTCAAATATTAAAAAAAATAGAAATCAAGGGAAAGAGTAGCAGGGTGACAAAAAGTACTATAAAACCAATAGTCACGAGGAAAAGTTAAGTTGTAAAGACATAACAGAAGAGAAAAAAAGTGCAGCTATCCATAAATGCATAAAAATGAACTTCATGAATATGTAATCATTAAGGTTTACTATGTTAAAGCCTAAAGGGATTTTAGAGACAACTTAAGCCAACTCCCCCATTGTGGGGAAGAGGAATGATAAAGCCTGGATTGGAATCCTGGTTTTCTAGCTCCAGACCCAAATAAAGTGAGCTTCCCGGTGCCGGGTTTTGGTTAGGAGATTACTGCCATGTTTGGAATGCTGAAGCTAAGTGAGACTATTTGGGGGGAAGGGGGAAAGCTCCAAACTCCCTACCTTGACAAATACAATTTTGAAAGCGAAGAAACAAAGGCCCAGAGGAATGAATGAATGGAAAGGTTTACTATGTACCAGGAAATGCAGAAAATAATTTAACAAGGCATAAGTTAAAAAAAAAAACTGATCTGCTTTCTCTTTCTATATCTATATATATGAAGCAAGACAATCTGTTTTTATTCTGAATCATCCGTTTCATGTTCTCTTTAACTTTATAATCAATCATGGTAGTTATTATTCAGTCCTAGGTGTGATTCTCTTCCTTCCCCCCCCCCACTCTTTCTTTCCTCCCTCCCTTCTTTCCCTCCTTCCGACCATAGTAAAGAAGAAAACCAATCCGGCAAAGAGACACAGTTGTTAGCATATATAAATTATCAGTCCAGACAGAGGATCACTGGGGAAGTAAGCGAAAGGAGCAGGTAATCTCATTACAAAGATAGTATCTGCATATCAAGAGCGGCTTGATACAGGTCTAAAGTGACTGATACATCAATCTTGCCTGAGGGATCCAGAAATCCTTCTTTACCCTTCCCCCGCCGGAATCCCTAAGAAATGCGCCTAGTGGAGAGACTAGCCGGATATCTCGGTAAACTGGTCCTTTCCCCTTTCACTGGCAGGCAGACTTCATACATAACTTAATGACTGGCTCTCTCTCTCTCTCTCTCTCTCTCTCTCCCCTCCCCCCAGGGCTGCGTCTGGCTGGGAGGACCCCAGCGGTCAGCCACCTTCCAGGGGGGCGGGGCTCCTCCCGCCCGTCGCCGCCCCCTCCTCTCACCTCACCTGCGGCCGCACTCTCGGCCAGCTCACACGGGTTTGACTCATCTTGCATGGAGGGGTGGGGGCAGAAACCGAGAGCCGAAGGCGGGCGAGCCAGCCCTTCCCCCAGTGCCAGGGAGGAGGAGCCCAGAGGGTTCAGGTGAAACCGCGCACGCACCACCCAGCCCCGCCGAGGTGGCCGCCCAGGACGGCCAGACCCGCGCACGGGCTGCCCCGAGGCCAACCCCTGGAGGGGGCGGGAGGGAGCCCTGGCGCGTCCCCCGGCCCGGGGCCGGGGTGCTTCCAGCTGATGGACGGCGGCGGGCCTGCCCCCAGGAGCAGGTGACACGCACCGGCGCCCGCCCGGGCGGGAGCCAGGCAGCGGGAGGAGGAAGATGGCCCAGGAGCTGAGCCAGGAGGAGCTGCTGGACTTCCTGTGCCAGGCCGGGGGCAGGGTGACCAACGCCGCCTTGCTGGGCCACTTCAAGGGTTTCCTCCGAGACCCCGGCGCGGCCCCGGGCCAGCTGCAGCAGCGCCGTGAGCTCTTCAAGAGCCTTGTCAACTCGGTGGCCGCCGTGCGCCAGGACCCCGACGGCACCAAGTGCGTGGTGCTCAAGAAGAGGTACCGGGACCTTGTAGGGGAGGAGGGGCTGCGCGGGCCCCGTGGCGACCCCCAGCCCACTGCCCCCCCGCAGCAGCAGCAGCTGAAGCCGCCGCGCCCCCCGGGAGCCGCGACCGCCTCCCCAGGCAGCAGGCGGCGGGCGCCACGGCAGCGGCAGCAGCAGCAGCCCCAGTCCCCGCAGCGACAGCCCCAGCCCCAGCCCCAAGCCCAGTCTCAGCAGCAACAGCCCCAGCCCCAGCAATCCCAGCCCCAGTTCCAACCCCAACCCCAGCCTCGGCGGGCCAGGAGGCAGCCTCGGGACAAGGAACCAGAAACTGGGCCGGCAGGTGCAGGAGCCACAGCCCCGGAAATAGAGTGCAATGGACTCTCGGCCAGGTCTGGGGATGCTCTAGAGTCCCCCGAAAAGGGGAGAGACCCTGGGAGGCTGGGGGAGGCAGCCGCCGCAGGCCCTTCACCCCAGGCTAGGGGCTTGGCTGCTGCAGGGGCTCAAGGCGATGGGCGGCAGCATGGCCAGGATAGCCCTTGGACTGGCCCCACAGAGCCACACCTCCTCTCTCATGGGAGCCCTCCCTTGGAAGAGCTGCAGGTCCTGGAGCCCAGCTCAGCGGGACCACTCCAAGGCACACCGAATTCTAGCTCGGGCTCATCCACCAAGCCCCCACCTTTGGCCATGGAAACCTTCAGGGCATCAGGGACTAGCCCTTCCTTGGCATCACTTGCTTTCGCTGGGGATGGGTCAGAACTATTGACCCTTGGTGGACCACATTCCTATGCAGCCCAGCAGCAGCAACGCACCAGAGAGTGGGTGGCTAACCACTCCCAGGCCTCCCCAGGCAGTGTTGCAGAAGGGACACAGCTAGGTGTCAGCCGGTTTTGGTGTGTGCTACCTGAGAATTTTGTCCAGCTGCCCTACAGTCGGGGGGGCCCAGCCTCAGAGAGGCTGCCACCTTCTCTCCCTGCCTCCCCTCCTCCCCTAACTGCTGGGTCTTCAGTTTTCCGGAGTATCCGCTGTCAGCTGGACCTCCAGGATCTGGAGAACTTTGTGGAAGAGGACAGCCATGACAGTGAGGAGAGTACCAGTGGCCCAAGGGAGTCTCCGGGGGAGTTGGAGGAAGCCCCAAAGGTTCCCTTAGAAAACAGAGCCCAGGAAAAACTTAGGACCCCAGGTGGGCATTTAATCAAATCTCAGCAGGAAACTTCTCTCAATAAATCCCAGGGACCCATATTTAGAAGTAGTTACTCCCTTCAACTTTTCCCAGCAAAAGTTAATGGTCCTGTTGTAATGGCAGCCAAAACATCCAGGGAGTCTTCCAGCCTGCCTCAAGACCCTGTGCCCTGGCCATCTACCAGGTTAAAGAGATCTCTGAGGAGAAGTTCCAGGGCAGGAAGGGACAAAATATCTTCCTCTGATGAGGAGTTGCTCAATGAGGACTTAGCAAAGAGGAATCGTCGGCCGCCCCGATCCAGAAAGTTATCTAGGGCGGGAGCAGTGCCCTGTCCAAAGGTGGATACCCCTTTGACCCTAAAGCCAACAGTTCCCAAGACCGAGGTGGAGCAAAGACTAGCAGATGGCTTTTGGGTTCCCCCTGGGGATGTGTCTTCTGTCTTAGTTTCACTCAGACCTTCTGTACACAAGTCCTCTTTAGTGCCCCTGGACTCCCGGGAGCATGAATGGATTGTGAGACTAGCCAGTGGCTCATGGAGACAGGCACTAATTCTGTTTTGGGAAGACCCACAGCTGGCTCTTCGAAAAGACTTTTTGACTGGGTATACTGCATTACACTGGATTGCCAAACATGGTGCCCTCCAGGCCCTTCAGGAATTGGTCAGGGGGGCCCAAAAGACAGGGATCATCCTTGATGTGAATGTGAGGTCCAGCTGTGGGTATACCCCACTGCACCTTGCTGCCCTCCATGGGCACCAGGGTATGATCAAACTTCTGGTGCAGAATCTGGAGTCTCGAGTGAATGTACGGGACAGTAGTGGGAAGAAACCTTGGCAGTATTTGAAGAGCAATACCACTGGGGAGATATGGCAGCTTCTTGGTGCCCCTAGGGGGAAGCCCATTTTCCCAGTTCATTCCTTAGTTAGTTCTCCCCCCACCAGGAAGGCCAAGAGCCACGATGTATCAAGGAACATAAGCAGAAAGACCTCCCTTGCCGCATTACTCAAAAGTCAGCACAGCAGATGGAAAATGGCCCACCAGTATGACAAATTCCGAACAACAGGGGAGAGAGATGAATATAGTGACTAAATTGCCCCTGGCTCAAATGCCCAGAGACATTTTGATCTGGAGTTACCCTGTGCACAAACTCCACACTCTGCCAAGATCAGAGTCCCTTCTGGTTTACAGGATTCAAGATGAATTGCTGGGGAATGGGGTAGGTCAATGAGGAGAATTAGCTAATTTAGAAGGCACATCTCTCTAGACTTGTGTTAGTAACTGCCAGAAGTTGCTAGTGCTGCTACTTTCTTAAGCATGAATGGCAGAAGTGGGGCCAAGGTAGAAATCTGGATCTTGGCACAGACTCTCCTTTATTTCCACTGATCAAAGTATCAGGCTCTTGAGCAGATGCCCCAACAGGAGAGCCAATAAGGCACTCAGGGCTCAGAGACTTCCACTGTGGTTCAGCACATTTTTGTTCAGTGCCATACCCTCTCCCCCTTAGCCTTTATAATCAATCTTTCCCAAAAGTTTTGGGAAGGCACAGAAAATACCATATTTCAAAAATCATCATTGGCTTTTATTTTGTGTAGTTTGGGAAAAATCCAGCCTATGTATGGAAAAGAGGAAGTAGGTCCAAATTCCCTCCACCTCCAACCCCCAGTATTTTGTTCTTTCTGCAATTCCAGGTTGTGGATATAAGAGGAGATTGATGACTATTTGGAGAATCATTTCTCTGACCCTTTTGATCCCCCCCCCCCAATGTTGGCATTCTGCTGAAGCCTGTGGGCCCCTTCTTGGAATAATATTTTTAAATAATTGAAGGAAATGCTGAATTTTGAAGGTTAATGAAAATAAAGTTGTATTTTTTTCCCCATCCAAGTTCACAGACCTCCCTTCCTTGAGGAGTCATAGATCACCACCACTTTTAGATTAAGTGAATAGGATTGCTGATAAAATAGTTGAAAGAGATCTAATCATGATCTCCTACCCCAAAGTGCCCCCCCCATGCAATGAGTTCCTGATTATAGTGGGTACTGAATAATTGAGAGTTAAAGCCTTATCCACATGGGGGGAGGGGGGGAAGGAAATGCAATTTCTGGAGCTGCTAGCAAAAAAACTAATTTGCACTAAATATGTGTCTAGTGAAGATTGTTTTGATGGAAGCACATCATATCAGATCTATTCTAGGAAATAATAGTTAGTCTGTGTACCTTATTATGGGACAGAAAGATTTCAGGTCATAAATGGAAAGAATGACTAGAAACAATATAATTCTATGCAAAAAACCAAACACCCAACCCAAACAATTCTAAATGAATGGCAGAAGGGAATGTTAATTTTATTCAGCAGTCTTTTAATGGACAGTGGCAATAAAGCAGTATTTTAAATGATGTTTTTGTTTCATTTATGTTTAAGTTCAATCACCATTAGAAGCAATAAAAGTTTTGTCATTTAGAATTGAGAAGTATTTAGTACATTTTCCTTTCTATGCCCTGTTTCTCATAGTAGATTATAAAATTCTTTGAGGGTAGGGAATGTCTGTCTTTGTGGCTCCCAAAGCTAGGGCTCAGTGTGTTATTAAGCACCTAATGTATGCCAGGCACTAAGCATCAGTGATACAAAGAAAGGTGAAGACAGGATCCCAGCCCTTATGGCACTCAGCCTAAAGGGGGCCACAAGATATACGACATGTAGATGGAAGGCTCTAGCAGTAAGGGAGATCAAGATCTGCTGCAGAAGGTGGGATTTGAACTGTCTTGAGAAAAGCCAGCTGGGGTAGGGGAGGAGGGAGAGTATTCTGGGCATGGGGGGGCAAGTCAGTAAAAAGGCATGAAGTTTGGATAATGTATGGGGGGAGTAAAATGTAGAAATGCTAGAAAGATGGGAAGGGAAAGGTACATAATAACAGGGAAGTCAAGAGATTTATTGAAAACTCAGTAAGGAAGGAAAGAAACATACATTTATTAATCACTTGCTATATGCCAGGCACGGTGCTCATTGTTCTACAAATATTTGATCCTCACAACAACCTTGTGAGGCAAATGCTATTATTATCCCCATTTTACAGTTGAGGAAATTGAAGCAGACAGTTAAATGACTTGCCAGTCACACAGCTACTAAATGTTGGAGGTAAGATCTGAACTCAGGTCTTCCTGGCTTAGTCACACAGTTTGAGCATCAGTTTCAATGTGTTAGTTGGACCAGTAAGATGGCTAAGCCTCCTTCCACCTTTGGGATTCCCATTAGTTGGGTTGAGAAAGGACTTCTTGTAGATTGTAAAAGCTTTACTGACATGTGTTCATGCTCCCAAACCAGACTTATTGGTTCTGCCACATTCTTGTCTTCTTCAGGGCCTGATTTATTGCTAGCACTTGTATTAGTTGGTTACTGCCTTCTTTAGGGAATAGGACTTGGTCTCATATTTGGACCAAAAATCTAGTTAGGTCTCTTCTACTCCCTGGCCATCATATTCTCTCTCTGTCTCTCCACCTCTGTCTGTCTGTCTCAGATAGTGTCTGAGGTCAGATTTGAACTCAGTTCCTCCCTTCCTGACTCCAGGTCTAGCTGCCTCTTCTGGTCAAGTAGTCTTACAAATACTTGCTTTTTGTCAGAAAATGATCTAGTCCAAGTAAGAGGGTGTATGTAGATGGTTCAATCAAAGATTTACTCCTAGAAAAACAACTAAAAACTGCCCTACTAACAATCAACTAGTGTCAATGTTTTTTCTATTTCAACATCTTTACTACTAAACATTATGCTTTCTGCCAGCCCCCTATTCCATTCACAGAGTTCCAGTTTTGTAGTATTTGGACATTTGATGCAAATCAATTGGATCAAATATAAAGAACCCAAGAGATGCAGGCTCTTTTCCAGCTATAAAAATATGTCTTTAGATAGTTTCATGACTATGATGATGCTGGTCTGGGTTCATGGTACCAGTAGTTCAAGCTTTTTAGGTTCAAAGTCTGTAAGGCTATTTGGCCTTTTTTAAATGGAAAAAGAAGAGGATTTGTCTACTAATAATGCAAATCTGCTTCATAGTCTTGGATGGCAACATTAAAATATGCACAGATGTTTGTTTTAGAAACAAAGTAGGAAGACAAAAGGGCTGAATTTGATTTTTCTTTGAATCAGGTCTGGCTGTTAGGGAGTGAAAGAAGGGCTAACACCTTAATTTTGTTACTGATTAGTGGTTCTGGTAAGGATTTTTTTTTGAGGGGGGGGAGGAAGATAGGTGAAAAGTACTAGTTAAAATTAAACTTTGAATTATCTGTATATTTTAATAATCTGTACTTCATTCCTTCCTAACTCATATATCCTAACATCAAATATATATGTGATTAAAAAAAATGCTTTCCATTTTGGGCACAAACCTGCAGAGATAATTTATTAATTTAACTGTTCTAATTCTAACTTTCTCTGCACACAGAAATCTGAAAAGACACAGAAATGTATCCTACTTTTGAAAATTTCCCTCTTACAAGCCAATTTGGAGTTACAATTTATAGAATTCCTAAACAATGACAAAATCCCATTTTAAGAGAAAACAGTTGTAGACTACAGGTGAGGGGTCAGTTAATATTTTGATTCATCAAATAATAGTCCCATAATGTTTGCTATTCCCTGGATAATCATTTTCCTAAAATCATTCAATCCTTCTGACCACTCCCTCTAAGATTTCTACCTGGTCAAAGGTGAACTCAAGAGACATTTTTATTAACTTGAAATTATCAAAGACTTCTTTCTTCCTCTAATCTGAACATTACTTTAATGTATGGGGGTCCTTCTAGGACTGAGCTGGCCTCTCCTTTACCAGGGAGGCTCTTGATAACAATGGTTTTAAATTTTCAGTGCAGGGCATTGTTTGGAAATTGATAGTTAAAGAGAAGACTGATTAGGATGTGCCCTTCAGGTTAGACCAAGAACCTCAGACTATAGAATTATAAAGTATATTTTTGTTTGTCCTTCATTTGCAAAGAGACATCTTGACATCAGGAAGTTGATGCCATGACTTGTAAGTGAATTGGATTTAAGTGACTCAAGGCTGTGCAAAGCCACCACTCTCACTTTCTCCTGTAGAACCATCTGGGCCCAGTGGCTTGATATCGATCACAATGACTGAGATGGCCCTGGATGCAGTGGGAAGCATTGTTTTTTTTAAGCTAATATCTTTTCCAGGTCTCAGTTTGACTGAGGCAATGACTATTCATGATTAAGGCTTTGGTACGAAATGAGGTAAAGAATGGCCTCCTATAGCTAGTAAAAAAAAAAAAAATCAGTCTGGGAGGGAAGGACTATCAGGGCTTCTGGCCAAGATAGAAACAGTTACTATTTACATTCACTCTGAGACTTGTGGTCCAAACAATGACCAGGTGGGGCTGGGGCTGGGATCTATTGTTGGCCAATCAATGAGAGCCAGAGTGATTTGGTTTTAAGGACTGGCATGTAAGTAAGAAATGTAGCCTGTAAAGCCCAACATATCTTGGCAGGTCTGCAATCAAAATTTAAATTTCTTTTTTAGGATAGAGAGCTGTGTATATTTCCATATATACAATGGAGTTGTTTACATCTATATACCTCACTGTTCATATACATTGTTGGTTGCCTTGTATCTTATTATTTAATAAATTCTTTTCAAAGATGGAAAAGAAATTACATAGGTTAAGAGAAAAGGCATCAGATGGGAAGGGATTAATTCTCCAGCTTTGTGCAAAAACTCCAGACATTTCGTTTCACAGTTGTACTTTTGTTCTCATTCCCATAATCATAGAATCTTCATGTTTGTCATCTTCCACTTTCTTGTGGTCTCCAGGGCCCAGGTGCTTATTTGTGTAAAGCTTCCTAAAAGCTCCTTGAAAAGTCCATGTGCAGAACAGATGGCTAGTTATCACCTGGAAATCCTTGAATTGTGGCTACAGAAATGCCTCTTTGTTCCATCACACTCACCATTTTACTTGTTCTCCTGGCATACATCTGCCTCGGGGAGTTCCCCAGGTCCCGCTGTGGGGGGTCCTCAAGTTCACAGCTTCTCGGATCTTTGTTTCTTCCTTACCAATTGCAAAAAAAATAACATTTCCTCCTGCTCAAAAACTGCCAGCTAATGTGTAAGAATCTGAATCATTTCTAGCACCTGGATAATTACTGAGCATAAGATTCTGAGTTGTGGTTTGTTGATGTTCCTGACAGAAATGGGGGGAAGGGATATTTGGGTAGGAGACTGAAAGTAATATTCCATATATACAGTACTTGGTTTCAGAGTCCCTTTTAAAATGTTTAATTTTATTACTTTTTCTAGTTAATAATCAGGCAGTCCACAAACATTTATTGGATGCTTACTTTTTGGGGGGTGGGCAATTGGGCTTAAGTGACTTGTCTGGGGTCATGCTGCTAAATGTCTAAGGCCATATTTGGACTCAGGTCCTTCTGACTCCTTGGCCAGTGCTCTATCCATTGTGCCATCTAGCTACCTCTTGATACTGAATGCCACACCTTGTGTTATGCTCTGAGAATATGTAGCAGTAAGCACCCCAGCGTGCCCAGGGTGGCTGCTCACACAGGTTCTTGGATCTGCTTTGATAAAGGAAAGCAACTCAAAATGGGTTAACAAGCTCACTTTAATCAGTCAGACATATATCGTTTACCTTGTTCAGGGGAAAAAGGTCAGCACCCCAAACTTCAAAGTATACAGGCAGAATTGTCAAGATAGAAACAGATCAAGTAGACAGCTTTCCAAACTGTCCAGCCATTACATCCATACCAAATCAACATCTGGGTTTCAACATCTAGGTTTTTCAAAGCTGGGGGGCTCTGGACAACAGCTTCCCAGAATACAGATCAAATCACAGAACACTTCTCAAAGTGAGCCCCAAAACAAAGCTACACCTCAGGACTTATATAGCCTTCTCCTGGCTCAGAGAATGTAACAACCTTATTGACTCACTGGCCAATCAAGAAGTATCTACTGAAAAACAAGCCTCCCACCCCAGGCTCCAGGTGCACTTTAGCCTAGGGGCAGGGAAGATCTTCAAATTTACATTCCCATTACAGAATATTAAAAAAAAAGAGTCCTGCCCTCATGGAGCTTACATTCTAATAGGGGAGAAAACATGTAAATAGCTATGTGCAAACCATATGTATGTATATGTATTTATAATGTGTATATACATGTATATATATGAGTATACATACACACACGATAAATTGGAAGAGATCTCAGGGGGAAGGTACTAGGGTTAAGGGTGACAGGGAAAGCCTTCTTCCAGGAGGTAGGATTTTAGTTAAGACTTGAAGGAAGCCAGAGAAGCAAAGATGAGGAAAGAGAGAATTCCAGCTATCGGGGATGGCCAGTGAAAAATCAGTCAGGAGACTGGTGGGTCTTGTTCAATGAACAGCAAGACCATTGTCCTTGGATCATAGAGTATGTTGATGGAGAGAAGAAATAAGACTGAAGAGGTAGGAAGGGGCTGTATTATGTAGGGATTCAAAAGCCAAATGGAAGAATCCCCTTAAAGGCATGTGTCATTCTACCTCTGGAGCCTATTACCTCTCTGTCAGGAGGCAGATAGTGTGCTTCATCTTTGACCCTCTGTCATTTTATTGATCCTAAGGTATTTTGAAGTGTTTTTGCTCTATGATGTTATTGTCATATGTGTTTCTCTCTTGTTTCTGCTCATTTCACTTTGCATCAGTTCAGAGAGGTCTTCCCAGTTTCCTCTGAAATAGTTTGTCATTTCTTATGGAACATCTTTCTACAACCCCTCCAATATTGATTATTCCTATTTTTTTCATCTTTGCTAGTTTTTTTCAGGGTATAAAGTAAAGCCTTGTTTTAATTTCCATTTCTCTTATTATTTGCTTGGAGGATGTCACCTTTTATGTCTAAATCATATACCCATTTGGAGTTTATCTTGGTATATGTTGTGAGATGTCTATCTATACTTAATTTCTACCAGATTTCTTCCTGGTTTTCCCAGCAGTTTTTGTACAATAAGAAGTCCTTATTCCCTCTCCCAGAGTTAACTGGGGTCTTTAGGTATACTGATCACAATGCTACTGTTTATTTGCTTCTATATGCATACATAGAAGCAAATAATATGCATATATATATATATATATATGTGCATGTATATATGCAACAAGGCAGCATAATAGATAGAGTACCTGGCATTAAGTCAGGAAGACCTGAGTTCAAATCCAGCCTTATACCCTTACTAGCTGTGTGATCCTGAACAAGTCACTTAACTCTGTCTGCCTCTGTAAAATGGGTTGTAGAAGGAAATGGTCAACTAACTTAGTATCTTTGCCAAGAAAACCATAAACGGGGTCATGAAGGGAATATGACTGACCAACTTCAACTTTATATATGTATATGTATGTGTAGGTACACATATAGGTGTGTGTGCACACATACAAACATATATTGTATAAAATCATCCTTTGATACTTTAGTAATTTTGACACTGTCAATTAATTTAGCTAATATTTTCATTTTTAGCAGTTGGTCAGGAGACAAATTATTATATTGGTCAGGAGAGAAGTTATATAGATTTGAGAATCATTTGCATAGAGATGATTCCCTTGAATTCATAGAAATTGATGAGATCATCAAGAGAGATAGTTTAGAGGGACAAGAAGAGGACTCAGGACAGCCTTAGTTAGCAGGTACAACTCAAGTATATATCTAGCAAAGGAAATGTTGAAAGAGTGCTCCTGACAGATAGTAGGAGACAACAATGTTAGGAAAACCTAGAGAGAAGAGAGTATCAAGGAAAGAGGCTGATCAACAATGTCAGAGGCTGCAGAGAGGCCAAGAAGAATGAGGGTTGAGAAAAGGCCATTGGATTTGAAAATTAAGAGATTTTTGGTACCTTTGGAGAGAGCAGTTTGGGTTAAATGTTTTACTTGGAAGCCAGACTGAGAAAGGTCAAGTAAGAGGAAAGGAAGACTTCTTAAAGAGATTAGCTAGGAAAGGGCAGAGAGACATATGAAAAGATTAAAAGTGAATGAATCTAGAGAGAGTTTGTTGAAGATGGGAAAGACATAGATGTGTTTGTATGCATCAGTGAGGCAGCCAGGAAGAAACTGCAGATTAGTGAGAGAGAGGAGGGGGCAATGTGCTATTGATGATGGGATGAAAAGGGATGATTTGTGGAAAGGGATGGGATGGGATGACTTGTATAATTTTAGAAATCTATAGGGTTTTCCTTGGCAAAAAAAAGACTACCTCTTTAGGTGAATTGGGGTGAAGACAAAACTTTCTGAGAATAGCCTCAATGATCAGCTGAGAGGGTAGAGGAAGGGGGAACTATGGGAAGTTTGAGAAGGAATGAAAAGATTGGGAAAAACTGCTGTATTGAGTGGCATAGTGTCAATTGGGGAGGTATACAAGGACCACATGCCACAGTGAGAGCCCAGTTGGGATTATGTGACATAAGTTTGTAGTGCACTTGACCATTGTGGCTTCTTGATTTTCTTCATCTTTCTTTAGCAGTAGGTGAATAGTAGCAAAGGCAGCAGGGGCTGGGGTTTGGGAGAACAAGATTAGTGATAAAATGAAGAAGCAAGGGACTAGAAAAGAAGATAGTATAGAACTGAAACTCGTTCACCAAGGGATGAACATAGGGAAGGGAGAAGAGTTATAAGTATTGCAAGGAGTGAGAAAGAACTGATGAGAGACTACAGGTCAAGGAGATGACAAAGGACACGGTCAGGGGTTGTAAGGCAGATGGAAATATGGAATAGCAAACTACGATTAGAGAAATGAATTTTAGTGTTCACAAACATGGAAGTAGGACACGTGTGGGTGATGACAAGATTAAGGGTATCTGTGTAGCTAAAGAAGGGTGAAAGTTGGGTGTGGTTTGTCCTTTGTTCTTGAAGATGACCATAACCTCAGGTCGGTGGTGCCATGACTTGCCAGTGAATTGGATTTAAAGGAGGGAGGCCTGTGCAAGTCACTGGCCTCACTCTCTCCTCTGGAGCCATCTGGGTCCAGTGGCAAGATATAGATCAGGACAACTGGAAATGGCCCCTACAAAGTGCTCCAAATATGGTCTGCCCAGGGCAGAGTACAGGATGATCACATCCTCCTTCCTGAATGCTTTACTTCTCAAAGAGCTTTAAAGTACATTAGTTTGGTTATACATAGTATCATGTTGAACTTTTCATCCACTAAAAGACTCTTAAATCTTTTTTAACCTAACTATGCTACTTCCATCTTGTTTGGAAATTGGTTTTTTGGCCCCAAATGTAAAACCACATTTAACTATATCAAATTTCCTTTTACTAAACTCAATGGTTTTCTAACTCAACTCACATAGTAATCTCAACTATGCCCTCTCAACTTTACTTCAATTGTGGATTACTGATAAGCACGGCAACTAAGCCTTTATCTAAGTAACTAATAAAAATGTTATATAACAAAGGAGAATAATGATAGCTAGCATGATGAACATATATCATTTCACTGGCTCTTATATAATAGACATAGTTTATGGAATTATAGAATTCTAGAGTTAGAAAGGATCTCATCTAGACATTTAATCCGACCCAAATCCCCCCAAAGAATAACCCAGAGTGGGATCTTATGGGACCCCATTCCAGCCTACTCTTTTCATTGAAAATGTATATTTCTGAAAGCATCTGCCCTGTGTTTCTGGAGGTTAGATTTTCTTATCATGCTTTTTCATTAAATGCTACTGCTTTGAACTGATAACTCCCTTTAGATAGCTTATAAAAGTGACCCAATTGTGTAAAGAGTGACTAAGGAGCTGTGTTTTTTGAACAGATGGAGACCCACAGAGTACTTTTGACTTGGAGCAACTTTTCCAAGGTATGTGGGGATGCCGCAGTTGCTACATATATTATTCATTATATTTGACATAAGGAAATGATTAAGAGACTCAAAGTCAAGATAGTGGAGGTAATTGAGTGCTTCTATCTCTAGAACTAAGTCTCTGAAAATGGAGCAGCTTGAAATTCATAAATATATCAGAATTTCTCCTCTAACAGCAATTTTTCACAACCATCTGTTGCACAATGCTCCTGTCTTAAATTCATGTTGTCTTCCTTGCTCTGCTCTCCCTCTCCCCTTACCTCCTCCCTCTCTTCCTTCCTCTTCTCCCCTCTCCTGCTCTTCCCTCTCTCCCCCCTTCCTTCTCCTCTCCTCTTCCCTACTCCTTCCATTCTTTGACTGAAAATGACGATTTATCTTATTTCTTATCAGCATCTCCAACTGATTAGAACAAGGAATGTAACTGCGCTAGTGGGGGGGAGGCCACTCCTTCAGGAAATAGCTTTCCAGAACTCCCAACCAGAGTAGGAAGTAAAGGGGGAGGGTGGAGAGGGGAGTGGAGGGGATCTCTCACTGTTTGCTGCTGACTTACCACTAGGACTAAGCACTAGTACATTGGCTTTTTTTTTTCTGTTTGCTTTGGGGGATGGTGGGGATTGGGGTGTAAAATAAGTGTGGGCTAAGCATGATGGGTGGGACATATCAATGCTTGGTCAAGATTTCAGTGAGATCACTTCTCCCAGAATAATATATATTCTATCTTTTCCTTTTCTATAGAGAAAGAACCTGGGAAATACTCTCTTGGTAACATGGGGTTAAGACTTAGGAGGAAGGGGTGAATGAGGAATCACTACCTCTTTTCTTAGCATTTAGAGCTGAGATTCTTACTCTTATTTGTGTCATGGACCCTTTTGGTTTTTAAATGCATAAAATGAAATATTCAGCATTACAAAATTAGATTGAAACACAGTTATAGGGCAGCTAGGTGGTGCATTGGCTAGAGGACTAGCCCTGGAGTCAGGTGGACTTGAGTTCAAATGTGACCTTAGACACTCACTAGCTTTATGACCCTGGGCAAGTCTCTTAACCCTAAATTGCCTCAAAAAAAGGGAATACAGTTATCAAAAATAGTTTTCAAAAGTTCACAGACCCTAGGTTAAGGTTGTTTCTCTAATGTATTATTTGGAGGTTGTTGTATAATGATTAAAGTGTTTTGGTGTTTGTGGGTTCTTTTTGACTACCTGGTATTTTGTATTGCAATATCCTAAATGCCAAATTGTTTTGTGCCATTAATGATAAGCAGTGTAGCCAACTTTGTTAAGGTTTTTCCCCTCAGTTTAGTTGCTGGTCTGCTAGCTTACTCAATTTCTCTGCAGAGCAGGATGACGTTTATACTGGAAATGAGAGAACAAAAATGACTAGCTGAGATAGGACTTGATACCTGAGATAAGAAAGGAGATGGTAAGGGAGCACCTAGCTGCCTTAGATGAATTCAAGGCACCTGGCCCAGATGAACTGGATCCTTGAGTGCTAAAAGTACTGGCTGATGTGATTGCTGAGCTACTGTCACTGGTAGCTGAAAGATTACAGAAGACAGAAGAGGTACCACAAGACTGTTGCAGCTAGATGGCACAGTGGATAGAGGGCACTGGGCCTGCAGCCAGGGAGACCTGAGTTCAAATTTAACTTCAGACACTTACTAGCTGTGTGACTCTGGGTAAGTCACTTCACCCTGCTTGCCTCAGTTTCCTCATATGTAAAATGAGCTGGAGAAGGAAATGGCAAACCATCCCAGTATCTTTGCAAACACAACCCTAAATAGGTTTATGAGGAGTCAGACATGATTGAAAATGACTGGACAACCAGAAAAATCAAAAGACTACAGAAAGTAAATTTCATTTCAGAAGAGTGAGGAGAACAGAGTGAGGCAAACTAAGGCCAATGATTTTGACTTTAATTATTGGAAAAATTGTAGACTGGATCATTAAATAAATAGTTGGCAAACAGATATAATACTCATTCACCCAACTCACACTGTCACTAGATAGTTGGGTTACCAGAGTATGGCTTTTACTATACTCAATGTTCTAGAAGTAATCCTATGGCTGGCTATTCTCCCAGATGTCAGCTCGCCATTAATAATGAGTTTGGGATAGCAATCAGCCAGTAAATTGAGCTCAATAGCAAGAATGGTACAATAATTACAATTCATTCCTCCAACACTAGTGGGCGCATTTTCTGAAAGATCCATACAGATTACAGAAGAAGAAGAGATTCAATCCAAAGTGTATAAGTAGTAAGACACTCCAATAGCACCAAAATAACTCACAACTACGGAATGACAGGGCTTTGATATCTTTTCTTTCTCTCAAGAGTCCTAATGAAATTTGTTGTGAATTGCCCTACTCTTTAGTTAGACTGATCCTTTGAAGGGCATGGTGTCTCCATTGGACTCACAGATTATTTAGATTTGCTCCTCCTGGATGTGATATCTAAGCTGGATGGGCTGATAGTGGCTGGTAGGCCATTGGAAAATGGCTTCCAGATAGGACTGGACAGGCAGCTCTGTTCTGGACAGTAGCTGTTGGACAGGGCATGTCAGATTACTATGTTACTGGGCAGCATTTCCCAGGCTGAGCTGAGTGGACTATTCTGTCCTTGGACTCTTCTTAGGAAGTAGTAGCTCTGTTGAACCCATTGCCCCATTGGTCTCCTGGGCTTGCTCTTTGATATGTAGCAGATCTTCCACACCTTCAGCCATAGGCTAGACTGAGTTCTATGGAGTTCTCTTCAGCTGGAGTGTTAAACCTGTTGTATTTTTAGAAGGAGTGCTACAAAGACATTTCAGTGGGGACAATGAACTTTAGTTTAGGACTAGCAGAAGCTTGACCTCTGAGAGCTTCCAACTCTTAGCATAATTATTGACACTTCGTAGGGGCTTAATAAAATGTTGGTTGATTTGACTTGACAAAAGGATTGTTGATTTTGCATTTGAAAACTTTCTCCTTTATATTTCAACATCTCTGACTTTTAGCCTAGGCAGACTTTAGTTTTTTTGGAACACCTCCTCTTCTTACACCCCACAGATACAAAGGAAAGCAGGGGATTGCAAAAAGATAAAAAGGTTTCAGTACCTACTTCCCATAGATTCATTCAGGTTTTTATTCTATTAAGGATGTATTGGGGCAGCTAGGTGGCACAGTGAATAGAGCACTGGCCCTGGAGTCAGGAGGACCTGAGTTCAAATCCAGCCTCAGACACAAAAAAACTAGCCATATGACCTTGGGCAAGTCATTTAACCCCAAATGCCCCCTCCCCCCAAAAAAGAACACCATAGATTTGTGAGATTTTCTCCAAAGCCTGGCTTTGTGATTGGTTCTTAGAGTGTTTCTGATGTAACTAGGTAGTGTATTAGATAGAAAGTTCTGCCTAGGGTTAGTTGTTGCTCATCCTTCCTTCTCATCGGGCCAATGACGTCAGAAGGTTGACATCTTGACTTGCAAGTTGAGTTGAATTTAAGTGAGGTAGAACTTTGCCAAGTCATCAGCCTCACTCTCTCCTCAAGAGTCATTGGGGTTCAATGTCAAGACACAAGTCAAACTAAAATCAAAAAGACTTAAGGAAGAGTCCTACCTTAGATACTTGTTAACTGTGTGACTCTTAGACTTGGTCAGCCTCAGTTTCCCCTTCTATAAAAAGGGGATATTACTAATAGTTAGCATTTATATAACTTTAAAATTTATAAAGTACTGTATAAATATTATCTCCTTTTATCCTGACAACAACCCTGGGAAGTAGGTGCTATTATTATCCTTATTTTACAGGATACCAGGGCAGGAAGAGATCACATGACTTGCCTAGGGTCACATGATTAATAAGTATCCAAAGACCAAATTTGAACTCAGGTCTTCCTGACTCTGGGTCCAGTGGACCTAGTTACTTATCTCACAGGAGTTGGTCACTTCAAGGACAAATGAGATAATATTGTATCATGCTTTACAACCTTTGACAAATTATACAAGTGTTAACTATGATCATCATGATTTTTCCTTAATTACATGTGTAATTAAGGAATGTGCACATGTAACTTAATTATATGAGTAAGATGTAAGTTGCGCAAAGAATATGCCAAGATTCGCTTCCTGCTTCTTGCCAGGGCAATCAATGCTTGGCCCTTTGGGTAATGACTGAGCTCCTAGCCAATCCTAGCCACATGGTGACTCTGTGCTGAAAGGTGAGTGGGGTTCCATATGACTCAGAAAGAAGAGAAAGCTCGTGGGCTCTCTCTCTGTCACTAAACCAATGAGGAGGTATGTAGTGCTCTTTTCTCCAGCTCTGTGGCCAGTCCCACCTGTAGTATGGATTCTACTAGGACTTACCCTCCAGGCTACCATTTCCACTTTGAGGAGGGTTCCAGAATAGATGACTGAATGTGTGCCCAGACTTGGAGGTGACCTTGAGAGTTTTAGAGATCTGGAGACCCTTGAGCCAATGAGTGGAGCTGACTGGCAGCAAGGGAAACTTCTGTTTGCCTCAGATTCTTCAAATGTAAAATGGACATACCAGTGGCACCAACCTTACTGGGTTGTTGTGTGAGAGTTAGCAAAGGGTGAAGTTTCCACAGGCTGGGATGAGGTAATGCAACTTAAAGGAAACAACGCTAACCTTCTTCTCATTGGTTGTCCCCCACAAATTTGGTGTGTACAAGTAAGGGATTGAAGGCTGTTTCCTTCTGATTGGGTAGAGGTTCAAATGAATAATTATGATAATAATTCTTTTGTCAAATGAATAATTATGATAATAATGATTGTCAGTGGTAACTCTCGTTGGCTGTCTCCAAATTTGGTGCATAATGAGGGATTGGAAAATGTTGTCCTCTGATAGGATACTAATTCATGAATAATTATGGTAATGAAGGATTGAGATTGCTCTTCACTGATTAGCTTGAGATTGTGAAGCTACCTGGCAGAACAATGGTGAGACTGGACAGGGGAGTGGGCCAGGTTAGGATTAGGATAACAGAAGCCCCAAGCTTCCCCAATTTACACTCCCTGGCTGACATCCCTTGAGTGAACAGGACTGTGCCCTTTCTCATGAGAAAGAATAAAGACCTTTTCTGCTTTCTGACTCAGACTTAAATTTTGAAGATCTGACAGTGGTTTCTATCCCACATGAGGATTTAAGGAAAGAATACTTGAAAATTAAAAAGCACTTTGCCTGGCACATAGTAGGTACTATGTAAATACTTATTCCCTTCCCCCTTTTATATCTGGAAGGTCAACCACCAGCAAAAGGAGGATCCCAAAGTGTGGTTTTCCAGAAGACATGGTCTTTGAGGAAAACAGTAGGAAAGAGAGGGAAGGGAAGGAAACAAGCATTTATTAAGCTACTCTGCTGAGTGATTTACAAATATACCTTTTAAGCCTTACAATAATTCTGCAAGGTAGGTGTTATTTCTGTCCCTGTTTTACAGTTAGGGAAACAGAGGCAGGCAGTGGTCAAATGACTTGCCCAGGATCACACAGCAATTAAGGCTGGATTTGAATCCAAGTCTTCCTGACACCAGACCTAGTGCTCTAACCACTGCATAGCAGAGGTAAAAATGTAAAACCCTAATTGACAGTCTTTCAAATTGTTTCATGTTTATATGAGGTTTAGGTAGTAGTTTAGCTTCTAAATAAATTGCTACAGTAGCTAATTTATGTGATTGAATTGTTACCTTTCATTCAATAAGTGCTGTGACCCTTTTGTGTCCCTTACCATTTCTTTTGTGTGTGGGAAATAAATATCTGTCCCATACCCAATTCATGTTGTAAATTTACTTAGCTTTCACTTTGCTCTTTTGGGAAGTTCCTAGATATGAGCTTGGCACAAACCAAGCATTTATTAATCCTTGGCATTGTGCTAAGTGTTTTACAAAATCATTTCATTTGATTCTCACCTGAGGTAGACAAAAATTAAGTATCTTACCCAGGGTCACAAAGCTATTAAGTATCTAAGGTTGGATTTGAACTCAAGTCTTCCTGACTCCAGGCCCAGGGCTCTATCCATTGGGCCACCTAATAGTAAAATCTAAATTTGTAATTTGTACCCTAGCACCAGGGTGGTGTTTAAAGAGCAGAGACAGGTGAGAAAAGGAAATCTAACTGTTCTCTCTTAAAGGCGTGACTACCCCAGGGCTAAACTGGGTCTGGGCTGTTATGAATGTGGGTATAGAGCTGTGGGGAGAAAGGGCAAGCAATTCTCAATTTGAGAATTGTCAGAAGTCTGAGATACTTCACACACATGGGGAAATTTGATCACATGGAATGTGGAGGTGCTGACCTATAACTTTGTGTGCCATTTCCCAGACCTGGGGCTGAGTTGTCTATACTAGACAGTGGGGCTCTATCTGAGCACTCAAAATTAGTTTAAAGTCCAAAAAAAAAGTTATCATGGCTTGTCCAAAGTCCACCTTCAAGCAATATTGAACGTCGTGGACTTGGGAAAGGATATTGAACATAATTACTTAATTCCTGTTTTACTTTTATAGCCAATGTAAGCCAAAAGGGCTGGGCTAGAGTCTTGGACTATGAGCTGTTTATCTCCATTATTGGCAGGTAATTTTAAATTACATTAGTTCACAAATAGAAATGCATTCAGAAGTTAGACAGGAATGTACTTGTGAGACTTCCCAGCTCCCAGAGGCCTCTGAGGTTAATTGTTCTTAGGTGAGCTTGTTTTTTTTTTCTCTCCTCCTCCAATAGCAGTGGTTGTTTGTATTCATGGCCTCTGAACTAGTGAGCTCACAAAGCTCTGGATTTCCCAGAACATTGACCCTGACCCTAACTTCCTCTGTGGCATTATCATACTTACATTCTCTAAGTACTATGTAATAGAGAAGCAAAATATCATAAGCAACAATGCCAACTATTCCTTGTCTCCTAGCAGCATTATAATATTTTAGTTGCTTTTTAAGTAAGTATTTTAAAAATGCTAAATGCCGCAGAGTATTATTTTACAGTATTTGACTTAAGTTTTTCACAGCATCCTGCCAAAGTGAACATTCTGACCAAAAAAATTAATTTGGAATGCCATTGGCATTTGCCTTTAAAACCGTTACACAGCTGGGTGCTTTTCTTTCCTCCCTGATTTGGGGGCCATAAACAGTCCTAGCTTTATTCCTGCTAATATTTTGGTGGGTTTATACTCAGTAAGTCAAGAAACATTTGCTGAGTGTGAAGTGTGTGCTAGGCACTGGAGACAGATACAAAGAAATGTAAGAGGCAGTCTCTGCTCTAGTGGAGAAAACATGTAGATAGCCATGTACCAACAAGCTATAGACATTGGAAATAATCAACAGAGGGAAGGCACTAGGATAAGGGGGTGTAATAGCAATGGAATCTAAAGATCCCCCTGTATTGGCTTGGTTTTTGGATTGATTGTGTTAAAACCCAGAGCTTGTGAATCCCACTTGTGGGATGGACTTGTTGATGTGAAAAGAGAGGGCTGAACTGGAAGGAGCTGGTGATGTGAATTTAGAGAGACACAAGCAAAGAGAGAGGTAGAAGAGGTTTTTTTGGAAGCAGCACCTTTGGAAGCAGAGAGAGATGGAAAGGATAGCTGAGGACCAGTTCGAATAGCCCAGGACTTTTGAGAGCTGCCACCCAGAGCTGCCAAGGACTGAGGAGACATGGCTGTTATGCTGGTACTTTTTGTCTGTTTTGATGTTGTTTTGCCAGATTCATCCACTGGTGAAAGACAGTCCTGTTGCTGCAGAGGTCCTGGAAACTTGCTGTTGGTTCAGAAGCCCTGAAGAAAGATTTTCTTGTTGTATGTTTACAGAAATCCTGGAAGAGGGTTTTGCTAATGTTTTCAGGGGTCCTAGGACTGTTCTGCAGACAGAGAATGAATTAATGAAGACACTGGCAATGTATCTTGTGGTCTTGCTAAGCTTTGTCTCCCCAGGAACAAAGATTGCTGAGAACTTGCCTCAGGTCAAGATGAAGAAAAGACCTCTCTTTGGGTATTAAATGCTGTGCTTAAGCTTGTTGTAACTTCTGGGGTAGATTCAATTGTAATCCAAGGGTGGGGAACTTTTGACTCTTTTTTGCTCTGTGATTGACCAAATGAATGTACTTTACTTATGATTGGAAACTAATCTCCATTTGAGAAGAGGGGCTTTGTGGTTGACTAAATGAATGTACTGTCTAGGGGTGGAGTAGTATTTAGAAGAGGGACTCTGTGATTGATTAAATGAATGTAATGTCCAGGGGTGGAGTAGTACTTGTAAATTATTGAATTACACTTAGTGAATGCTGTATTTTGAATTATGCTATATTTTGATTTTCTATGTTCTTAATTTGTCACTGAATAAAATGGAGAGCACCTATGCTAGTATTTTGAACCTTGGGAAGTTGCCTTTGCTTGGCATTACAGGGGGATTGGGAAAGACTTCCTGTAAAACATGCAATTTTTGCTGGGACTTGAAGGAAGCCAAGAGGAACCAGGAAGTGGACATGAGAAGAGAGAGTATACCAGGCATAGGAGACATGCAGTGAAAATGCCCAGGCAGGAGACCAAGCATCTTGTTCAAAGAACATCAAGGAAGCCACTTTTATTTGATGGAAGGGTCTTGGGGGTGGAGGGAGTGTAAGGTGCACAAGACTGGAAAGGTAGTCATTATAAAGGGTTTTGAACCTCAAGCAGAGCATTTTGTATTTGATGCTGATGGCAATAGGAAGCCACTGGCATTTATTTAATGTGTGTGTGTGTGTGTGGGGGGGGGTGATGTGATGGAGCTTCAATTTGGGAAAATCACTTTGGTGGATTGATTGGAGTGGGGAGAGACTTGAGGCAGGTAGACCTAGTACCCATGTGATGTGATGAGTGCCTGTGTAAGAGTGGTGGCAGTGTCAGAGGAGGAGGGAGCCTACATTTGGCATTGTCACTTTGGATGGATAGATTTAGGACTAGAAGGATTTTTACAGGATCTGGTCGAATGTGGTGTTATTTGGTTGTTGGTCAGGATAGCAGGACACATTTAATTATGAGAACCTGGTTATCATCTTCATTATGATTAAGAAATGTCTAGTTTATGAAGAAAGTTGTAATGTCCAATGTCCTCGTGAGGAGCTTAGGAAGGAGGATAAATTATATTTCTTAATGAGCAACTCTAATTCTTGAATTATGTCACCCCTCTTCTCAAAAAACATTCAATGACTTGGTTGTCTATGAAATCAGGTTCAAACTCCAGAGTCTGGTACTCCAGGCTGTCTGCAACTTGGGTCAAATTTGCATCACCAGACTACTGTCCTAATTCTATTTCTGAGTTCCCCTCTCACCTCTGGTAAGTCTTATTTTCCCCTGCTTCCTTTCTCTTTCAAATCTCAAATGCTTCCATGCTGCCATTGGTTTTCCCAATCTACAAAGCATGCCATCCAACCTTACTCTCCCTTTCACTGCCTATATAGGCTCCGAGGGATCATTATCCCAACTCCCATTTGCACTGGCAAGTTCAGTTACTTGGTTCTCAAGACAGTGGCTACTATTCCCCATTTAGGGTTCTAGGGTCACTTGGGATCAATGAAGTCATTAGCATCCCATCACTAATTTAACAAATTAACATGAATTAGCTTTTGTAAAGGGATATTTGCTAATAAGACTCATCAAGAATAGATAGTAAGAAACATTCCTTCCCCTCAACACCTTCCCCTTCTGCCACCTTTATCTTTGGGGAGAATGGGTTCAAGCTTAAGGCAATTGCAACAAAGTATTTGCTCCTCCAAGTTCACTTCTAAAAGTGATGTCACTACTGGTCAGGTTGCTCCCTTGCTGTAGGACAGGGTATGCCAGGTATTAGAAGAACAGTTGCTGGGTTGGGTCAAGCTGATCTCTCCTAATTGCTGTACTGATAACCCTTTGAATTAAGCTCCCATCAGACTCTGTGATACATTCCAATTTCTGACTCTCCTGATATTTTGAATCTGACAAAATTATAGTCTAGTCTGGTCCACCTCTAGTACTAAGAGTGGGAAAGAATAGATACAAAAGGGTTATATGCAGCAGTAGCACCATACCCTCACTGACTTTTCTACCCTCCTTTTCCTGCCCGCTCCTTTCTCCAGAGACTTACAAGATTTCATCTACCTCAAATGGGCACAGCCAAGAAGAAATCTCATCACCATGAAGAATAATTCAGGTTTTCATACTCCACACCTTCTCAGCTCATCATTCTCTGTCCTCCATCATCACGTCTCTTCCCTCTGATTGGAAGGCTCGAGGGTAGAGCACTAAAATCCTCCCAAAGCCTTCCTTTATAGAGGACTCACAACTTTCCTGGTAACTCCATTTTCCTTCAGCAACTCTGCTTGGCTTCAACCGTGGAGTTGAACAACATACCCCTGTACAAGGAACCCACTGCTCCCCCACCCCTATTTTTCAGTTTCCTTTTTGTGTTGCCTTCCCCCACTTGGTTGTAAGCTTCTTGAAGGCAGGGACTGTATTTTCCTTTTCTTTTTTTTTTTTTGAGGGGGAAGGCAGGGCAATTGAGGTTAACTGACTTGTCCAAGGTCACACAGCTAGTAAGTGTTAAGTGTCTGAGTCTGGATTTGAACTCAGATCCTCCTGGCTCCAGGGCTGGTGCTCTATTCACTACACCATCTAGCTGCCTCTACTGTCTTTTTCTTATTTGTATCCCCAGCACTTAGCACAGTGCCTGCCATGTAGTAGAAGCATAATAAATATTTATTGAATTGAATTGAAGAGAGAACAGTTTTCCTTGTTAGTGCCTTCTGGGCACACACCCATTTCTGGCTCAATCAAGCAAAGAGCCCTTTCTTCACCAGATGATCAGTGAACTGGAAGCAATTAGAGGATAGCTGTGCCTTCTCTGAATCAGAGAGTTGGGCCTTTCCATGCCATATCAACACAAACTTGCAGAAGCAGCCTCCCCAGACACCCATGGGAATCCCCTACATATGTCCCCAGGATTGAGCCCTCATTGGCTAGTCCCTCATGACATTTCAAAGCCACTTTTTCTTCTTCCCTTCTCTCACTATTCTATTTGTACAACAAATGCTCAGTAGTGGACTGTTTGCCTTGGTCTATACTTCATCTCTATCTCCCTAACAATATTCAAACTTATGTTACTTATGACTTTTCAGGCTTTCTCTGTGAGTACTAGACAATCCAGGGAAGAGAGTTTGGGATAATCCAATTTCAGCCCATTCCCAAATCCCATTGGATTTCCTTTTAAAATTGGTGGATACCAGCATCCTTAGACTTTGGTAGGGTGGTCAGAGTCAGAGAGAGGAGAGTTCTTCAGCCTTGGAGTATTCTTCAAACTTTGAGTTGCTTTAGGTGCTTCTAGCTTCAAGACACAAGATGGAAGATGCCAACTCCACATCAGGTTGCTGAAGAAAAAGACTCTGGGAAGAAGTCAACATGAAAGGAGCTGGCAGTCTCTGTCATGTCTCTACCCCCAGGTTACTCCACTAGAGACTTTGGGGAACTTCCCCTTGAATGAGTTCTGGAATTCTCTCTGTCTTGGTTGAGCCAAGTTACCTCACTTCCAATGGGGAGAGCTCCTTCAGTCTTTATTGTCTGGTATATATTCTCCTCTGTATACTATCCCTTTCTTTTATTTTGATATTTATGTGAATAAATGGGTTCATTTGATAATTGCTATGTGTGTGTGTTCATTGTGAAACTGTTGTTTGGTGGGCAAGGAGTAAAACCTTGGATATAAAGCTTAGGGTCCTTCTTTCCCCAATAATGAAACAGGAATCAGAAGTTAGCTTGAACCCCAAAACTTCAACCCTTAAATAATATTTGAGGGGGATTTTGTTGTTGTTCAGTTGTTTCAGTCATGTCCAACTCTTGGTGATCCCATTTGGGGTTTTCTTGGCCAAAGATACTGAATGGTTGTCATTTCCTTCCACAATTTGTTTTACAGATGAGGAAACTGAGGCAAACAGGATTAAGTGACTTGCCCAGGGCCACACAGCTAGTAAGTGTCTGAGGTCAGATTTGAACTCAAGGAGATGAGTATTCTTGACACGAGGCCAGAGACTTTGTCCCGGTGCCACCTAACTGCCCTATTTAAGGGAGCATATAAATATGACTTAAGTCTGGAATCGCCTCTCTCTGAGGACAGCAGAACAGTCAGGCTTTACCCTTAATTTCCTGCTTCCCCATTGACAGGACTTAAAGTCTCCCTAGCAGAATGGTGAAAGGAAGAGGCTAGAGATATCTCTCTTGCCTCCCTTTGAGTCATACTGTGAAACTCCCTTGCTACACGTGGGAGACAGCCCTCACCACCCTTGGCATGCAAATATGATTCAGTCTCTCCATTCAGTAATTCTTTACCATAAGACTGGGGGCCATCAGTCATAAAACAAAACTTCATTAGGACAAAACAGCCAAGAAAACACAAGAGACAATCCTTTGTACAATGTGTGTGTGTGTGTGTGTGTGTGTGTGTGTGTGTGTGTGTGTGTGTGTGTGTGATAGACTCCTCTACTGGACAAGTCAGAATTCCAGGACTTAAACAGCTCCTCCCAGCTTTGGTTCTCAAATCTGTCTATGCCTCTTGGCTGATCCACTCTGCCTCCAGAGCTGCCTCATTTGCATTCAAATAGAGGTGCCCCCATAATTTACTACCAGTCATCTTTATAGCTAAATTGTTCCATTAGTTGCTGACTTCTTCCCCACTGCCATCTGCTGGAATTGTCTTCAACTGCAGGAGTTTCTTCTTTAAAGGTAGTGTTCCTTCCTTCCTTCCTACCTCCCTTCCTTCCTTCCTTCCTTCCTTCCTTCCTTCCTTCCTTCCT
>NW_027185655.1:8720908-8725377 GCF_028583685.1 Petaurus breviceps papuanus | reverse complement strand
TAGAGCCAATACAGAAGAATGATACTTCTGGTCAACGTCTTTCTTTTCCAGCTCCACCTCAGTAGACCTATTTGGTATGTAGATTGGGGTGGGTAAATTTGGCACTGAGTACCCCTGGCAGCTCACACCAAGACTGTGCAACTTGCCTTAGAGTTTTGTTATGCATGGAGGAGGCAGTCAGCCACACTAAAGCTGACCTTTGGTCTGCAGGTACACTAGGTCCCATGGTGTGCTGGGAAATGTTTAACAGCTAGCTGGTTCTTTGAAAAAAGATGTATGCAGGACACACTTTAAATTCAATATGCATTAACATTTTCTCTATTCATTAAGTCTAGATAATCAACAAAACAATTACTCAAACCCTGATTTGTAGCATTGGCCAATTTCCAAGGTTTAAATGCTCACAATGAAAATTTAACAACCAGCATTACTGACTCACAAGGACGTTGCGAGGATAAAGCAAGACAAGGCAGTGAACTAGGTGGTATGGTGAATAGAACACCCAGCTTGGAGTTAGTAAGTTCTGATTTCAAATCCTGCCTCAGCAATCAAAACTAGCCAGTACTGGCTAAGAAATGGAGTGGTAGACACAGTAGTCAATGACTATAGTAATTTACTGTTTGATAAACCCACAGATTCCAGCTTCCAGGATATGAACTCACTATTTGACAAAAACTGCTGGAAATGGGGTGGCTAGGTGGCACAGTGAATAGAGCACCAGCCCTGGAGTCAGAAGGACCTGGGTTCAAGTCTGACCTCAGACACTTAACACAAAAACTAGCCTTGTGACCATGGGCAAGTCACTTAACCCCAACTACCCTCCAAAAAGCAAAAAAAAAAAAAACCTGATGGGAAAACTGGAAAATAGTATGGCAGAAACTAGACACAGACCAACATCTCACACTGTATACTGGGATTAGGTCAAAATGGGTACAGGACTTAGACATAAAGCATAAGCAAATCAGAAGAGCAGGGAACTATGTCAGATCTGTGGAGAAAGGAAGAATTTATGATCAAACGAGATAGAGAACATTATGAAATGCAAGATAGATGATTTTGATTACATTAAAAAGGTTTTGCACAAGTAAAACCAATGCACCCAAGATTAGAAGGAAAGCAGAAAGCTGGGAAACAATTTTTACAGCCAGAGTTTCTGATAAAGACCTCATTTCTCAAATATATAGAGAACTGCATCAAATTTATAAGAATACAAGCCACTCCCCAATTAATTGATAAATGGTCAAAGGATATGAATATGCAGTTTTCAGATGAAGAAGTGAAAGCTATCTATAGTCATATGAAAAAAATACTCTAAATCACTAATGATTAGAGAAATGCAAATTAAAACAACTCTGAGGTACTGCCTCATACCTATCAGATTGGCAAATATGACAAAAAGGAAAATGGTAAATGTTGGAGATGTGGGAAAATTGGGACACTGATGCATTATTGGTGGAGTTGTGGGCTGATCCAACCATTCTGAAGAGCAATTTATAACTATGCCCAAAGGGCAATCAAACTATGCATATCCTTTGATCCAGCCATACCACTATTAGGTCTCTATCCCAAAGAGATTATAAGGGAAAAGGACCTATATGTGCAAAAATATTTATAGTTCTTTTTTTGGTGACAAAGAATTGGAAATTGAGGGGATGCCCACCAATTGGGGACTGGCTGAACAAGTTGTGGTATATTAATGTAATGGGATTGTAGTGTAAGAAATGATGACCAGACAGATTTCAGAAAAGCCTGGAAACACTTAAATGATCAGCTATGATAGACTTAGCTTTTCTCAGCAGGACAATGACTTCATGGTGGAAAATGCTCCCCACATCCAGAGAAAGAACTATGGGGGAGGGAAGAACTTCCAAATTGAAGCATGCTATTTTCAGTTTTTTTTGTTGTTTTTTGTTTTTCTTTGTGGTTTCCCCTTTTTTGTGTTTATTCTTTCACAACATGACCAATGTGGAAATATGTTTAACATCATTGCATATGTAGAACCTGTATCAGATTGTTCACTGTCTTGGGAAGGGGGAGGGAAGGGAGGGAGGGAAAAAAAATTGAAACTCAAAATCTTGTAAAAAAATGAATGTTGAAAACTATCTTTACATGTAATTGAAAAAAATAAAATAATATTTACAAAAACAAAACAAAACAAAACCCTCCCTCAGACACACAGGCTAACTGAATAACCCTAGCTTAAGTCACTAGTTACTCTCCCTCACTCTCAATTTCTCTTTTTTTTTCCTTTTTGGAGGCAAAAGGTAGGGCAATTGGGGTTAAGTGACTTGCCCAAGGTCACATGGCTAGTTTTGTGTTAAGTGTCTGAGTCTGGATTTGAACTCAGGTCCTACTGACTCCAGGGCCGGTGCTCTATTCACTGCACCACCTAGTCACTTCAGTATCAGTTTCTTTATATGTAGAATGAGGATAATGGCAGCACCTCCCTGACCAGGTATAAAGCCACTTTGAAAACCTGCTAAGTATATAATATTGGGAATTATTTATGCAAAAACATTTTGCAGAAATTAAGTGCTCTGTAAATTTTTCCCTTTCCTTCCCCCTTTATTCCATAAATTAAAAATTAAATAAAAATTTAAAAAATGAACTAGGCGCTTTGTAAGGGACTAGGTGAGAGGGAAGGAGCTTATCTCTCTTCCTGGAGTTGCTGTGGGCTGGTGCTCAAAATAGGCTCATCTGGCAGAGTTCTGATTACAAACTGTCTTGTCCTGAATTTCCCTCTTTTGCATATATTTTAAAACTCTTTTAGAGCTGGTTTCTAAAGAATGGTTTTATAAATCTAGATGATGTCCCTGAAAACAGATGGGGAGGGGGGGAATGTACAAAGACAGCCTGTGTCCATCACAGGTCACGAAGCATGGAGGAAAGTTCTGGAATCATGTTGACTACTGCCTGTGTGACCCCAGCTCTCAGTTTCCTTATCTATAAGATGAAAGGAGTGGACCAAATGGCCTCTGAAGGCCCTTCCAACTCTCAATCTATACTCATTCAACCTTAGCTGAAAGAGCTGGTTCATCAGCTAATGTTCATTGTGGTCCAGAGAGCATGGCTTATCCTGATATAAATGAAAGGCCAATGCAGATGTAGAGACTTTGTTGGAGTCAGGAGTCCACTGGAAGATAGAAATTTCTCCAATATTTACCTCCTTGAGCTTAGGACCGAAAACCTTTGCAGGAGTTCCACTGCAGATGGGGAAGGGTGGGGATGTGGTGCTAGTTAATGGACAGGGGGAGATGGGCTTAGTGATTTAACAATGGGCTGGGGATGCAAAATGTACACGTTTCACTTTTTAATTTAATCTGCATTGTTAACATTTTCTCCATCACTTTCTTAAGTCAGGTCAGTCATTAACACAATAAATCCAGCTCTGATTTGTGGCGTTTGCTGATTTCTGAGGTATAAAGGGTCACACTGGAAATTTTTATTTTAACCATCTGCTATTCCCAACTGGTACTATCTGGCTGCAGCACTCCCCTGCAGGTAGGGAATATAGAGCACACAGGACAGAGAAGGAGGAGACTTTCGGAAACATGACTTTATTTGTGTGTGAAAAAAAAAATGAATTCTCAAATCATTGGGACATTTCTAGCTGGGGGCTTAAGATGAAATTTTTATTAATTTATATTTTTACATCTTTCCAAAAGGAAAGCACAAGTAAATCTAGACCATCATAGACATAGAATCAGTTTAGCAGTTTGGTGGAAGCCAGGCTGGTCAAGTGATATGGCTCCTCAGACATTTTCCTCCATTTCCATTGTTATTTTTCCTTTTATTGTTCAATCTTTTCAGTTGTATTGGAATCTTCATGACCCCATTTGGAGTTTCCTTGGCAAAGATACTGGAGTAGTTTGCCATTTCCTTCTGCAGCTTATTTTACAGATGAGGAAACTGAGGCAAACATGGTTAAATGACTTTCCCAGGGTCTCACAGCTGGGAAATGTCTGGGACTAGATTTGAACTCAGGAAGATGAGTCTTCCTGACTCCAGGCCCAGCACTTTATCCACTGCAGCAATACTGCTGCAAAAAAGTGGAAAAATGGAAAGAAGCCCCTCCCTCTGAGAGGTGGGCCTGAAAGCCTTGGAGGAAGAAGTCTTGCACATCATATCTGTGATGACTAACTTGACAGATTGGACCCCTCTCAGCAATGCAAGGTTATAAGACAACTCCAAAGGACTCATGATGGAAAGGGCTCTCCACATCCAGAGAAAGAACTAGAGTCTGAATGTAGACTGAAGCAAACTACTTGCTTCCTTTCTTTTTTGTTTTGTTCTGTTTCGTTTCTCTCTCATTGTCCATTCCCTCTGGTCCTCCTGACTCCAGGGCCAGTGCTCTATTCACTGCACCACCTAGCCACCCCTCTCATTGTTCATTCCCTCTGGTCCTCCTGACTCCAGGGCTGGTGCTCTATTCACTGCACCACCTAGCCACCCCTCTCATTGTTCATTCC
>NW_027185655.1:8710658-8720898 GCF_028583685.1 Petaurus breviceps papuanus | reverse complement strand
TGCTCTATTCACTGCACCACCTAGCCACCCCTCTCATTGTTCATTCCATCAGTTATAATTCTTCTTTACAACTTGGTTAATGTTTAGTGTGAAGGTATTTGTAGAACCTGTATTGGATTTCATGCTGCCATGGTGTGGGTGGGGGAAGAAAGAGAGGGAGGGGGAGAAAATTTGGAACTCAAGGGCTTGTGGAACTGAATGTTGTAGACTAAAAATAAATAAATTTAATCTGTTAAAAAAAAGAAAGAAAAAAAAAAGAGCCCTCAAGGAGGAGCTGGGAAAGAAGTGTCTCACCCACAGTAAGTGGGGAGTTAGAAATTATTCTTGCTCAGGAATTTGTCACCTAGGTGGTCCAGTGGATAGAAAGCTGGGCTTGGAGTCAAGAAAAGCTGAATTCAAATTTGACCTCAGGAACCTACTAGTTGTGTGATCCAGTCCAAGCATGTAATCTCTGTATGCCTTAGTTTCCTCAACTGTTAAATGAGAATCATAATAACACCTAACTCTCAGGGTTGTTGTAAGGATTAAATGAGATAATGTTTGTAAAGTGTAAGGTACTTAGCACATACCTAGTATGTAGTAAATACTCAATAATTGCTTAAATTCTTCCTCCTTTCCTCCTTCCCTTTCTTCTTTCCTCCCTTTCTTCTTTCCTTCCTCCCTCTCTTCCTCTATCCCTTCCTCCCTTCTTTCCTCCCTTCCTTCTTTCCTTCCTCCCTCTCTTCCTCTATCCCTTCCTCCCTTCTTTCCTTTCTTCCTTCCACCACTGCTAAATAAGAGAGATCAGTAACACCCAGCAGCTAGGTGGCACAGTGGATAGAGAGCTGTGTATGACTTTGGGAAGACTTCAGTTCAGACATTGCTTCAGACAATAGTTGTGTAGCCCTAGGCAAGGCATATAACTTCTGTCTGCCTCAGTTTCCTCATCTGTAAAAATGGGAATAATAATAGCACCTGCCTCCTAAGGTTGTTTTGAGGATCCAGTGAGATCCTCAGTTTGTAAAACACTTTTCAGACTAAAGCAAATAAATTAAAAATTTATAAAATAAAAAGAAAATTAAAAAAATAAATGGTCAGTTTTATTCTTAGAGGGAGCATACAGGGAAAGCTCAAGGAGTGTTGGGAAGAATTCAGGCAAGGCAGACAAGACTAGCACAACAATATCTATGATATAAGCGTGATGATCACTCCTGTGCTGAGCACTGCCACCACTTGGGGAAATGGAGTTGGAGCAGAATAACTTCATATTAGACACATAGAAAAAGATGCTTTGAATTCTTAGATTATGAGAAAGTTAGGTAGAGGTGTCCTGATTAATTTCTAGATTTTGCAAGGACACTTTTATAGAGGCACAATATTGTCCTTAAAAGAATATCAAGGGGCAGCTTGATGGTGCAGTGAATACAGCACTGGCCCTGGAATCAGAAGGATCTGAGTTTAAATCCTTCCTCAGGCACTTGACACTAACTGTGTGACCTTGGGCAAATCACTTAACCCCAATTGACTTACCTTCCTTTCTCTAAAAAAAAAAAAAAAGAATACCAAACAGTCTACTGTAACCATTCTTTTAAGGAAGAATACAAAATGAAATATTGAAGGATAGAGAAAAAATCAGAGGAGCTGGAATTCTTACCAATGACAGAACCCAAGAGCAAAATAGATAAATGGAACCTGGTCAAGAATTTGGAATAATTTTCATTGATATCCATGTTATAGGATTCATTCAGGTCAGTCTCCTCTGCTGGCTTATCATGTTTCCAACTGTGGATTTTCCTCAAGCCTCTGTTTTTGACTTTCTTCTTTCTCTATACCTTCTCAGTGACACATCAACTTCTGTGGGTTGTAGTATTATCTCTAATAATAATGCAGATCACTCTCATGTTTTATATCCATGTCTAATCTCTCCCTGAAATTTCAGTCCTGTATCACTATCTGTCTCCTGAAAATTTCAAATGGGATGTATCAGAGACATCTCAAACTCAGTATGTACCAAACAGAAATTATTCTATTTGCCCTCTCTTTTGAACTTCCCTTTCTGTTAAAGGAACTATCATTTCCCCAGTCACCCAAATCCATAATCTTAGCATTATTCATGACTCATTACTTTCTCTTGCCCCACATAACCAGTTTCCAAAGCTTATCATTTCTACGTTCACAACATATCTTCAATCTGACCACTTCTTTCTACTCACATAGGTACCACTTTAGGTTGAGCCTCATCACATCTTACAGAGAGAGAGAGGGAGAGAGAGAGAGAGAGAGAGAGAGAGAGAGAGGGAGAGAGAGAGAGGAGAGGTTTGTTTGGTGAGGTAATTGGGGTTAAGTGACTTGAACTGGGTCACACAGTCAAGAGTCTGAGGTAAGATTTGAACTCAGGCCCTCCTGACTCGAAGGCTGGGGTTCTAGCCACTGTGCCACTTAGCTGCTCTTTACCTAGATTGTTGCAACAACCTTCTAAATGGTCTCCTTGCCTAAAGTCTCTATTATAGCCCATCCTCCAATTTCCAATAATTTCCAGTAAACATTTATTAAGTACCTACTGTATTCTACACTGTGTTCAGCACATTCTCCACATAGCTGTCAAAGTGATTTTTCTTTTTCTTTTATTTTTAAATCTTGTTTTCTTTTTTTAGAGGGGGAGGGCAGGGCAATTGGGGTTAAGTGACTTGCCCAAGGTCACATGGCTAGTAAGTGCTAAGTATCTGAGGCTGGATTTGAACTCAGACCCTCCTGACTCCAGTGCTGGTACTCTATTCACTACTCCACCTAGCTGCCCCAAAAGTGATTTTTATTAAGCAAAGATCTTGTCATATTACTTTCCTCAGTAAAGTGCATTGATACCCTATTTTCTCTAGAATTAAATACAGATTCAATAGTGATTTAGAGCATTTTTTCCATAGGACAGACTGATCTCTAAGCTCAGGTTTTATTATATTCCCCCTCCCCCCATTTTATAAAATCCATTGCTTCCTATTACGTTGAGGGCCAAATATAAAATATTCTTTAACTTTAAAAGTCCTTCATAAATTGATCCCCTTTATGCCTTTCCAATTTTTGTTTTGTTTTACAGCCTTCTCTCCACCTCCGCCACACACTCTGTGACCCATTAGTTTCCCTGTTGAATTTGATCTTTTTTTTTTTTTTTTTTGCTTTTTGGAGGGCAACTGGAGCTAAGTGACTTGCCCAAGTGAATTTTATCATTTTTATAGTAAACTCTATGCTAACTGCCCAAAGAATTAGTGTTCGACAAGGATGGGGATTGAACATGCTTCTTCTAATTCTCAATCCATTTCTCTTTCTTCCTTTCTCAGGGTTATTATGCAGATTACTTTGATTGTTTTTATAATACAGATAGATATTGATTTTATACATGTACACATATTTTAAGTTCATATTATTTATTATATATTATTACCATTATTTATTGAGAAAGACATTTCTAATCAGAATTATTGTGATGTGGTGATAGTTGGGTATTTATTTCTATTGGTGAGGAAATTGGGGTTAAGTGACTTGAACTGGGTCACACAGCTAGTAAGCATCAAGAGTCTGAGGTAAGATTTGAAGTCAGGTCCTTCTGACTCCATTAATTGCATAAATTAAAATATCTATTGTTAAGTTAAAAAAAAAAAACAAGCTGAGTCTTGAACCTCATTCTTCTAACTCCACATCCAAATCTCTCCTATTAGACACTGGAAATTATTTTTCAGACTTTGCTTTTCATTTCACCATGCTCAATAGTTTAAAGGAGGCATTTGTGGTCGCAGATTGAGGAAGAATATAATAGTGAATAAAACATATCAACTGGCTGCCTCCTAAGCATTGGACATTCCACTAGGAGTTGACAATCTCACATTGTTACTACCAGGCCTCCAACATCCAGGACTGACTCCAGAACATGGAACACTTCAGAGGACAACCAGCCCAACTTCATTTCACAGATGAGGCAATTGAAAATGAGGTTGGGGAGAGGGGTGTGAGATGACTTTCCCCCACAGGCAGTAAGTGTGAGAGGTAAGATTTGAACCCAGGTACTCTGGTTCCAGAGCTGTATCCCACTGACCTTTTTTTTAATACTTGGGTTGAGCAAAGTTGGTGGTTAAATAATTTTATTCAATAAAGCTTTTTTTTTTTAATGAGGTATTTGCTATTTTCACATTTACTCCATCTTTAATGGGGCAATTACAACTTGAATGTTGAGTAAGGTCAACAAGAAAGAGAGAACACAGTGTTGTGAGCTGAAGACAGAATTTCTATTATTGACCAGTCATTTCAGTCACATCTGACTCTTTGGGACCCTATTTGGGGTTTTGCAAAGGTATTGGAGTGGTTTGCCATTTCCTTCTCCAGCTCATTTCATAGATGAGGAAACAGAGGCAAACAGGGTTAAGGGACCTACCACTTAGCATTTTGAGTCTTCAGCAGACCAGAAATGGAAACAAGGAAAGGATAGCTAGTATGTTGGATCAGTGTTGGTTGTTAGGGCTGTGCATTAGAGACCCTGAGACAGTATTGTGGGTAGTGCTGAAGTAACAAATGAAATGCCAAAGAAGATAGTGATGTGTGGTATTCTCTCTGTGTTCTCATCAAATATTGAGACACTGCTGCTGGGCCCCCAGGAGCTAGGGTATTACACCACTCCCTTCTCTGTTAAGGGGGTCTCTGGGCCCATGGATGCTTCTGGTATAGTTCAATCCTGTCTGTAATTAAGGGGCTTAGTTTCCCCTTCCTTACATTCTTCAGTTCATCAAGTTCCCTCTCCAGGACCCTGGGAGAAAGCTGCTTAAGGCTGGGGGTATGACTCACCTCTAAATGTCCCCAAAGAGGAGAGAAAAAGAGAGACTCTGTATACAGTGTGAGTCAGGGACAGGACAGGTAATTCATTCCCACACAAAAAAATGTGTCACATGAATAAAACAATTTGAACAGAATTCAGCAACAACTTATAACTACTGTTACAATCTTATGGTTCACCAGAACACAAAGCAATTTGCTGTAGTGCTAATCAGGCATTTCACATTTTACCTTGTCTTGGCACTGTCCTTACAGCTGTACTGGCAAAATGGCCATCCTTGGCATGATTCTCCCATCAGAAGCTTCTCTTACCACCAGCTAACTCCAACCCTTTGAGACATAAAGCCTCTGAACCTTTTTAACTCACAAGATTGCTTTCAATCCTGAACATGCCCATCTCAGCACATTCTTTAACCTAAGATTTTTTTTTAAGGGTAAGCATAGAAGAGAAGGAGGTTGCCACTTGGAAAAAGTCCCTACCTCTTGCCAAATCATATAATGTGGCCTGGAGAGTTGTAGTTGAGGGGGACTCAGTCTAAAGCTGATTTCTCTTTGAAAATGTCCACTGAGGCTTTCCGACAACGCCGAGCCTAGGCCAACAGAACCGGGGAATAATAGCTTCAGCTTTAGTAGCGCCTCGCGTTGTGTGCTCAGGCCCAGCTTATGGACCCATGGGCCTCTCACCGGACTGGGGGGATCGGGGCGTCTCCACTGGGACCACTATCATGGCTGTGCAGTTTGATGGGGGCGTGGTCCTCGGAGCCGACTCCAGGACAAGCACTGGGTCCTACATTGCCAACCGAGTTACAGACAAGTTGACCCCTATCCATGACCGGATCTTCTGCTGCCGCTCGGGTTCTGCAGCTGACACCCAGGCCGTGGCCGATGCGGTCACATATCAGCTCAGTTTCCACAGCATTGAACTGAATGAACCTCCCCTGGTCCACACAGCTGCTAACCTCTTCAAAGAGATGTGTTATCGGTACCGAGAGGATCTCATGGCTGGGATCATCGTCGCTGGCTGGGATCCCTATGAGGGGGGGGCAGGTATACTCAGTACCCATGGGAGGTATGATGGTTCGGCAGCCTTTTTCCATTGGGGGTTCAGGTAGCTCCTACATCTATGGCTATGTTGATGCCTCCTATCAAGAGGGTATGAATGAAAAGCAGTGTCTTCAGTTCACTGCCAATGCTCTTGCTTTGGCCATGGAGCGAGATGGCTCAAGTGGTGGTGTAATCCGGTTGGCAGCAATTACTGAGAAAGGAGTGGAACGGCAGGTGCTTATGGGGGACCAGCTTCCCCGATTCCCTGTTACCACCTATCCTTCTGCTTGAGATCTACTACCTCCTCCCTGTTCTCTCTGTACTACCCCCTCCCCCTAGTGATAAGCCATCCTCAAATATACCCAAGTTCAATAAACTGGGGGTCAAGGGGAAAAAAAAATGTCCACTGAGTCATCGGTTTCTCGAGTTCCACAGGCAATAAGGGGTCTCTTAATCACCTAAAAGTGTGAACCCTGTTACTCTGAGTCATACAGGCCCCAAAGCTCCCATATTGCTGAGCAGAAGAAGGAAAAGTACCTCTGAGCATGCTCATGGAGGGGAATGGCCCCTGCTACCCTCATCCTTGAAATGATTATTGGTCCTTTCATTACTTCAGAGGCTATGGTCTCCTTAGCCTCATTCCTAACCATTTCATTAGCAAATATAGCCAACCAAAGCTTAAGGGGGCTTTGAGATGCACACACTTACCTTTGAGCTTAACTGAAATTAATTAAGAGTACATCTTACGTTGCCAGTTTTTTGTTGGTGAATGTTTGGGGCTTCCTATATTTCCAATTTTCTTCTTGTTCTTCACCCCAGGAATCCCAGGGCCATGCTCTTTATCTTCTCTATCCTCTGTTGCACAGAAAACTTTTTGTACTGCATTCATCAATTCATGCTAAAGCCTTGGCTGAGGGTACTCTGCTTTGGGCCATTAGTGACTGGCTGATGCACCAACCTGGTATCCAAGCCTGGTTTTTCTTGATAACCTTGTTTAGGAGAAGCCACAGTTGCCATTTTTGGTCATTCTCCATGGGCTTACTCTTTGTCTTCCATTACTTTGCAAGGCCTGGGGAGGCCCAGTTCCCAGAAATCACCAGCTGGGTGGTAAAGCTTGAGATTCTGGGATGAGCCAAGAAATTATCTGTCACAAAAGAAAGAATGAGCTTCAACTGAATGCTAACATCAGTTTCCCTAGTTTCATTGAAGAGTGTTTTCTTTGCAAACCTACCCCCAACAGTGCAGGCAAAAAGACAAGTATCTGGAATGAAGCAAAGAATTCTTGAAGATGTAAACAGCATTTATAATTATGCTTTACTTTGTGCCCTTGGACCTTGAGGGATCCTCAGATTGTCATCATTTAATGGATACCCAGACAATGTGGGTAGGATCCAGCAGCTGCTCTGTGGGGGGAAATGAGAGAGAAGCCACACAGGAATGCAAAAAAGTCTGCCTAGAATTTCAATCCTTCTGGAATTGGGGAAAGTGGCAAACCATTCTTCCATTTGGTTATCAACACTGAAGTCCAGGCCTGCTATTCTTGTGACTGCTCTGGGGTCAGGACTTCCACAGATTAAATTCTTATGATTACTGCTTAATATTCATGGAACATTCTCTGGGTGCATGACCCTTTGGAGTTTTCACAGGACATAGAAAATATGCATTTCTTCTCCTCCAACAAACATGCATTCCTTTACTCTAATCTTGGAGAGATAAGATGGAAAAACCTATAGCCCAGAATAGCAATTGTATTTACATTGGTGGAGAATAGAGCAGGAAGGGAAGCTTTGAAGAAAATGGGTCCTGATGTATACTACTGGGACGCTTAAGCCATTCATTCATCAGATTTAAATTGTTTTAAAGCTATTTTTATTTTATGTCTGTGGGAGATACAAAAGTTATACAATTTGTTGTTGCTGAGTGATTTTAGTTGTGTCTGTCTGAGACCCCATCTGGAATTTCCTTAGCAAAGATACTAGAGTGATTTGCCATTTCCTTCTCCAGCTCATGTTTTTTTTGCTTTTTTTGGAGGGGGGGAAGTTGGGGAAAATGGGGTTAAGTGACTTGCCCAAGGTCTAGTAAATGTTAAGTGTCTGAACTCAGGTCCTCCTGACTCCAGGGCCCATGCTCTATTCTTTTTTTTTTTTTAATTTTTTGGTCTTTATTAATTCTTTTGTTTACTTTTAGTTTACAAGATTCAGTTCCACAATTCCTTGAGTTCCAAATTTTCTCTTCCTCCCTCCCCTCTCCCTCCCCATGGTGGCATACAATCAAGTATAGGATCTGTAAATACTTTCACATTAGACATTAGTCAGGTTATAAAGAAGGATTGTATCAGATGGAATGAACAATGGGAAAGAGGAAACCAAACCAAGCAAGAAAAAGAAAAAGATCAGGTAGTTTGCTTCAATCTGGATACAAACTCAGTTCTTTCTTTGGATGTAGACATCTCTCTCCATCATGAGTCTTTTGGGGTTGACTTATAACCCTGCATTGCTGAGAGGAGTCCAGTCTATCAAAGTTGGTCATCACACATATGTTGTGTCTCTAATTGTATACACATTTCATCTGGTTCTACTCTTCTCACTCAGCATCAGTTTGTATAAGCCTCTCCAGGTAAATATGAAGACCTTCTGCTCCTCATTTCTTACAGCACAGTAGTATTGTATAATATGCATATACCACAACTTGTTCAGCCATTCTCCAATTGATGGGCACCCCCTTAATTTCAATTCTTTGCCACCACAAGTAGAGCTTCTATAAATATTTTTGAACATATGAATCTTCCTCCCACTTCTATGATCTCTTTGGGATACAACCCTAGAAGTAGTTTTGCTGGGTCAAAGGGTATGAAATTATTTATAGCCCTTTGGGCATAATTCCAGATTGCTCTCCAGAATGGTTGGATCAGTTCACAACTCCACCAGCAAGGCATTAGTGTTACAATTTGTCCACATCCTCTCGAGCATTTGTCATTTTCCTGTTTTGTCATCTTAGCCAATCTGACTGGTGAGATGTGGTTCTTCAGAGTTGTTTTGATTTGCATTTCTCTAATCAAAAGTGATTTAGAGCATTTTTTTATATGCTTATAGATATCTTTAATTTCATCCTCTGAAAACTTCCTGTTCATATCCTTTGACCATTTATCAATTGGGGAATGACTTGTATTCTTATAGATTTGACTCAATTCTCTGTATATTTCAGAAATGAGGCCTTTATCAGGGACATAGGTTGTAAAAATTCTTTCCCAATTTTCCACTTCCCTCCTAAGCTTGGTTACATTGGCTTTGTTTGTACAGAAGCTTTGCAATTTAATGTAATCAAAATTACCCATTTTGCCTTTTATAATGCTCTCTAATTCTTGTTTGGTCATAAAGTCTTCCCCTCTCCACAAATCACCTGTGCTCTATTCACTGCATCAACTAGCTGCCCCATTCTCCAGCTCATTTTACAGATGAGGAACTCAAGCAAACAGGATTAAGTGAGTTGCCCAGGGTCATACAACTAGTAAGTATCTAAGGTTAGATTTGAACTCAGGTTTTCCTGACTCCAGGACTGGGACTCTATTCACTGCATCACCTAGCTGCCCAGATACAAGATGAGTATCTGCTTACAGTGTAGTAGGAAAGATTGACACATCCCCTAATAACTGCAAGAAACAAACAGTGTATGATAACTAACATACAAGAGAATCATAGAAGGGACTTCTGAGGCCACCTGGTCCAACCCAAACCTGAAAAGGAATCTCCCCCATAACATACCTAACAAGGGATTAGCTAATATCTGACTCTTCTCTACAAAGAGGAATTCACTACCCACTGAGGCAGCCTTTGAGCAGCTCTGATCATTAGGAAAATGTTCCTGACATCAAGTCAAAATTTGATCTTTGTAACTTCTGCCCATCACTCCTTGGCTCCCCTAGGGCCAAATGAAACAAGATTCATCTCTCATTCGCATGACAGCCCCTCAAATACTTGAGGATAGTTATTCTGTGCCCCTCTAAGTTTTCCCTTCTCCAGGTTAACCCAGCTGCCTCTAATATTACACCAGACTCAAGGCCCTGCTATTCAGGGTGTCCCAGAAGTCTTAGTGCAGTTTAAAACTATTACAGTCTTAGTGCAGTTAAGCTTTCATAGTTTAAAACTTCACCAAAACTTTTGGGACACCTTGTATATCAATTCTCATTGTGGTTGGACAGTGATAGGGAGTGTCCCTCCTTGGATCCTCTCTAACTTATTGTCCTTTAACTATAGTGCCTAGAATTCAACACAATGGCTGCAAATAGGATCTGGTTAGGACAGACTATTATCATCTCTTTATTTCTGGAAATTATTACTTTTCTTCATTCAGTCCCAAATTGAATTAGCTTCTTTTGGCTCCCACATCACACAGCTGACTCCTA
>NW_027185655.1:8690323-8710258 GCF_028583685.1 Petaurus breviceps papuanus | reverse complement strand
CCATCTCTTTTAGACAAATTCTTAACTAACTATACTCATCCCATTCTGTACTTTTGAGTTGGAGTTTTTGAAGCTAAGTATAAGAATGCTTGGCAGAGTCTTACACAAGCATCCTTATTGAATTTCATCTCATTAGATTCAACCAGGTGCTGAATGCTTATCAAAATCTCTTTGGATGCTAACTCTATCATCCGGGGTCTTAACTATACCTTTCAACTTCATATCTTGTGCAAGTTTAATGAGCCTCTCATCTGTGCCCTCATAGTCAACAAGTGCAGGGCAAGCCCAGAACCCCTAGGCACTGCACTCCATTCCTGACACTGAACTATCAATAGCTACTTTTTGAGCACAGTCATTCAACCAGTCTCAGATCTATCACACAGTGTTTCACTACTGATTCTACAAAAATAATTTGAGATACTTTATTAAATCCTTGACCAAAGTGCAGGCCAACACTACCTACAACCTTCCTGAGATCCAGATTTAATATACTGTTGTTGTTTTTAAAGAACTAAGATAGTTCACCAAGACCTATTCGTGATGATTTTTGCAATCACTGCTTCCTTTTCTAGACATCTCTTGACAATTTCTTTAATTGTCTGGTTTAGAATTTTCCCTCAAATCAAAGTCAAGCTCATTGTTTTATGGTTTGAAAAGTGTTCTTTTTCCCTTTTAAAAACTGATATAACATATGCTCTTCCTCAGTCTGACAGGACTTCTTCCACTTTCTCTAGACTTCTAAATATCACTTACAGTAGTTCAGCAATCACTTTCCTCAATACCCTTCAGCCCAATCCTCAGACCCTGTATCAGGTGGGTCATGTGATATGGATTCCTCAAGGAGAACTGAGTTTTCTCTTATAATCTCTTTACTTTCAACTCTCTACTTGCCATTTTTGTTCCATCTCTCCTTGAAGAAAATAAAAGCAAAGGAAGACTTAAAAATGACCTAAATCTGCAACCTATTTGTCAGCTGTCATGAGCCCACTCCTTCCAAAATCACCTATGTAATTTCCCCTTTTTATTTGGCTCAAGTTTTTCTCTTTTGATTTTTCTCCCACAGAAGTTGAAGGTAACCTTACACAAAGGTATGGGGGCAGAAAACATTATAGACTGTTTGGGGAATGGATAAATGAATAAATCAATGGCAATTTGGGTATCCTTAGACTGAGGATATATTGAAGACTGCATAGCTAATTCACCTCAGACAGAGGGACCACTAAGGGAAGCCAGGACTGGTGTCATAGAATCATAGAATGTTTGATATGGAAAGGGTATACCAGGGTATTACAAACTCTTTCATTTTACAAATGAAGAAACTGAGGCCTAGATCTTTTAGGTGATATTATTAAATTCATCTAGGTAGCTGGAACCCAAATCTCCAATTTCCTAGACTTGTTTCCTTCCCTCTGTATCTATTAACAAGACCTCCACGCCATGATTACAAAGTTGCTAAAACTCTAAGACCCCAGAAGGGGTAGTCAAGGACAAAGTAGCAAGCATGGGTTACATTTTTCAGCGATTAGCTGAAATAAGTCTGTTAAGTGTAGCCCTTGGCTAAGCTCTCCTCTCCCTTAGAGACATTACTATGGAGGTTTGGTGGATTAGAAATCTTCTTCAGGTAGGCAAGCATTACTCAGAGTAGCCCTCGTTTCCATAGATATGGTCTTGAAGGATTTCTGAGGAGGATGCTGGGATGGAAAAGAGACAGGCAGGAGGCCAGCCTCTGCTCGGACTACTGACCTTCTTGGCTTCCTTTAGGCCTTAGCTAAAATCCAGCCTTCTACAGGAAGCCTTCCCCACCCCCTCCTAATTCCAAAGCCTTCCTTCTGTTAATGATGTCCTATTTATCTTTTAGGAGCTTGCATTGTATGTATTTGTTTGCATGTGTCTCATCTATTAGATTGTAAGCTCCTTGAGAGAAGGGAAGGTCTTTTCCCTCTTTTTGTATCCCCAGCAATTAACACAATTGTTGGTACGTAGCTTAATAAATGTTTGTTGATTGATTGGGAATGATCTGAATATCTGAAGTATCTGAATTACCTGAGCATGGAGCTTACTTTAGTGACTACAGAAGGAAGACAGTGGAGGTTATCAGATCACCAAGGGGGCAGAGAAGGGTTGATTGGATGTGAATGACAGGTAGATGAGCAGGGACTGACCAGAGGGGCAGAAAGAAGAACAGGCTAAGGCAGTAGATGGTTATTTGTGAGACAACCTCTGTCCAGTTCACAGCCCTTTTAGATCTTCTCCATCCTTGGAGCGGTGAACTGCTTCTCATTGTCTTACTTTTTATTTTCCTCTCTGATACAATGGAAGGAGAGGAAGATGAAGAGAAGAAGTAAGGATTTTTATCCCCTGTTGGTCTTTCAGCCAAAGTCATTCCTACTTTGGAGAATTTATTCCTAAAATTGCTTAATTGCTTTTATGCGATTTGCATTTGTTTTTAAGATGGTCACCTACCATTGAATTGTTTTGCTTGTGAATACAGGAAACAGGGTTGAGAAAGTAGAACATGACCTTAAAAAGGACAAGCGGCAGTTCCCTCAAGTCAAGCTGAGATGAGGGTATAGCCAAGAGAGAGGACACATCTGCAAAGAATAATAAATTTCCCAGCTGGAGTTGTTCGAAGTGCTTCCCGATGCTTGGAATGCCCTTTCTCTCATCTTTTGAAATCTATTCTTTGGGGCACTCTGCAGTTGACACTTCCCTGGTCTGTACAGTAAAGTTCTCTATTCTGAACTCTCACTGAATTTTATAGCTCTGGAACATACTTGTGGTTATTCTAGTTTCTATTGTATTTATTTATGTTAATGTTCTATCTCTCCATGTTATCTCCTTGATAGGCTAGGTTTAGTTTTCTGTGCATCTCCCTGAGTGCCTAGCAAAGTGCACTGGACTTAGTAGTCACCAAATAAATATTAGTTAAATGAATTAATGAATAAATATCACCAATTCAAAACAATTTAGTTCAATTACACTAAATGTAGCAAGGATATGCTGAGCAATGTTGGAATTTAATCATACATGCAAAATTAATTTTATATTAATAATTATATTAACATAATTGATAATTATGTAACATATAGTTGGAATAGAATAAATCCTTATTCAATTGAATTGAATTTTTTTGTAGATATATTGTTATCTATTTAATGACCCTGGCAATATTATCATAATTTAAAGGAATCTTTGATGGAGAAAAAAGACTGATGAATATATGTAAGTATTCCAAAAGGAAGGAAATTCAGAAGTGGCATTTGGATCTCACCTTCTCTGTGTGCTGTGCAAATACTGGGAATTGTTTCAGCATTTTTGGAAAGGGCTTGAGTAGACTTCATTGTTTGTTTAGTTTAAATTTGTGTAAACAACCCATTTAGACTTTAAACAGTAGTTAAAAACAAACAGGAACAGGAAAGAGCAAATCTCAGAGAGGAAGAAGACCCTCCCCCTCAACTGATTGACCAACATTCTCTCACCCTTTTTGAAGAATAGGTCATCTCCCTGACATGGCCCCCGTCCTTAAGAACTCTACATACAAAACTGGGGGCACCCCAGTTGTTCTCTCTCCTCTCCACTCCAAATTTCTCCTTTGCTGACATCCCAAGCAGGGTCTTCCCCTTGCTCTAGCCGGGCTGAGTCAGCAGAACTGCTTCAAGGGGACATTCCAAAGGGATGCTGGCCATGAAATCAGTGATACAAAGAGGCTGGCCCACCCCTTGAACTCCCAGGCCAAGGCAGGAATCTGTGGGAACTGGAAGTCTCCAGTTGAAGAGTGAAAGGGAGAAGTTGCCAAGTAATTAGAAAGCCTTTCTATTTCACCTTTTACATATTCATGCTATTCCCCAACCAATGGCTAGTGACATTTAGCTCCAATGGGGCATAGTTCAGGCTTCCACTGTCCAAGCTCCCACTGAGCTAAACAAGCTATGTGGACTAGAAAAGGGAGAACCCATATTTCTCTGGCTTTTCTTCTTGTGCACAGGGCTCTCTTTTTGTGGTTTCTAAGCTTCCTCCTTTAAATTCCTTTCCTTTAGCACTTAGCAATTACTTTGATGTCAAAATTCAAGTCTAACCTTTCTTGTATGACTTCTGTAATGATTATTATTTTGTATTTCCTGTCTTGACATTTATGTCTGGCTCATTGCCAGAGTCCCTGTCTTTTTCCCATCATCTGTCTAAATAACATACTTCCAGGGGCAATGCCCTTTGGCTTTCTAACCTCTAAAGCAGTCTTTCTTCACATTCCAAATGTGATGTTACTGTGTCAGGTCGATAATAGCTAATTTTTGCAGACTTTTTAAACACAGCCTGCACTTACAGACAGATGAGGACTTTTTGCTCACACATTGGAATTTCACGCCTCATTGCTCAGGCAGTTTTTCTGTTTTATCTACTTTTAGGTAGTGAGGGGTGAGGTTAGGAAAAGGGTCTGAATCACAGCATCTCAGCCACACCTGACAGTAACTATCCAGCCAGCCAGCATCATCTTGAACAGTGCCAGTGAGGAGGAATTAATTATTTCCCTGGCAGTCCAGGCCACTTCGGGAGAGCCTTAATTGTTCAGATCATTTTTCTGACATCAAGTTTAATTCACCTCTTTGTACCTTTTACACATTGCTCCCAATTCTTCTCTGTGAAGTTATGCAGACCAAATATAATTTCTCTTTTATGAAACAGCCTTTCAAGTACTTGAAGACAGCATTTGAGTTCCCTTTTTGTATTCTCTCCTGCAGGTTAAATATCCATATCTCTTTCAACTGAATTCTCCTATGGTATAGACTCAAGGCCTTTAGCCATTCTGGCTCTGTGAACATCTTTTAGCTTATCAGCAAAGAGAATTTTATTTTTTCCCCAATTATATGTCAAGACAATTTTTTTGGCCCTTTGGAGGGCAATTGGGGTTAAGTAACTTGCCCAAGGTTACACAGCTAGTATTTTTGTGTGGGTGTTAAGTGTCTCAGGCTGGAACCGAACTCAGGTCCTCCTGACTCCAGGGCCGGTGCTTTACTCATTGCATCACCTAGCCACCCCTCAAGACAATTTTTAGCATTAATTTTTACAAGATTTTGAATTCCAAATATTTCTCTTTCCATCCTCCCTTTCCCTTTCTCTCAAATGATGGGAAATTTGATATAGGTTATACATGTACTATCATATAAAACATTTCTGTATTTGTCATAGTTGTGAAAGAAGAAACAAACCAAAAAGAGGAAAACCACAAAAAAGAGTAAAGTAAGTGAAAAAAGTATGCTTTGATCAATTCTTTATCTGAATGTGGACAGCATTTTCCTTCCTGAGTCCTTTGTACCGGTCTTGGACCATTGTGTAGTTGGGAAGAGCTGAGTTATTCATAGTTGATCATCAAACAGTGTTACTGATGCTGTGTATAGTGTTTTCCTAGTTCTATTCATTTCGCTTTGTATCAGTTCAGACAAGTCCTTCCAGATTTTTCTTAAATGTGCCTGTTATCATTATTGCACAATAATATTCTATTACTTACCACAGCTTATTCAGTGATCCCCCAATTGACAGGCATCCCCTCAGTTTCCAATATTTTGCCACTATGGAAAGGGCTGTTATAAATATATTTGCACATGTAGATTCTTTCCCTTTTTATGATCTCTTTGGGATACAGATCTGGTAGTAGTATTTCTGGATCAAAGGGTGCACACAGTTTTATAGCCCTTTGGGCAGAGTTCCAAATTGCTCTCCAGAATGGTTGGGTCAGTTCATGACTCCAGTTTTCCATTTTTCCCACATTTCTGCAATATTAATCATCTTCTTTTTTGTCATATTACCCAATCTGATAGTTGTGAGGAGGTAGCTCAGAGTTGCTTTAATTTATTTTAATTAAACTCTAATCAAAATTGATTTAAGGGGCAGCCAGGTGGCTCAGCGAGTAAGAGCACCGGCTCCAGTGTTGGGATAACCTGGGGATCAAATCCGGGCTCAGATATTCAACACCACACCCAGAAATAACTGGCCATGTGTAACCTTGAACAAGTTATTACCCCCAGTGCTTTTTAAAAAAAAAAAGTGATTAAGAACACTTCTTCATACACCTAAAGATAGCTTTGATTTCTTTATCTGAAAATTGCCTGTTCATATCTTTTGGCCATTTATTAAATGGGGAATATATCCTCATTTCTGGGTGGCATAATAGCACTCCTTCCCATTTATGAGCCACAACTTCTATAGCCAACAGCTTCTCAGTTGGTTGACAACTTGTTAGTTTCCAGTTATTTTGCCAACACAAAAGGAGCTGCTATAAATATTTTTCTATGCATGAGGCTTATTCCTTTTTCTTTGATCTCTTTCAGGCATAGGTCTAGCAGTGGCATAGCTGGATGCAAGAGCACATGCCCTTTAATAACTGTTTGTGTGGAATTCTAAACTGCTTTCCAAAATGTTTGCACCCATTCATAGAGGGCGCAATGTACCTGTTTTTCCACAGCCTTTCTAATATTGATTATTTTTATTTTTTGGTCACCTTTGCTACTCTGGTGGATATGAGGTAGAATTTCAGAGCAGTTTTAATTTGCATTTCTCTAATCAGTGATTTGGAACATTTTCATACAGTTATAGGTTACCTGGGTTTCTTCCCCTGAGAACAGCCTGTTCATATTTTTAGTCCATTTAAGAACCTCATTTATCATCCTTATCTCTTCTCTCTAGGTTTAATCTCTTCTTCCTTCTTTCCATACCCACTCTCTATTTTTTCTGAAGTAATTTTCAAGCTGAGGTCTGATCTGGTCCCTGAGAAAACCTGCTTTGTAAATTCTGATGCAAACAACTGAGTCCTTGCTTAGTATGTTAGATGCATTGGTACAGAGGGTATTAGCTGAAAGAAAATGTAACAGACCATTTCTGTTGGATACATACCCTGGTCTTTTCTTAGATAACAGGTAACAACCCAATGGGGTGGAAGGGACTTCAGGAGGCAAGAGGCTTATATTAAACTATGTTGTAATATTCTTTGGATTTCAGTTTCTTATTCCTCATAACTTTCATCAGCTTCCCTTGGCTAACTTGAATGTTTATACTATAACCCATGGGGTGACTGGGGATAGAAGAGAAGGGGGAAGGGGAAAAAGTGAATTAGTAGGAGAAGAAAAACAGCTGGGAAATGTCTCCTGGGGCAGAACTACCCAGAAGGGGCCTGAGGCCATGGGAAACTATATTGCCTGTTCTTGCTCAGAAACCCTCTCTAGCCTCTGAGATCCACAGGGGCTCTGGCTGCTTAGCCCCACAGATCTGGCAGATGTCCCAGCAGTTAATGGGAGCTCCAGTCAGAGGAGAGGTCACTGGGAAGGCAGAGATGTGTTACTGGACCAGGAGGAGCCAGTTGCCATAAGCTACATACTGAGATTCTAACTTATTTCTACATTTCAGAGTGAAAACAGATTTTACTCTGTCATAAATCCTATCAGCTTCAGAGAGAAGCATTAACAGTGCCACTGACAAAGACTTAGATACTTTACCTAGAGGTTACTGGAAACTTACTTTCCTCATTTCTGCAAAACTTTTACCCTCTGAGGCAACAAGCTGTAAGTTTGCTCTAATGAATGGAATGGGAGGGAAAGAAAATATGATAATGACCCAAAAGAAGATAAAGAGAAAAACTTGACTATCTTCTTCTAAAATTGGGGGTGAATCTCTTAAGTCAAAGAAGTCCCTGGTGTCTCAGTTACTAGAGGATAAGGCAAGGTCCAAGAGAAAGTGAAGGACTGAGAAGGTGGAAAGTCATTGAGGAGCAAGAAAAAGGAAAAGTAGATTTTCAAGGAAAACACAATTATTTGGGTTAGTCTAAATACCAAATAAAGGCAGAGGCAGAGTGGGCAGAGAGATCTGGGTTCAAGTCCTGCCTTTGCAACTACTGGTTGTGTGACCCTGGGCAAATCATTTACTGCTTCAGTTCTATTATTACCCTCAAGGTTCTTCATTTTTTTGTTCTTCCAGATGAATTTTATTATTTTTTTCTAACTCTCTGAGGCACATAGTATGTTCTTAATAAATGTCTTTTGGACAGATTTCTTTAAACAAATGACTCAATAAGCATTTAATAAAAGCTTACTATATTCAAGTTACTGTGCTAGGCACTATGGGTACACAAATATAAAAGTGAGACAGTTTCTACTCTCAAGTAGTTTGTATCCTAACTGGGGGAGATGGAGACACATTCATACACTCATGTGTGATATATACTTAAGGACATAAGTGTATATGTGAGATATACTTATAGATAGATTACATACATGTGTATATATGTGTATACCAGTGTATCCTTGACCTTATCAATGTAGTTAATCTTAGAAATTATGTATGTGTATATGTATAAAGTTATATATATACCTTGACTATCTATAACTTGAATATATAAAGTTATATATTAATAAAACCTTGAATATATATAACCTTACATTATATACACACATGTATATATGATACATGCATGAAGGGGATGGGTGTTATTTATATATTTTATGCATAATTAGTCTGTGTACATGTAACTCACAGGGAGGCATGACTAGATGTCTTTAGAAGTCTCTTCTGCCTTCCCTTTTCCAAAGGATGCTTTGATTCTTGCCAGGGAAAGCAAGCAAGAGGTTGGGGCCAGAGGCTGACTGCCCTATTCTTCCTAGGGAAAGGATACCAGGCTAGAATTATATCTATAATACTATTAGTCTAGGAAAAATAAGTTTTAGGTTCAAATTATGCTCCTGATCACTATGCCTTAATAGAAGAGTGTCACAAGATATATTCCAAGGCTTTGAGTCCCTCCCTACCAAATGCCACCCACTTACACAAAGACCATATTTGCAAATAGTAGATCAACCTTTTTATCAAAGCAAACAGAAATCGGAAAAGGCGTACATGAGAATATAGCAGATAATATACAGAGTGAATGAACAGTCCTTTGGGGGGCAAGGAATATTGTTCAACCAAGAGAAAGAACATTCCAGATCTCACCCAATGGGGAATTCTTCAAAGTCTCTAGCATGGCAAATTGATGATAAAGGTGATAGAGGTGATGGTTCCTCTACATGTCAACTTCTCAGAAGTCAGAGACCTTTCCTTGAAGAGAATCTGGAATCTCCTGTCTTTTCTCTTGAAGCTGGAAGCCAGAAGAACAAAATCTTTTCCCACACTCCAATCAATGGAACTCTTCATATAGAAAGAGAGCATTGGGTAATTGGTCTCCACCAACGAGGAAAGTCTTATGTCAATGGGCTCTGAGCAGCTGGTCACATACAAAAAATATAGTGATGAGGAATGCTAATTACTGGGACAACCAGAAAAGGTCTATAAAGGGAAGAGGTACTGGGGTGAGTCTTGAGGGGGCCCTAGAGTTTCCAGGAGGTAGACATGAGTGGGGGGAGTATTCTGGGCTTTGGTGTTATGCAAAGCATATGGGGAGGAATGCACATCAATATGGCATTGGCAATGTGATGCCTTCTCAACCCAGGACACAAAAACACCAACGTGTAGACATCTAATCTTGTGCTAAATCAGTTAAAGTTTGTATGTGTCCCTTAGGCTTAGATACTAACCGCAGGATTATAGCCACTCCTAGGAGGGTGTGAGCTGTCTCTTAAAAGAAAAAGAATCTTTAGCATCAGCAGTTTTCAGAGCATGTTTTTCTGTGCCTGTGCAGAGCAATAGGAGTTCACAGAAGCTCGGGCCCATGGCAAGTAAGGAATTCCCTTCCCAGTGCTTGCTACGAGGGAATTTGGCAAAAGTAGGACTGAGCATTGCTGCCAGGCTGGGTGATACCAAGGGACCAGGAATTCATGCTCCCTCTCTGTGAACATTCCCTGTTCCATTCCCAGGCTAGGCATGGAGACCACCCAGGACTCTGATCCTGGGAGGAATGGGTTTCCTGGGAAAATGACATGGTTGATAAAAATGAAGGCTAAGTGAGATTTTAGAAACAACTCCCTTCTAGCCTTTTCTCCACCCCCCTACATGCACTTTAGACTCTAGAATTCCCATATGGAAGCAGGAAGACAGGAAGCAGAGACTTTTAGTCCCTGATACTGGGGAGGAGGAGGGAGGCAGGATTGCAAGAAGGGAGCATGCACCGAGAAGTGCCCAACAGGTTCTCAGATTGGCTCGCCAGTGGAGAGATTCCAGCAGGCAGCCTTTTGATTAGCTCATCTGTCTAGGCAGGTGTAAGTCTTGGCACATGAGAAACATTTCACACAGCATGCTGGGAGCCAGTTCAACAATACAGTATAGCCACAACGACTGTGGGATGGTTTCCATTAGGGTGTGATTCATGAGGGAGGAGGGGAAGAAGGCAAGAAGTCTGAGAGAGAAGGTCTCTTTTTTTCTCACTGGCAAAGGCATAATAAGGAAGAGGGCAGCACAATCTAATTAGACATTTTATTCCAGGATTCCTAAGGCAAAGCCATGACTAGGTCTCTGAAAACAATAAACAACTTAGTCCCCCTCCCTCAGCTTTTGACCTAGAATCAGGAAGACTTCAGTTCAAATCCAACCTCAGATACTTACTAGTTGTATGACCCTGGGTAAATCACTTAACCTCTCTCTCTACCTCAACTGTAAAATGGAATAATAATAGTGCTTACCTTCCAGGACTGTTATTAGGATAAAAAGAGATAGTTGTAAAAGGCTTAGCCGACCTTAAAGCATTAATTTATGCATTATGAACATTTCTCCATCATATTTTTTTTTAAGCAATTGGGGTTAAATAACTTGCTTAAGGTTACATGGTCAGGTGTTTCTAGGTAGGTGCTAAGTGTCTGAGCTCGGATTCAATCCCCAGGTCATCCGGACACTGGGGCCAGTGCTCTTACTCACTGTGCTACCTGGCCACCCCTCTCCATCATATTCTTAAGTCTATATAGTCAATAAAACAATAAATCAATCCAATCCAATAAACATTTATTCAGCACCTATTATGAGCTAGGCACAGTGCTGGGATACAATTAACAAAAAGACAGTCTCTACCCCAAAGGAGCTTCCGATCTAAAGGGGGAGACAATACCCAGAAGGAAGCAGTCAAGGGCAGGGGAGGGGCTAGGGCACCAGGGGGTGCCTGCCATCTGGTTCTGTGGAGTTGAAACCAGGCAGAGAAGTAGATGCAGAGTAGACACTCAGGTCCAGCCAGAAAGGCAGGCATTGGAAGGAGTTTGGTCCTCTGCTCTTAAGCTCTCCAATCAAAGGGGAGGAGACTGGGGGAAGCGGCATCAATCAAGACTTGAATTATCAGTCCTGATTTGTAGTGTTTGCTGATTTTTTTGTACTTTTGGAGGGGGGAAGGCAGGGCATTTGGGGTTAAGTGACAAGGTCACACAGCTAGTAAGTGTTAAGTGTTTGAGACTGGATTTGAACTCAGGTCCTCCTGACTCCAGTGCCCGTGCTCTATTCACTGCGCCACCTAGCAGTCAGTTTGCTGAATTCTGAGGTGTATATACTCATGCTGAAAATTTAATCATCTCTCAAGGTGTTCTGAGCTGGCTCCCATACAACCTAGTGAGGTACGATCTCCCTGTCTCCCCTCTCGCTCCTACTGGGTTTTGAAACAATGACAATTCCTTTCCCCTCTCCTGCTTGGTCACTCTTCTACATAACAATATAGGTTAGTCCTAACTAATGTCCTAGTTAGTATCTGTAATACACAAATATGCCTGTATTTATATCTTTCCTTGGCACTGAAGAAGAGTATATAATGTAATTCTGAGGTTTAATGAAGGTTAGAAAATTATACTTCTCAGGTTGTGTTAACAGCTAAATCCTTCTTGAAATAGGAAAGATGAGGGAGAGATTACACTTCTGTAGATCCAGTATGTTGTTGTTCAATCATTTTCAGTCTCGTGAGACTCTTTATTGTATTGATCAGATTAGTTACAGTGGACAATGTTCTCCTGGTTCTGCTGACTTTACTTTGTATCAGTTCATATAAGTTATCCCAGGTTTATTCCCCCTGAAATCATCCTGATCATCATTTCTTTTAACATTATGGTATTCTATCACAATCATATACCACAACCTATTCAACTATTCCCCAAATGATGGGCATCTCCTCAATTTCTAATTCTTTACCACCATAAGAACTGCTATACAGACACAGATGACAGAGACACACAGACATACACAGAAACACACACATACACACACACAGACACATTTGCTTGTGAGATCACAATTTATATCTAAACCATATACTCATTTTGGCATATAATTGGGCAAAGTAGCTCCTAATAATTGTTTCCATTTTCTATTCTTTGGTGGTGCATTCATTCTTTTCATTTTTATATTGGTTTTATATTGACTTTAAAAACATTCTTTTGAGAAGGGTTCCATGGATTTCACCAGACTGACAAGGTGTCCATGACACAAAAGACGTTAAGAACCCCTTCCTGGGGGGTGGTAGTAACTAGATGGAGGAATTAGAGCTGTGTATTGGCCTGATCATTCTTGAAATCATTTTGGAACTTTGCTCCTAGTCAGTAAACTGTATTTACCCTTTGACAACTTCTAGACATATACCCCTAAAGAGATTAAAGTCAGAGGAAAAGGACCCATATGAACAAAAATATTTATATCAGCATTCTTTTTTTTGTGGTAAAGAACTTTGTTGTGACTATCAACTGGAGAATAACTTAACAAATTATGGTTAACTAATGTAATGGAATAATATCACACCATAAGAAATGACTGATGGAATGCATCAGAGAATCCCAGAAAGAGCTGCATGAATTGATGCAGAGTGAAGTGAGCAGGACCAGAAATATATCTACAATGGCCATATCATTATAAATGAAAACAACTATGAAAGACTCAACAATTCTATCAATGCAATGACCAATCCTAACTCTAGAAGACTGATGAATCATACTTCTCATCTCTTGGTTGAGAGGTGGTACAGTATGGGACTGAATGTGAAATACCTATTCAGAAATGACTAATACAATACAAACATGTTGTGTTATATATCTACTTATTTGTGTATTTGTGTTTACTTGTTATAGGAAGGTTTTTATTTGGTTTGTGGAGGATTGTGGGGGATGGGATGTTTACAATGATTAAAAAAAGAAAAGGAAAAAGTATCAATGAAACACAAACTATATAAAGGAGAGCAGAGGGAAGTTTTACAAGGGGCCACCAGAAAGTAGGGCTGTATTGGTGTTACTGTGCTAACTTGTGCATAGAGATCTTTTTTTTTCCTCTAGATTTTTAGCCCATCCAACTTTTTCTCTCTGTCTCTGTCTCTGTCTCTCTGTCTCTGTCTCTGTCTCTGTCTCTCTCTGTCTCTGTCTCTCTCTCTCTCTCTCTCTCTCAACTTTTCTAGAAGTAATAATAAAGTTTTATATAGATTATTATTTTTTTTTTTTTGCTTTTTGGAGGGGGGAGAGCAGGGCAATAGATGTTAAGTGACTTGCCCAAGGTCACATGGTTAGTTTTTTGTATTAAGTGTCTGAGGCCAGGTTTGAACTCAGGTCTTCCTGACTCCAGGGCTGGTGCTCTATTCACTGCACCACATAGCCACCCTATATAGATTCTTAATAAATATTTATTGATTAATTGATATATACTCTAAGTCATAGATTCATATTTTAACACATAATCCTCTTTACCCAGTCTTCATTGTATACAGTATTCATGTTTCTTGATGAAATTTTATGAACTAAGTTCATAATAATTTTTTTAAGTTGGGAAATCAGGCCTTGAAGCATTTACATTCTTAAAGGAGAAATGGTATCACCAGGCAGCTAGGTGGCGCAGTGTATAGAGTGCTTGGCCTGGATTTAGGAAGACCTGAATTCAAATCCCATTTCAGACACTAAGTGTTTGACCCTGGGAAAGTCACTTTACCCTGTTACCTCCATTTTCTCATCCACAAAATGGAGATACTTTGGAGAAGGAAATGGCAGACCACTATAGTATGTCTGCCAAGAAAACCCCAAATGGGGTCATGGAGAATGGCTGAGCAATAACCACAACAGAAGAATGGACACAGGATGGTGAGAGATCTGAGTAGAGGAGTAGGCTCATTAATATGCAGGAGCATCCTGGAGTCAGCTCATTTGGACACCAGAGAGCTGGCTATAAAATATTCTTTTCTTTTCTTTGGAGGGGGGAGGGCAGGGCAATTGGGGTTAAGTGACTTGCCCAAGGTCACATGACTAGTTTTGTGTTAAGTGTCTGAGGCCGGATCAGAACTCAAGTCCTCCTGACTCCAGGGCAGGTGCTCTATTCATTGCTGCCACATAGCTACCCCAATTGTAAACTTTTCAGTGGGAACATTTACACCTCAGCTATAGGAAATCAGGGCTTGATTTATGGTTCTGTTGATTGCCTAGACTTAAGAAGGTGGTGGAGAACAAGTTAATACTAAGATTAAACTCAAAGGAGTTGAAGTGTGTCATGCATAAATTTTTTATTTTTGGAGAGCCAGTTCTTAAGCGTTTGTCAATTCACACCTGCTTATAACATAATGTAAAAAGAAATGTGTGGATTAAAATCATCCAATCTACAATAAAAGAGACTAAGGCAGAGTTCTGAGCCAATGGCACTTTCTTAAAGATTCCATGGTCCACTCTAACGAAGTGGACCTCAGATCTTCCTCACCATCTGAGATGCTTCCTTCCTCTAGGGTCTTATTTTTAATAGGGTTTGATACTTTAATATGCAAAAGAGGGATGGTAAAATATAAAATCTCATTGGTTGATAGACTTTGTTTGCGAGGGTCAAAAATGGCATATCAGCAGAGGGGTCTTGAGTTGGGTTAAATATGGGGCACCTCCAGAGACGAAGTGACCTTAAAATGATCATAAGATGGTCACCTGCTCATGTTGGACAAGAGAGCATGCTCTGGAGGTACAAAAATAAATTGGGGAACTTTCCATGCCATTTCTTCACCTTCGCCACTTTGGCCATGGTCACAGTAACAAGGAAAAAACAAGAATAGATGATTGAGGAAGTGAATTTATAATCTGCAGCTCACTGCTCTGGGGCCTAATAGACAGAGTATATAAGCGCTACCCCTATGGAATTAGAGCAAACGGATTAATACTGATTGCAATAGAGTAGGGGTCTAAATGAATTATTTCTCAGAAAAAGGCTTGTCTAAAATTCTATATGATTCTTTACTCTGCTTAGCCCCCAACCCTCAAGCTAATGCTTCCCACATCCATCCATTCTTACTGGTTCACGAGGGTCTGTTTATTCTCTTTAGGTATTTTGGGGAGCAGTCCGTGCCAAAAATCTCTCTGACTCACTACAGATGGGCTCCTGCTGTTTTATATCCTAAAGCAAAGTATCATAGACATTTTTACTCCTAGCAAAGAAAAATGTAGATTTAGATGAGTTAAAAGTTTAAAGAAAAAAAACAATATGCACAAGGCTATAGGAGCATAAAAAGAAATGTTGCCATACTGGGAAAGCCCTCAACATATTTATGCATTTATTGTTCAATCGTGTCAGACTCTCCATGACTTATTTGGGATTTTCTTATTGGATGTGCTAGAGGGGTTTGCTGTTTCCGTCTCCAGCTTATTTTACAGGTGAGGAAACTGAGGCAAACAGGGTTAAGTGACTTGCCCAGGGTCACACGGTTAGTGTCAGAGGCCAGAATAGAACTCAGGAAGATGTCTTCCTGACCTTAGATCTGGCACTCTATCCACTGCACTACCTAGCTGTCCATATTTATGTACAGTATTTTGTAAGCATCCTAGACTACTTAAGATGGTCACATCATGTGGAAGACTGAAGGAGGCCTGCCTTTGGGAGGACTGGGATATCCTGCAGTGGCTGACCTCATGGCTGGGAGGGGCCTTTCTCCATTGGCTATGTGGCCAGAACTGCTTGTGTCTTTACAACAGCCTGACTAAGCCACTGAGGGCTTTGGTTACATTCCTGTCAAAGGATTCCACTCACCCTGTGTGGTACAGGGGGGCAGCTGGACGGCTTGCCTCCATGTCTGCCCCCTCTTCCTTAGGTCATGTGATCTTGAGAAATGAGTCTGGGTCACTGGACTTTTTATTTATTCTTTTCCATTCTAGCTGTCTGTAATGGAAGCTTTGATCAGGACTGGTGATGTGTGAGGGCTTTCCTGTAATCAGCGGAATATGAGATGGATGTTGTATGCATCATGTAACTATGTCCTGAGGAGCAAGGGTCCTGGGGCCCTGCAGAAGCCAGCTCTGGTGGCTTTTGGCTTGAACTTGATGGGGCTAGTGATACGTAGGAATTGAGTTAAACAGTGAGTCTGATCCTTCTCTCTGCTAACCTCCATACTCTGGTAGAGAAGAGGTTTTATGGCCAGGGGGTATTAGGGGAAATTGTGTTTGTTCTTGTTATTATCTGTAAAGCAAATGTCCCTTTGTAAAAACTTAATGGTTAAATAGAACCCAGGTTCTACTCACTGGGCCCCTAAATATGAGGGCAACATTGACAGTGAGGATTTGGGCTGATGACAGAATTCTTAGCAACTCCTCCCAACTCTGTGTGTGTGTGTGTGTGTGTGTGTGTGTGTGTGTGAAGTAAAATGTAACAGGTCTAGCCCTGAGAGACTGGGGCTATAGTCAAACTATACCAAATAGTTGTTTGTTTTTTTCTGCAGTTTGCTCCCAGCATACCCCCTCCTCCCAAGCCTCTACTTTCTTTCCATCATAACTTGCTCTCAGGATAGGATCTGAAATATTTACACCAAGACAACAATTCCAGACCTGTGGGCCCTGACGTTATTGAAAAGTGTTTGGGAATGTATAAATTAGCAACTCTCTCCTCCTCTAGCTTAAAAAAATATCACATACATAATATTATTGTTTTTATTTTTGAATTCACTATTTGATTCTGAACACCAAGAGAAAAAACATTTTATGCTCCAAATCCATGAGCATTTCCATATACCAACTAAATCACAAAAGGAGAATTGTTTACAAAGCTTTGAATCTTTATTCTATATCATTTTCTTTTTTAAAAAAGTTTATCATATATCCCATACATTACTTTCAAAACTGTCCTGATTAGCTGTGATTTCTTCTGATCTTCATCTTCTCCTCTGGGAACTTTAAAAAATATTTCAATGTTCTTCCCTCCCTCCTCCCCTCCCCACTTCCCTCTCTCCCTCTCTCCCTCCTCCCCTTCCTTCCTTCCTTCCTTCCTTCCTTCCTTCCTTCCTTCCTTCCTTCCTTCCTTCCTTCCTTCCTTCCTTCCTTCCTTCCTTCCTTCCTTCCTTCCTTCCTTCCTCTCTTCTTTCTTTCTCTCTTCCTTCCGTTCTTTCTTCATCACTATTTCCTTCCCCTGAATAAAAACAGGAAAAGAGAAATCCTTGAAATATATAAACAGAGTCAAACAAAACAAACCTGTACAAAGACCATATCAAAAAATATTTCTTTTTGCACTCTGCATCCCTTCTCTGGCAGTAGGTGGGCAACAAGCTTCGTCATTTCTTCTGGAGATGTGATTGGGTATTGCATTGATCAGAATCCTTTAGTCTTTCAAAGTTGCTTTCTTTACAATATTGTTGTCCATATAGAAATTGTTCTCCTGACTCTGGTCACTTGGTTTTGCCACAGTTCACACTTCTTGGGATTCTCTGATATTGTCCCTTTCATCAGTTTTCAAGGTGCCATAATATTCCGTTACATTCATATGCCTCTGGTTTACCCATTCTTTAATTGCTGGGCACTCCTTTTCTCACCTAATCCTCACGTTAAGATCCAGAAATTTAACCTTTCTTACAACTATTTCTCCCTTGGAAAATCCTTCTTAAAATACGCTTCCCCCATCCTTATCTTCACCTCTTCTCTTATGGAGGTTAGTTCATTACGACACCAAACTTTTGTGTGTGTATGTTCAACTTTCTTTTATCAAGTTCACATGATATCTACTCCCCTTCCTCCTCCATATTTATATAGCTGTCTTCTCTTGCAGTTATGAAAAACAGCAAGTTCTACCCTCTTTTTCTTCTCTCTACACTATTGTATTCCTCCTTTTACTTTCTTTTTTTTCTCCTCTTTAAATCTTCACAACAGAACCAAACCAACTCAAAACATTATTTTAAAAATATATTTAACATCCTCAATCTTCTTTGAAGACATTAAGGTTGTGAAGGGATAATTGTTTCTTCTTCCCCATTAGAATGTTCACTCTTTATCATCATATATCATCATATCATTCTTACTCATCAAATAAATTTACCTTTCTATGTTTCTTTTGACTCTTATGTCTGCATTTCAAAGTTCCCACTCTAGTCCTTTCATTGGGAATGGTTAAATAGCTTCTGTTTCATTAAAATTTCATTTCCTGGGTGGCTAGGTGGCACAGTGAATAGAGCACCGGCCCTGGAGTCAGGAAGACCTGAGTTCAAATCTGGCCTCAGACACTTGACACACTAGACGTATGACTTTGGGCAAGTCACTTAACCCCAATTGCCCTCCAAAAAAAAATAAAAAAATTTCATTCCCTCCCTCCCCTTTCTCCTACTCCCTGCCCCCACTTTAGGCTTCTATAAAACTTTGCAGGGTAAGTTGGTTTTTTTGGTTGTATATCTATATGTTTTGAATTTTTGAATACTGTATTCTAAAATCTTCTCATTTATAGTAGAAATTACCTGGTCTTTTGTGATCCTCACCGTGCTTCCTAGTTATTTGAAGTCCTTCAAATACTTGAGGCATTTTTTTTTAAACATGGACGTTCCATATTTTGGCTATGATGTTTCTGGAACTTTTCCTTTTGGGAATTTTCTTTCAGGAAGTGATTGACAAAATCCATCTCTATTTTCCCCTCTGATTTTAGTAAATCTGATCCATTTTCATTTACAATTTCTTGAAATGCAAGGTCTAGGCTTTTTTAAAAAAATCATGATTTTTGGAGAGTACAATGACTTATAAATTCTCTGTCACCTATTTTCCAGGGTCACTTTTCATATCTATTTTTGTCAATCTTTTTATTTTACTTACAGAGCAATTTCAGTCTCACAGAATCATTGGTTTTTATTTGATCTGTTCTAGTTTCTGGAGTCCATTTCTTGGGCAAGCTTTCCCAAGTGTCTTTTCTAAGCTATTCTTGTTCCACTTCTTTCATCCAGAATTTTTATTTTATTGAAAAAAATCTCTTTCTTCATTTCTTCTAGGTATTCCTATAATTCTTGTAACAAATTCATATTTCCCTTTGAATTATTGCTTGTAATTGCTTTGAAATTACTCTCTTCCTATAGGTTGGATTTGGAGAATTTCTGGGTCTATTAAAATTCTTTAAAGTGGTTGATGATTTTTTTTTTTTGCCTATTTTCTCATCTATCCAGTCTTAGTTTTTGAATTATGGCTTTGTACCAGAGCTAGGCTCTGTCTCCTACTGTGCTTTTTAAATAGGTAATTGTCATTGCTTGGTGGCATACCCTGTCACCCAGGATCCTATGCTGACCTCCTGTGGTTATCTTCCTCCTAGATCTTTGAGGTTCAAAGGACTGAATCATCAGGAACCTTGATGGTCCCTGAGGAGAGAATATTAGGGACCTCAGAGGCTCTGTGTCTGCAGTGTTTTGATCAGAGCACTGCAGACATCATACTGGTAGCTTCCAAGGTGCACAAGGTGGTTTTAGATGACCCTGGGGCTTTCTCTTGGTAACTACAGTTATCTCTGGTCCATGTCTGTTTGTACTGTGAAGGTTCCATCTTGTTGATCTGCATATTGACATTGCCTTTTTGATGGTTCCCCTCTTCTGAAGTCTGCAGGCTTCTGGCTAACTTTTTCTACAGTTCTGGGGTGAATGAAGTCCATTACTGAAATTTATCATTGGGTTTCCTCATAATTACTTTTCTGCTGATATTTTTCCTCTCCTCTCCTCTTTTTCCTTCCTTCCTTCCTTCCTTCCTTCCTTCCTTCCTTCCTTCCTTCCTTCCTTCCTTCCTTCTTTCTTTCTTTCTTTCTTTCTTTCTTTCTTTCTTTCTTTCTTTC
>NW_027185655.1:8659252-8690313 GCF_028583685.1 Petaurus breviceps papuanus | reverse complement strand
TTCTTTCTTTCTTTCTTTCTTTCTTTCTTTCTTTCTTTCTTTCTTTCTTTCTTTCTTTCTTTCTTTCGTGAAAAGATTGCTAAATTTGCAGTCAAAGGACCCAAGTTTAAATCTCAGGTCTGCCACTTATTACCACTCTTCTCTGGGTCTCAGTTTCCTCATCTATAAAATGAAGGGGTTGGACTAGATGACCTCTGAGGTCCTTTTCAGTTATAAATCTATGATCCTATTGATTCTACAAACTCTGGGTATTTAGGGGGAGGGAGAGTATAGAGAAAACAGTTTATCTGTTCTGTAGAAAAGGTCCCATATCCTTTAAGAATGTCTCAATTGTTTCTAACTTTCCATTTTGGTGACATTCTTGGTTTTGAGGTTGAAGAATTTAGGGGTATTTCAGGGGAATGCCTGAGAGAAAAATAAATTAAAAAAGCAACCTTTTAATCCAAGAAACACAAGCTGCTGTTCATTCCATAGACACATTCTTGTCTTTATTGTCTGTAAAGCTTCTTAAAATGTCAGCAAGTAAAGAATCCCACTAAATACTGGTAGATCACTCTAGTCTAATAAACTTGAAAGTATTGATCCATTGGACATCACTGGCAAACACAGCAAGACAAAGGTCAACTGAAAGGTTATTTTATGGAACTTTAATCTTATGTTGGTGATCAGTCACTGTTCTAAACAAGAATGCTGATCATCAGCAGATCAGAAAAAGGTGAAAGCTTAAATCTCCTTGGCTGGCACATAAGAATGCCATATAGTCTGTTGAAAAGAAGAAAATAAAAATAGCAGGAGCAAATGCGCCCAAATATATCAGATCATAAAGAAGAAAACCTTGTTACCAGTTCAATTTATTCTTTTTAAATTTAATTAATTAATTTTTAAAAAAACTTTTTGGAGGGGGAAGGAGAGAGCAATTGGGGTTAAGTGACTTGCCCAAGGTCACACGACTAGGTGTGTGTGTGTGTGTGTGTGTGTGTGTGTGTGTGTGTGTGTTAAGTGTCTGAGGTCAGATTTGAACTCAGGTCTTCCTGACTCCAGGGCTGGCACTCTATTCACTGCACCACCTAGCCATCCCTACCAATTCAATTTATAAGAGAAACAAAAAGTTTTCCTAAGATTTTCCAAGGAATCTGAATATCAGTACCTTATGCTCAGAGTTTATTTTGTGTAATTTCAGTTCCTAAGAATGTCAGTATGGAAGGCATTTGTGTTTCTGAAAGGGCAACTAGCTTAGGAATAAGAGAACAAGTATTTATTAAGTGCTAAGTACTTTACAAATATTGTCTCATTTGATCCTTGTAACAACCCTGTGAGGCAGGTAGAGTTATCCTTTCCACATCACAAGTTCCCCCATCGAGGGTCGGCATAAGAAATTAAATGGGAATTTTTTGAGTTCTGTAGAAGCTGCAGATGACATGTGAAGGTCAGCAGATGACACAGAACCCACAACTAAATGCTTAAACCAAAATTTACATTAAGGTGTTGTAAACAACCCATAAAAAAGAAATAAAAAATTCAGACTTCTTCTCTGGTACAAATGGAGGGTAAAAAATTTTCATGCAGATTTTCCCTCCATGTGGAAGGGATAACTGTATTATTATGATCTTCATTTTACAGTTGGGGAAACTGAGACAGACAAATTCAGTAACTTGCCCAGGGTCACACAGCTAGTAAGTGTGAATTTGAATTCAGGTTTTCCTGGTTCTAGGTATAGGAACCAGAAACATAAACTGGGCAAAAAGCTTCAAGGGACAATGAAAATAGTATACTCTTTGGAAGATGTTTCTTTGATCTCATCAAATTAAGAAGTTCTTGTATCATATGGGGAAGGAAGAGAAGGGAAAGAAATGATAATTCCACATACGTGTTTTGTGAATTGGTCCCTCAAAAATCCTATGTAAAGGTCATCACAGTGATGAGTTTAAGAAATGCTTTGTTGAACCAATTCTAAAACCATATGTATCAAATTTATGCATTAATCAGCCTTTCACAGTGTTCTCCTGTACTCACCTTGGAGAAATACCTATTCTGAAAAAAATGGGAATAACATCTCTTTCCTGACAAATATTCCAGTAAGTTACCTCTGAAGTGTAATACTATGCCCTAAGAAACATCAAAAAACTCCAAGTAATCCAGAAGGATTTTATTGGGATAATTGGCACAAGTATCCATCAACTGAGTGTATTTGCTAAAAGAATTAAGAATATGAGGGCTGGAGATTGTTGCTTTCTGAAACAAAAGACCATTCTCCTCTCCTAAAAATGGGTAACAGATTGATTGAGAAAGTTAATGTCAAGAGAAGGTGATGTAAGATGGAAACAATGTAAACCAAAGCTAAGCAACAGGAGAGGAGAGATTCTAGGATTGTTATCTTGCCAGAGGCATGAGAAAGACTGAAGTTTTCACTGGTATGCATTCATGATTGTTTTAGAATGAAACAGTACAGACAGGTACCAATAATTATCAGGTGCCCTGAATTTATGGAGTATTGAGAGGGGATCTAGTAGAAATTAGCTCCGGGAACTCCCCACTCTTCCAGGCTAGAACTTAGGCTCAAACCCCCTCCCCACTACCACCCCCCAAATTCCCTTTCTGGAAAGATGCTTCTCAGCCCCAGGCCCCATCCCATATAATGCCATGGGTTTAACTGACACTGTTGTTATTGGGTTGTTTCAGTTGTGTCTGACTTTTTGTAACCCCATTTGGGTTTTTTTTGGGCAAAGATACTGGAGTGGTTTGCCGTTTCTTTCTCCAACTCATTTTACAGAAGAGAAAACTGAGGCAAACAAGGTTAAGTGACTTGTCCAGGGTCACACATCTAGTAAGTATCTGAGACTGGATTTAAACTCATGAAGATGAATCTTTTTTATTCTAACCCCAGTTCTCTATTCACTATCCACTTAACTGGTAATGCAGAACATAAAAATATGGGAAAGGGCATAGGTAAGACTGAAGAGGTAATTTGCCAATAAAATGTGCCAATTTTCCTTGAAAAAAATGAAGGGTCCATAATAGGCACAAAGCAGGAAGAATCATAATATTTTATCATCTCCCTTTATCTTCCTTTCCACTCCCATTTATATTTTTTAATAAAAAAAAAACCAAACAAACCTATGGTCACTTTCTCTGAAAGCTGGCATTTTCTCAAATCGGTAAAATGCAAAATTGATTTGTAGTTTCAAGAACCGTTTATTACTTCTCCAATCTTTTGAAGTCAACTTGACCGACTCCATGCAGTTTGAACAATACTGACCTTTTACAGCATGGCTGGGGGCTTTCTGGTCTGTATAAATTATAGAGAAACTGTAGCATTCAATTCAGTTCAGTGCTTCTTCCCTAAACTAATTCTGACTTTGAAATTGGATTTTAGCCCTTAAACTTTCCCTGAGTCTCCACTTTCCAAGAAGAAATCAATAAGCTAACCTCCTCGCCCCTACCCACTTTTTCTTTGGTTAAACAGATGTCAGATCCGAGCCAAGGAAAATCCTAACCTGTACACAAAGCACAAGACTACTGGTGATGCTGCAAAGTTGGGATACTGTACTCTCAAAGGGTTAGTTGTGGCCAAACTAAAATCAATTCAGTGATAGGATAACAGGATTCTTTTTCAAACTATCACTAAGGCTTTCAATTGGTTTGACTTTTAAACAGCCTGTGGGGAGTAAATAGAATTACCCTCCGGGCATAAAATAGGAATGATGCTAGTAATGAGATTAGTCTGGAAGACTAAGCTTATTTAAGGGCATAAGAGAAGCTGCTAGGTGGTGTCATAGTGAACAGAGAGCTGGACCTGGATTCAGGAAGACTAATCTTCTTGAGTTCAAATCTGGCCCCAGACACTTCCTAGCTGTGTGACCCTGGGTGAGTCATTTAACACTGTTTGTCCCAGTTTCCTTATCTGTGAAATGAGCTGGGGAAGGAAATGGCAAACCACTTCAGTATCTTTGCCAAGAAAACCCCAGATGGGGTCACGAAGAGTTGGATGTGACCAAACAACAACAACATTGTGTACAAGGTGAGGATGAAAGTCCTTAGCAGACAAAAAACTGGGTTTGTTTTTGATCTTTGTTTTGGTTGAACTTCTTGAAGGTAAGTAGGGAGGTGAGGATGCCAAGGGATATGCCTGATCCCTGCAGATAGGATAACAGATTGGCCATGCTTTGACATTCACATAAGAAAGGCAATCTGGAGTAGGAGAGAGGGCTGACCTCGATATCCCAAAGACCTGGGCTCAAGTCCGGTCTTTGATATCTGTTGCCTGAGTGACCTTGGCAAATTGAGAGCTTAATCAGTGCTCCCAGACAACTCCATTAAAAAAAAAAAAAGATAATCTGCAGTCAGGGGGTAGCAAATTATATCTTTTGTGGTTGTTATTCAATTGTTTTCAACCTCGCCTGACTCTTTGTGACCCCTTTTAAAGTTTTCTTGGCAAGGATTCTTGAGTGGTTTGCCATTTCTTTCTCTAATTCATCTTACAGATGAGGAAACTGTGGCAGGCAGGGGTAAGTAACTTGCCCAGAGTCACACAGCTAGTAAGCATCTGAGGTCAGATTTGAACTTAGGAAGATGAGTCTTCCTGACTCCAGTCCTGGAGTTCTGTCCACTAGGCCACCTATTTACATTTTAAACAAAGTGTTATTGTATTAAAAATGTAAAAATCTCTCTTAGCTAGCTGGGTGGTTAAAACTGGCAAGGTTCAAGCTATAGATTAACACCCAGAGTCTACAGAGAAGTTGCTGACCTGTCTGGTGACAGTTTCAACACCAGTTTTCTTCACTAATAAATACTCAGGTGAAGATCAGTCACCCCCTCCATCCCTTTCAAAGAATGCCTACAAGAGGTGTTAACTCATAGCAATGTATTCAATAATGAATGAGAGCTCATTCTTGAGTGTTGTGAGAACAGTTATTGTGGTCAAAACCAACATGGACTTCAGAGTGAGATAATGGTCCAGGAAAGCTCCTCAGAGAAGCGGGGAGGTCTGAGCTCTTTATGACCTTTGCACCTGCTATGGATTCAGTATATGTTTTTAGGTGAAGCTTATGAGCAGAGGAGGGGAATTCCTGCACCCTTTTCTGAGGTGGTTAGACAATAGGAAGCACAGTGCATAGCACCAGGTCTGGAGTCTTCCTGAGTTTAAATATGGTCTCAGATTCTTACTAGCTTTGTGACTCTGGGCAAATCACTTCATCCTGTTTGCATCAGTTTCCTCATTTGTCAAATGAGTTGGATTAGGAAATGGCAAATCACTCCAGTATCTTTGCCAAGAAAATCCCAAATGGGGTCATGAAGAATCAGACATGGATGAACAACAGCAAACGATATAGTAAAAGCAATAATACATTCTTCTTTCCCAATGTCACACCTGGAGAGGATGCTTTTGCTGTTATATTGCTTCCCTTAGTGAAATGTTTAAAAAGGGGAAATTATGCTTCTTGGAAGCTACTTTTTTTCCCCTCTGTAAGTACATGGGGCCATTTGGGGACATTCACTGCTGCAGCTAAAAGATCCTACATTTTATCTTTATGAGTCCCACTCCTGACTATATCTGGGACCAGGATGAGTGAATACCAGATTCTAACATGAGAAGTTGGCCAGGCAAATCCTGAGCTGTCCTTAAAAACTTCAGCCTCAAGTACACTCAAGATTAAGGGGACTGAACTGGAGAGAAATGAATTTAGATGACAACACACATGTCAAATTTAACATTTTCCAGATACCAGGAAAAGCTTTGGTTGCTACTTTAACTACAGATTGAAAGGTAATTCTTAATTCAGAGTATGTATAAAAAAGTTCACATCATTTTGGTCATTCTCTGCTCCACCCTATATCACCTATCAGTTAATTATAGAGGTGTGAAGAATGGAGAAAATTGACTTGTCCGTGGTATCATTTCATAATAGGAATAACTCATTTTAAATTCTCACTTTAGCAGGGATGTAAGTCCTTCATTTTACAGATAAGGAAACTGTTTATCTTCCTCTTTAGAAACTACCTTCCCAATGAACAACATATAGATCTGTGGAACAGAGGGAAGAGAGCTGGGTTGTTAAGTGTCACTGAGCAAAAAGACCCGTTCAAACCCTGCCTGTGTTGGAATGGCTTCTCTTTGCTTTCTTTGGTCACCAGCCACACCTAGAAACAAAACATCATTAAGAAAAGTGGTACCAACCAAGAGGAAAGAACATTGTTGTTTGGTCATGTCTGACTCTCTGTGACCCCATTTGGAGTTTTCTTGGCAACAGATACTGGAGTGGTTTTCCATTTCTTCCTCCAGCTCATTTGACAGATGAGGAAACTGAGACCTTAACAACACTACTGAAATTCATCAAGATGGATAGCCAGAATGACTTGGAAATTGAGGGGATGTATATCAGTTGGGGAATGGCTGAACAAGTTGTGGTGTATGAATGTAACAGAATGCTATTGTTTCATAAGAAATGGTGAGTAGGGGGGCTAGGTGGCTTGGTGAACACCAGCCCTAGAGTCAGGAGGACCTGAGTTCAAATCTGGCCTCAGACACAACACAAAAACTAGCCGTGTGACCTTGAGCAAGTCACTAAACCCCAACTGCCCTCCCCCCCCCAAATGGTGAGTAGGCAGATTTCAGGAAAACCTGGAAAGACTTGCATGAACTGATGATACTGAGTGAAATGAGCAGAACCAGGAGATCATTATACACACAAAAAAGTGATTTTCTTGTTTTAGAGTCCAAAGATCATGACACTTTTTAAATGAATGGGATACTAACAAGAATTTTTAAAATATCACCACTTAGTAATGCACCCCCCCTCCCCTGAATACAACACTACAATGACTGACTTTGATAGACTTGGCTTTTTTGAACAATGTAAGGATCTAAGACAACTTCAAAAAACTCATGATGGAAAATGCTATCCACACCCAGAGAAAAAACTATGAGTCTGAATGCAGATAGAAACATACTATTTTCTCCTTTGTCTGTTCTTTATTATGTTTTTTTTCCCTTTTGTTCTGATTCTTCTTTCACAACATGACTAATGTGGAAATTTGTTTAATAGGATCATACATGTGTAGCCTATATCAGATTGCATGACATCTTGGGGAGGGGGAAAATTTTAGGACTCAAAATCTTATAAAAGTGAATGTTGAAAACTAAAAATAAATTAAATTTTAAAAAAGATGGGTAGTCAGAAGCCCCTACCCATACTTTCTCAGAGAGACATGCAGCGGATTTCCTGGAGTCTTACTCCTATAATTTCACTTGGATGTTCAATTTATCTTTATTCCTTTTAAACTATGCCATTAAGCTATTAAGCACTCTTGTATCACCAGCTTAATGTCTGTGGCAGGGCCCACTTGCATGCAAGCTCACAGAATCACAGACCTGAATGACGATAGTAACTAGTATTTATACAGCACCTACTATGTGACAGGCACTGTGATGTGCTTTACAAATATCATCTCTGATCCTCACAACCCTGGGAAGTAGTAATTGCTATCATTCCCATTTTACAGATGAGGAAATGGAGACAAATTGAGGTGTAGTGACTTACCTAGGGTCATATAGCTAGAAAGGGTCTGATTCTACATTTGAATTCAGGTGCTTCATAACTCCAAATCCAGCCTTCTATCCACAATGCTTCCTAACTGTACTTTCAATTCATATACTTGAAAAACAAGCCCATTCAGCTCTAAGTCTATGACTATGAAAAGAATGGGTATCTTGGGAAAAAGCTTAATATCATTTTTTAACATCAAAACTTGCACAGAGTGGAGATTTTGAAAACAACCTGGGGAGGCAGGTGCTGTTATTATCCCCATTTTACAGATGAGGAAACTGAGGCAGTGAGGCCCAGCGTCACACAGCTAGTAAATATCTGAGACCACATTTGAACTAGAGGCTTCCTGACTCCAGGTCCAGGGCTCTATTCATGGCAACACCTAGCCTGATAGTCCTCCAATGGAGTAATTTGGCCAACCTAGCTATTACTAATTAAGTAAGTAGTTAATAAATGTCTTTTACTTGATTCAGTGGTAAATTCACTAAAAATGCTGGGGTGACCAGAAGGTCTTGGTCCTTTCATTTCTTTCCCACCTTTCCCTGATCCTGTCAATGGCATGACAATCTTGGGAGTATGAAACATCCTCTCTAAAAAAGGACAATGAAAATAAAATTCTCTGACATAAGGAAGGGATGTCAGAAAAACGTTGCTGGAAGATTCCACCATTTTAGAAAAAAGCATCCTTAAAACACTGTGCAAATTTCATTAGGGAGTTAAAACCAACAAACTCCAGAACACCAAATTGTCAGGCTGTAGAAATTCTAGGAGTGTGCTGGTAAATGTTTAACAACTGGCTCTTCCACCCATCATACTTTAATTAACATTTTCTTCATCACTTTCTTAAGTGTAACAATAAACAGAACAATAAAATCGAACCCTTATTTGCAGCAGTTTGTTGATTTCTGAGGTGTAAAGGCTTGGATTGAAAATTTAACACTTGGCTCCTTTAAGCCAGTTTGAACTGGTTCCAGCACACCCCTGATTTGAGTCCAGGACCTGAACTAGGGATCAGGAAGGAGTTCTACTCTGAATTGGCTAGGGAAATGATTTCATTTCCATTTTGAATTTGATTCCCCCTTTAACAAACCGAGGCTGTATCCTGTACTATGGTGTGAATGAATATTAGAAATTGATGAGATGATAGGTTAGGAATTGAATCATAACTGATTAGGAAATTCCCAGTGAGGAACTTCCCTCCACCAGGGCCAATCCACACATTCTCTCATTTAGAGGTTCCCTGAACAGTGGTGTCGGATTCAAATAGAAACTGATCTCTGGGGATTGCTATTGACTTAGAAAACCACACATTAACATCATGTTGTATTTTAATTTATTTTTGTTAAACACTTCCCAATTACATTTTAACAAGGTTTTGGTGGCAAAGCTACTTGTGCCCAAGTTTGATACCACTCAGAGGTGAAGTGACTTCCCCAGGAAAAGAGTGTCAGATGTGGGACTCAGACCCTGGGCTTCTAGAGAAGAGACAAAAAGAGAGGAGAGATAGAGAGAAGGGGAAGACAGAACAACAGAGACAAATAGAGGCAGGGACAGAAGAGATGAGGGGGAGAGAGAGAGAGAGAGAGAGAGAGAGGGAGAGTGTGTGGGGGGAACAGAGTGCAATGAAGAGACAGACAGAGATAGAAGAGAGACAAAGACAGAGAGGGAGAGATAAGAGAGAAGAGGTAGGGAGAGAGAAAGAGACAGAGACAGAGATGGGGGTGGGGGGAAGACAGACAGAGAGAGAGAGGACGGGGGAGGGAGCATAAATTCCCATGCTGGTATAATTATCTTTGGGCTTTTTTGTCTCATTAAAGATTTTTCTCAAAGGCATCACTCCAACAGAATTTGCTGTGTCCACCATAGAGTCAAGTAATTGATTAGCATATAAACAAACATTTACACATTCTCATTCATTTAAAAAATATAAATAGTGACAATGTTTAGGGCACTTTCCCCCTTTCTCTTCATATTTTTTTTTAGAAGACTTTATGTTACAAATCCTTCTTTATTGCATAACTCTACTCTATCATAGATAGGGCACTTTGCCCAGGAGAAGGCAGAACAGGACCCATTCCTGACAGTGAAACTTACTTGTTTAATGTTGACCCAGTCTGGTTAAAAACTAAAGAATCAACCACCCTTTCACCAACCCCCAGTTTTATTACTTTTCTTCCTACCATGGAAAAACAGAAAGGGTTATATTTTGCACAGCTGGGAGAAGGGAAAAAAGCAACTAACAAACCCAAAGCTGTGTATTTTTCTGTTGTTACCTTCCCCTCCTCCCATCAAAAAATGCCAAAACCCCATAAGTTTTTTAGCGGATTGTAATTTGAAAACTGATCAGTTTAAATAGTCTTGGGAACAAAGATGAGTTTTTCATTGGGTCTTCTAGGAGAGGCTAGAGGGAAGAGGTCAGTGCTGGAAGCACGTTTCTGAATGTACAGCTCTCGGTGGCGGGGGTCACCTCGGCTTCGGGGGGGAGAAGGGCAGCAGGGGCCCTGGCCATGGAGAGGAAGTCCCTGGGAAGACTCTCCAACAGACAGCTGAGCTGCTCCTGGCCCAGTTTGATCTTGTCGTCCAATTTCCGCTGTTCGATGAGGAGCGTTGACTTCATCTTCACAAAATGCTGGTAGTCTTGGAGTTGCTCCTTGGTGAGGTAATTGGCCAAGATGTCCAAGACCACACGCTCCCTCCGGTCCAGGTTCTCCTTGAGCTCACGAGCATCTTCGTGCTGGCCAGCCAACACCTTCTTTTTCTCATTTAGAGAGCTCTGCCACATCAAAAGAAGTGTATTAATTAACAAGGCAAGAAGCAGTGACTTTAAATGACCTATGAAACCCTGGGGCAGAACTAGTACATATAAGCAACAATGGCTATAAAGGACCGAAACACCCAAAGCCTGGCTTCTTACTATTCTGCCTGCCCAGTGAGGTGGCACTCGGGACAAAGTGCCAGGCCTGAAGAAAGAAGACCAGAGTTTAAATCCAGGCAAGTCAGTTAATCTGTTTGTCTCAGTTTCCTCAACTGTCAAATGGAGATAATAAATAGTGCCCACTTCCCAGGGTTGTTGTGAAGATCAAATGGAATCATATTTATGCTGTACCCAGAATATTGTAGGCTCTATAGAAATGCCTGGCTAGCATCATCCTCCTTCACTAATATATTTATTGATTTTATAATATACTTACAATTTATTTGTTAATTTATACCAATAAGTAATCTATGCTAATTTTTTTTACTTAAAAAATGCTTTATTAACTTCTGATTTACATCATAATCTATGCTAATTTATAAATAATCATAAAATATAAACCACAGTAGTGAATATAATAAATCACAATGAGTATATTAATCACACCACAAAATATCATAATATATAATATAATTATATATGATAAAATATTAATACACTTATAATAAACCATAATTGATGATTATGATGATAAACCCTGTTCATTAGGAAGCCTTCTTCTAGGCATTCACCAGCTTTGAAGTCAGTTGAACTATGACATCTCAGTACCTTTTCTTGGGGAACAGAGGAGACCTCAAGGTCTTGCTCATTAATAATTGTGATAAACATTACTGAATTATCCAGAATTGCCTTCTCTTCCATCTCCGAACCTTGTATGAGGGGGAACATTCTCATTAATGGTGAGAATTTCCTATTTTCTGAATGTTTCCTCTTATTTTCTGGGCCTAGTGGCTTTGCAAAAACACAGCACAATAGAATCAGATTCCAGAGTCCGAGTTTATTTTTTCTGGACAGGACCTGTGCTTCACTGACGTAAGGAGCACTGGGTGATGAAGTTTCCTCTATGGAAGCCAATCACCAACCTCCCTGCAGACACTGCCCTGCCTGGGGGCACTGAGTGGTTATTGTCCATCATATGTTTATTAAATCATGCTGCCTTCTTAAAAAATTCTTTGGTTTACAAATCAAACTTTGAATATTTTTTGAACAGATTATTTTTTATGCTATTGACACCTAAAATTAAAGAAGTTCATTTAATCTCTTCCTTCCCCTCCCCACCAAAAAGACATCATCTATTTCAGTTATTTTGAATAGCACAGAGTAGTGGTTCTTAAGCCTTTTGATCTCAGGACTCTTTTACAATCTTACAAATAATTATTTAATTATAAATATTAACATATTACATAATTTATTTAGAACATATTTATAATTATATAATTAATAATAAAAATTATTTAAAAATTTTAAAAATAACTTGTTTATGTGAGTTCTATCTATCTGTATTATGCTAGAAATTTAAAAATCTTAGCATTATTATGAAAATAGTGCTGGCCTTATGTACCAACCACTGAAAGGTGCTCGGGGACCCCCAGACTATACTTTGAGAACCACTGGAACAGGGAATAAAATAACACAAACTCCGGGATGATCATTTAACTTATCTAGATGAGATACGTGACTGTATTAGATTTATTATTGGCCATAACAAAGGATGAATGTGAAGGATTCCAAGAACCCTGGGAAAACTTACATGAACTGATGCAGAGTAAATAGAACCAGGAAATCAAAACCACTCAGACCAAATCTCAGCCCCTGGAGGCCCTATCTTTTCTGAGGTCCACTCAAGTTATCTCAGGATGACAAGTGCCTTATACCCCTTTATTTTTTTGTTGTTCTATGATCATTTTGTGGCAATTTTCTGCTCATTTGTGAAAGAAATCTGGAGAGCCTGGAAATTTCTGACTTACTACTCCACCATCTTCCCAAAAGTCCGCCATCCAAAACCACAATGACCACAAAGTAAAGGAAGGGAAGAGGAAATGGAACAAGCATTTACATAGTGCCAGGTGCTGTACTCATCACTTTTTGCAAATATCTCATTTGAGATGACATTCACAACAACTCTGGGAGGTTGGTGCTATTATTATTCTCATTTTACAGTTGAGGAAACTGAGGCAAACAGAGATGACTTTTCTAGAGATAGAAATCTAGTGTCTGAAGTCAAATTTGAACTCAAGTCATCCTGATTCCAGGTTTAGTGCTCCAGTTTCCCTAAAGAACAACAATAAAAAATGAAACATTATATAATTATAGGTCCAAAGAAGAAAAGAGAAAATGTACCTTCCTCCCTTTGCTTACCAGTGCCCACCATATAGTAAGTGCTTCATAAATGCTCAATGACTGTAAGACAAGTGGGGGATTATGGGTGTAGAACTTTGCATACACTTCCAGACTCAGCTGATGTCTTGGTTAGTTTTTCTGACCTGTTTTATTTCATTTTTCTTTTATGTCACAAGGGATGGCTCACTTGGGAGTTGAGTGAGGAGGGCACAATTGGAAAGAGAGCTGATGTAATAACAACTAATAATAATAGCTGGCACTTTTCTAATGCTTTACATTTTTGCAAGGCAGTTTATATACATTATTTCATTTAATCCTCAAAACTGTCCTAAAAGTTGGTGTGTGTGTGTGTGTGTGTTTGAGGCTGGGGTTGTGACTTTCCCAGGGTCACACAGCTAGTAAGTGTCTGAGGCTGTATTTGAACTCAGGTCCTCCTGACTCCAGGACTAGTGCTCTATCCACTGTGCATAGTGCATCACTGAGCTGCTCCAGTAGGAGTTATTATTAACCCCATTTTACAGATGAAGAAATTGAAGGACTGAGAGATTAAAATAATATGCCCACACAGCTAGTAAGTTTTTGAGGCAAGATTCAAACTCAGGTCTTCCTGATTCCAAATTTAATACTCAATATACTGTGCAACCTAGCTGACTAGAAAGAAAAGATTGATAAAAAAATTTTTTTCTTTAAATCAAGGTATCAGATAATCCCATTACAAAATCAAGGCAGGCTAATTTTCCTAAATTTAGCATTTGTTTTGGAGATATTAGGGAGGTGGCAGGAAAACCCTGTAGGAACCTCGCCCTTCAGTCAAATAGTATGAGGAAGTGCTGGCATTTTTGAATGTCCAAGGTTCTATTCCTGGAAAAGTCCAGTATATCTGTGTTAAGTACCAAGTTTTCTCTTTTTATCTTGCTCTTAGGAAAATAGAAAGCTAATTGTATGAAGGGTGGGTGATAAAATCGAATTTTGAAAAATAATTAGAGCATGTGTTAAAAAATAGCTAGCACTGACATAGCACTTTAAGGTTTACAAAGCAATGTGTGTGTGTGTGTGTGTGTGTGTGTGTACATTTGAGTCTCACAACACTCTTGTGAGGTAGGTGCTATTATTATTCACATTCTATGGATATAGAAATTAAAGTGTTTTCTAGTTGTCTTCATTACCACTTCCAAAAATGCCAGAAGGAAGGAAGGAGGGAGGGAGGGAAGGAGGGAGGAAGGGAGAGAGAGAGAGAGACAGAGAGACAGACAGAGAGAGAGAGACAGAGAGAGAGAGACAGAGACAGAGAGACAGAGAAAGACAGAGAGAGAGACAGAGAGACAGAGAGAGAAGACAGAGAGAGAGACAGACAGACAGACAGACAGAGAGACAGAGACAGAGACAGAGAGAGGGAGAGAGAATCAATCTCCAGAGGAAAAGGACATTATATGAAACCAAGTTCAGAGAAAAAAACAACAATCCAGTATGGTGTATTTATATCCCAGTAGATTTATAAAAAGCTTTAAGAGGATTTGGCCCAATGTGTGATATACCAAGGGATGGTTTTAATTTATAATTTAAAGTTTAATCAGAGGGGTAAAAAAATTTTTTTTGACATTTAGGAGAAAAATTATTTGCAAAAGTTAAAATAGAAACCAACCCATTCAAAGATCTCCTCAAGCATACACACATTCACGTGGGGTTCCCTGAAGATTAATTAATGCCTCTCTGCCCCAAATCCCTTATGTTTTTAAATAAAACAAAAATAAATTTAGAGAAAAATAAAAACAAGAACATTTTAGAACAAACCAAGAAAATTATTCTAAAACAGTATTAGCAACTTAGACCATGAACTTGAAAGGTGAGACCCTCCAAAACACCCTTGATATGTAAATTTAACCCACTATCTATTTCATTCCCCTATTTTAAAATGTGATAGCTATTTTCTAACTCAGATCAAGATGGATGCTTTGAACCCCTTCTACAAATGGGATATCTCTCTAGCAGCTGAACAAGTAGGTGGAGGGAGGAGAAAGATGTGGAAGGAAGGAGATTCTCAGGAATGTCCCTTAGGAAAGGCAAACAGGAGAGGATCCCTGTCTCCCCTGTGTTCATGGGAATAGTGAAATCAAACTAGGTTAGCAATCTGGTTCATGCATTTAAGCCTCTGGGTGTCTTTTCAAATGAAAATTTTCCTTAGGGAAGAAACAAGAAAGGATTTTGAAAAGACTACAAAGAAATCATTCTATACTCTTGACTCCCTTTATGGCTAGCTGAAGGAAAGATGATGGAAATATGTGGGGTGAGAAGGGATAAAGGGAGGCCCTGAAAATACTCAATGTATTCATCCTATAGCTATAATCCCAGTTGTTTGGCATTGGTTAATCATAATAAATGACATTCATACTAGTCTTTAAAGTTTACAAATCGGTGCATCATTGTCAAGGTCCCTCAGAGGCTGGTGGATTACTTGAGTTCAGGAGTTCTGAGCTGAAGTAGGAATAAAGGCAAAGGAATGGCCATACTAAGTTGTGTGCCAATATGGTGAACCCTAGAGAGCAGTGGGCCACCAAGCTACTTAAGAAGGGTGAACAAATCTAGGTTAGAATGTGTAGCAAGTCAAAATTTTGGAGCTCATTTATAGTGGGATTAGGCCTCTGAGTGGCTGCTACATTTCTATAATGGGTGAGTTAGGGAGACCCAGTCTCAAAATAAAAAGGAACATGTTTGGTAGCCTTTGAGAGCTGCTAATTTCTCTCTACTACTAAATTGGCCCTAAATTGCTCTGAGTTCAAGATATGTAGCAACACATACTGATATTTTGCAAATTTTCTAAAATTAAAAATAAAATGTAATTTTAAAAAATCTTCACTACAAGAAGACTCTTGTCCTAGACATAAGGGAAATTCAGGGACATACCGCTTATAATCCCCTCCTTTTTTCCTTTAAACAAAACTTTGAATTCTAGCCCAAGTGCCAATATTAGTTTGCTGTGTAATCTTGGATAATTCATGTCTCCTCTACAGATTTCAATTTCGTCATCTAAAAAATTGGACAAACACTCAGCAATGTTCTTTCTAGCTTTAAAGGTCTATGACTGAGATAGAAAGGGCATGAGGCTTCCCTCTGGGTGTTGTGCCGGAATGGCAAATGTTCCTGGCTTGAACAGAACATGAGCATGATGGCAGGGTTGGACTAAGGTGCTAGGAGACCCCAAACAGTGAGAGGCTCCCCAAGATGGTGATTTGGGGGCTTATTATTCAAATTAGTCCTTTTCTGGAGTACAATGTACTTGTCCCAGTCTCTTGAAATGAATACAACAAAGCCCTGAAATTAGATTCTCCAATCCCACACCCCCTTCTTCCCTTGCTCCCATGGTACATTGGGAGTACTACTCACTGAGAAGTAGCCAATCCGTGTTCCCAGAGGGAATGTCCCCATATACCCTGACAGTTTCCATCCTGAAAGTTTTATTTAATGATCAATACCACCAACTAATACATTTTGGGGAGAGGCAGGGGATGGGGGTAATGAGAGGGGGCACTCAGACCCTCAGCACTTTCTTTCCCAAGTACTTCCTGGGCCAGCAGTTCTAGAGACAGGCCTCAGTCTGGATCGTCTGGATCCTTCTCTTTTATAGGCACATACCCTGTCTCCTCAATATGCTTGAGGCTTAGGGAGCAGGTCTTAAGACAACTCAATTAATCTGGGAACTCTTTGAGAGTAAGGACTGTCTATTGCCTTTCTTTGTATTCCCAGCATAGGCTTAATAAATGTTGACTGGACTTGTATCGGTGATAGGTACACAGCAGGTACTCCATAAGTGCTCAATTGATGAGTTAGGTTACCTACCCGCTCTTCACTGTCAGCATCCTCCCCCAGGCCGCTGAGGACATTTTCGACTCGGGCCAGTCGCCCTGAGAGGGAAAGCAAGAGGTTCACAACCTTGTCCAGGTCTCCTATGAACATCTTGTACTTGTCAAATTCATTGGGTTTGCAGAGTTTGCTGATCAAAACTTCCACATCTTCCCCAAGGGCATTGTTGAGCTTGATGTCCATCAGCAAACTTTCCTTTGCTTCCTTCAGGGACTCCAGTTTAAGCTTCAGGCTTCCGATGAGTTTTGCCTATAACAGGAGTAAACACACAGGGATGTCAAAATCCAGAGAAAACATAGGCTACTGCCAGGTTTGGATGCTCTTTCTCTGCCAACCCAAATTCCACACTATCAAGGATCAGTTCAAGAGAGAGGTTATGCATACCGCTGGACTTGGATTCAAATCTCAGCACTTCTGGGCAGCCAGCATTTGGTTGCCCTTATAGGTTTACAAAGTTCTTATAAATATCTCATTTTATCCTCACAACAACCTTGTGAGTTAAGAACTATGAGTATTCCCATTTTACAGATGAGGAAAATGAGATAAACAAAATTAAATGACTTGCCTAAGGTCGGAGAGCTAGTAAATGTCTGAGACTGGATTTGAACTCATCTTATTGACTTCATGTTTGGTGCTCTATCTACTGGGCCATCTTGAGACCTCTTTTAGCATCCCTGGTCTTTCTTCCTTGTCTATAAAATGGGATGGCTACATTGGCTGCCCTAAGGTTTTCTCTAGCTCCAAAACTGATGGTCATAGACATTCACCTGTATCCTTGAGTGAACTTGAGTCAGGTGCTATGGACTGTGTGGAACACATGACTCAGGGGACTCAGTACCTTTGCTTGAACAGTCTATCATCCCTGGGAAGGCACACACAATGAATACAGAACAAAATAGAGGAGGGATGTAAGGATGAATGACCTTTAAAGTTACTTCTTTTTTTAATAGCATTTTATTTTTTTCTAATTACATGTAAAGACAATTTTCAACATTCATTTTCTGATAAAGTCACTTCTGTCCCTAGATCTATTCTCTGTGGCTCAGTGAGAACTTGGAAGACTGAGAAAAGTGAATATCCCAGTCCCTTTCATTTCTGCTTCCACTGGTACTCTCTCTAATCCAAATGCATTAGGATAAATAGGTATTAGTAGCCATCATTAAAGAAAAGAGGGAAGAGGATAAAAACTGTTGGAGCATCTGTGGAAATGGATGCAGTTCTGTCCCAATGATTAGAGACTTCATCAGGCAGGGCAGCAAGACCACAGCTATGGAAGATCATGTGACTCATTCCATGCCTTGCAGTGATGCACATGGCAGGTAGATTATCTACTAGACCAAAAGCTGGAAGAGAGCTTTAGTTAGAGGTCATTTGGTCATCATCCCACCTCTTCCCTGCCTGGCTTTGCCCAAAATGCTCTCTACTTTCTCTTCATTTCTACTTTTACCAGTGGTACCACACAATACAGCATTCCTTACACACTGCCTTATTTCGTTCTCTAGCTATTTTGTGCTCTTCCCTGACTAAATTGTATCCCCAAGGGATGATACAGTGTCCTCTGATTTACACATTCCCCAAAGCACATAATCATTGAATAGACTTGGGGTTAGTATTCTTGAAGGAGATATATATTAAAACTATCTCCCATCATTAAAAGTACATTTGGGTGTACAAATGGTTGAATTCTTTCTCACTGCCTACCTTTCTACCTCTGTGGGTATGTCAAGAGATCTAGCAACAGGTCCCCAGTATGTTGGATGGACCCTTTGTGCTGGATTGATGGGAGGGCATGAACTATGGATTCACAGGACAAGAAGACCTAAATAGATCCCACTGCTGAGATCACAAAGCCAAAATATTGAAATAGCTACTTACCCCTTCTAGGGAGAATAACAATATGAGTGAATATGTCTTTGAAGAAACAGAACAGGCAGTCACTGTTAAAATCAAAGGCACTGTTCTATCTGACTGCCATCTGTATCACCACCTTATCACCTTCAAGATCAAACATTGGCTCATCTCTTTGGCATTTAGATCCCTTCACAATTTGTACCACTCCTACCTTTCCAGTTTTATTCTTGACTCCTCCTCACCCCAAGTAGTCTTCAATTCAGCTGTATTGAATTAGAATTAGGAATTCCCCCCCACCTTCTTTAAAGGCAGTCCTCTGTCCCTATAATGAATTTTGCTTGGTCTACTTTAATGAGACCCTATTCCCATGGGATCTCCTTTACCCCTCCATCAAATCTCTCCCTCCCTGCATGTAAACCTTTTCTCTAGTTTTGGAATTTTGCTTAAGATCTTGGTTTATTTTATTTAGTTATCTAATTCTTTGACTCCCAAGAAAACCTCAAATGGGGTCATAAAGAGTCAGAATGAACTATTCTCCTCTTCCTCCCCACTCATTTTCCATGTCTGAAAATCCTTCAAGGACCAATCCAGTTGCCATTTACATAACTACCTGTGCTCCCTCCACCCCCCACTCAATAAAAGGAATTTCTTCCTTCTCACATTTTTAATACCACTTTGGATCTCTCCTTTGTATTGACCACTCTTTGCCTATAACATAGTTTTTCCATACATCTTTCCCCTTGAATTAGGTTGTTAGTGCTTTGAAGAGACTTTGTGCCTTATTTCATTTTTTTTTTTTGTATCCTAGGACAGTGCCCTGCGGAGAGAAACTTAATTGAAAGGCACATTTTCCAAGAAAGCATCAAACTAGGGGCGGGGGCAATAGGCAACAGGTAAATTACCATCCTGGCATTTCAAGGCAGGCAACCCAATTGGCAAAGTTGATCTGAAGGTTCACTTCACAAGAGACTTGGGCTATAATGTGGTGGTGAATATCCAACGAGAAATGCCAGGGGCTGGGGCAGGAGGGGGAGGAATTTGGTAAATTGGCTTTTACTGGCCCCACATAGAATTGTTTTTATTTTTATCTTTTAAAAATTTATTTTATTTTTAATTTATGGAATAAAACAAGCATTTCCATAACACAGTATAATAAAAAATGATTACACATGAACCTGCAAATCTACTATGTACAACTGACTATTCATATATATGTATATTTATACAACAAAGTTAATATGTAAATGTCTTTTTTTCTCCCCCCCCCCCCCCCCCCAACTCCTGCCCTAGAGATGGCCACCATTAGACACAAATAGGTATATATATATATATATATGTAAAATTATTCTATACACACTGCTATTTATTAGTTCTAGAATTGTTTAAAAAAAAAAGACCAGTATGAGTCTAACACATGCTTGGAAATGCCATGTTACCAATAAATGAAGATGGGAACCACATCCTGAAAAAAACATCCAAACAGACCTTTAAAGGAGCTGCTCAGGAAACAGCCCTGCCCCAGGAATATGCCATGCAGTGGGTGTGCTGTGATGTAAGTGTTAGGAAAAGGGTAAAATTAACACTCTCTAGGAGGAGACTATGTCATCATCCTAACCACGGAATCAGTTGAGGAACTGCCAACACTTACTGCTGGAGGGGAAAAAAAGGCAGAACACATTCTCGACAGGAGTGTCCAGCCTAGAGACACTTCTGCCCATAGAGGTAAGTTGAGCTGTCTAAGAGAGGAGCAGATAAGCTTGAGAGGGCTAGAAGTATGGGGGAGAGAGGAGCAGGGGAGGGGCTGGGGGTGATAGAATCATATTAGGGGAATCAGTGCCTCTGGAAAAATCATCAATAACCTGTACCAAGAGGAAGCCAAAACTTTACAATGTATTCCCTGAGTGTTGGTGCCTGAGTCATGCAAGGGCAGAAGGCGGCCTCTGGGGGGGGGGCAGGGGGTGCGCAGAAAGCATTTCACTGGGAATTCTCCCCAGCGAAGGTCTCTGGGAGCTTTCCAGCTTAGAGACGGGAGTGTGGGTGAGCACCCTGACCTTGAGAATGATGACACAAATGTTTCCTATTGAACATTTATACATGACCTTGACACATAAAGATAAATCCCATGACCAACATTTTCAGTTGTTGCTGCTTTGAACCTCCATGAGGGTCTGGGTAGGGAGATTTTATAGAGTTAGACAGTTGTGTGTATCTATAAAGAAGTACCTTCTGATAATTAACAACTTGCAGAACCCAGTTCTAATTATTGGTGGGGATGGGGTAGTGGTTTGAAGATACAAAATCAGCTGGGATTTTTGTCTCGTACACGGTAATAAATGACATTTATATATAGCTCTAAACTTGTAAAGCATTGTACACATCTTATTTGGAGGGAATGCAGTTATAATTATTCCCACTTTACAGATAAGGAAATTGAGGATCTGAGTTTAAGTGACTAACCCACGGTCATAGAGCTAATGAGTGCCTAGGCAAGATTGGGACCAGTCTTCCAGCCTCCAAATCAAGCACTCATCCCTTAAAACACATTTTTTTAAACAACAAAAAAAGAGTTGACTTTGTTCAGTTAGGCGCAATATTGGGGCTTTTTTGGAACTGCTAAGTATCTCATTCTCTATCTTAGATGTCATTTGCTGCAAGGGGGCCTTCTTCCTTAGAAAGGGGCACACACATTGTTATTGTTCAGTTTCATTTGACTCTTCATGATACTATTTGGGGTTTTCTTGGCAAAAACATCAGAGTGGTTTATTATTTCCGTCTCCAACTTATTTTACAGATGAGAAAACAGAGGCAAGCAGGGTGAAGTGACTTTCCTGGGGTCACACAGCTAATAAGAGTCTGAGGTCAGATTTGAACTTAGGAAGGATCTTGACTCCAGGTTCAGTCCTCTATCTATTGATACCATCTATCCCTCAAGAAGGTAAATACTTCAAGTCCTGATTTTTCAGTTGTTTTTTTTTTTAATACATTGACACCCAGTCACCCTTAGAAAGGGACCTATTACTTTAAATGGCCAACATGGTTACCCAGAAGTCTCATCATATAGTATGTCTAGTAAAGCCAAGGGACCTCTTCTCAAAATGTTTTAAAATGCATAAAATCAAATACATGGGATTACAAAGGCAATCAGTGATACTGTATTGCAGGTATTAAAAGTATTTTTTTTAAACCAAAGACTTAAGAACTCTTAAGTTAAGAACTTAAGGTTAAGAACTTTTTAGGTTAAGAACTCTTGTTCTAGAGCCAGAGGATGTGGATTCAAATCCCACCTTTGCTTCTCAGTTTTCTCATCTCTACAATGGGTAGACTGGACTATCTGACCTTTGAGGTCCCTCCCAGGTCTAGACTGAAGCACCTTCTATCCTTTGTCACCTTGAAGTTGGGCAAACAGACCATGGAACTGGTGTCAGGCCAGCCACTGCCAAAGTACCAGCCTAGGTTTGGGGACGCTTGTCATCAGACAAGACAAAGGCTGTAAAGTGTGGAGGAGTGAGAACCTGGCTTGATAAAGTCCTAGAGTAACATCTCTAGTGAGAAGTGCTGATTGGTGTCTCTTGTCTCATCTCCCCACTCCAGTTTACCCTCCACACAGCTGTCATAGCCATCTTGTGGCCTGACCAGCACAGGTCTGACCATGGCCCATCTCCCCCCTGCCTCATTCAATGTACTCCAGGGGCTCCCTATTACTGCCAGGATCAAATATAAAATCTTTTTTGGCCAAAACCCAGCCTCTTTCTACCTTTCCAGTGTTAGAATTTGCTCCCCACTACATTTATTTTTACATTGCAGGGACACTGTACTGTTCATGCTCCATCTCCTGACTCCTATCATTTTCACTGGAGGTGCCCCATGCCTAGAATGCCCTCCCTTCTCATTTCTGCCTCCTAGCTCCCTTCAAGCCTCAGTTAAAGTCCCATCTCTGCAAACCCGCCTTCCTCAGTTCTTAATCTTTGTGCCTTCTCTCTGAGATGATCTACAATTTATCTGGGATATATCTTTTTTGGTTGTTTTTTGCTTTTTTGGAGGGGGAGGGCAGGGCAATTGGGGTTAAGTGACCTGCCCAAGGTCACATGGCTAATAACTGTGTCAAGTGTCTGAGGCTGGATTTGCACTGAGGTCGGTGCTCTATTCACTTCGCCACCTAGTCACCCCCTATCCGGGATATATCTTGTTTACATGTTGTCTCCCCCATTAGACTGGAAGGTCCTTGAGAGCAGGGACTTTTTTTGTTTGTTTTTCTTCATGGCCCCATTGTTTAGCACAGTGCCAAGCACACATGCTTGTTGACTGACTGACTGAGCACATTCTTGGGTGTAAAGCAGGGGATACCCAGCTCTGAACTTACCTTTTTTTCATTGATATCTAGTCGGTCGTCATCCTCACGTCCCTCCACAGGCATGGATTTGAGCTTGTTCAGAAGCTCTGCCTTGGGGGCAGACACGCTATAGTAGGCAGGACAGTTGATCAACATTCCCACTCTTTCTTTCTCTGTGCTCCTAAATCACAAAGAATAAATACAAAAAGACAGTCACACTATACATCAGAGGCAACGTCATTTCCACTAAGATGGTCATTTAATAATGAAGAAGTTTTATTCTAGTTCAGACTCCTTTCCTGGCAAACTAGGGTTAAATACTTAATGAAATAACTCTCACGCTATTATATTTCTAGGTGGTTCATGAGTATGAGGAGATTTGTCAATCGGCAAGTCCAAAATATAAAGTCCCCAGAGGCAGCAGACATTCAAGGACTTCAAAGATGCTATCTTAATATCCAGGACCCTCATTTTTGAGCTGACACAAACTAGATTAAGTGACCTACCCAAGGTCACATGGCCAGTGAGTGAGATAACTGGAACTAGAATCCAGGGTTCTTAAGTAGTTCCAGGACTCATTCCATCATACAATTTGTCTTTTCTGTTTGCCTGGGACATTAGGCTGGATGTGAATCACAAGTCTTGACTGCCCATCACTTACTACTTGAGACTGGACAAGTCATTTAAGATTAATAAAATCATGGAATTTTTCAGGGCTGAAAGAGTTTGCAGAAATCATTTAATTCAGTCCCCATACTTGATAGATGGATAAAATGAGACTCCGAGAGATTAAGTCACTTGCCCAAGGCCACACAGTTGCAAAGACAGGTCTCCTGTTTCCAATCCCAGGAGATTGTCTCATTCTAAGGACCCCTGTCAAATGGTTCATGTTTGGGGATCGGCACAGCCTCTCCTGAAGATAGAGTTCATCAGGGATGCTGAATTGCCCAAACTTTGGGGAGAGCAATCTAGAAGTATGTAATAAGAGGTAGCAAGGTATTCATGTTTAACATTGATATTTATTTTTGATATTTTATTTATCTATGTGTTATACATATTGTTATAGATTTTATTTATCTATATTTTTATATGTATAGTTAATGCCAACTTTGGGCAACTAAATTTAGTCCTTTAATTATCTGATCCCATTTTAGGGAATATACCCTCAAGGGAATATGCCCCAAAGGGGGCAAAAAGTAACCAAATTCTTTGCTTCATTTTCTTGTTCTATAACAAGGATAAACAGAATGAGTCCTTTCTATCTTATGGAACAGTTGAGAGGACATCTAAGGCAACTGATTCAAAAGCGTTCCAATCTTTTGGGGAAGTAAGATGCTTAAGACATTCAAGGTCTTACTGGTAAGTCGATGGCCCTTCCATATCAGTAGGCTGACGTCTGCTGTGTTGTTGCTGAGTGATACTTAAGTTAACTTTAATAGTTAAGCCAATTGCACCGCAAATATGGGGATATTTTAATTCAACTTTTTGTGAATTAAAAAAAAAAATTCCCTGCACAGGATGGATGTAAGACCTACTAATTATTGGCTTTAATGAAACAAGGGGGCTTCATGATCAGCTCTAGGAACTGAGAAATCTCTGTTCTAATCCCATCTGTATCACTGTCTAACCAAGCTACCTTTTAGACCACAAGCAAGATCCTATTGAAGGAGCAAACAATTCTGCCTGTTATCAGGTTGTTAAAGTGTTCCATTGTGTCTGACTGTTTGTGGTGCCATAGACTTGTCCATGTGGTTTTCCTGACAAAGATACTGGAGTAGTTTGCCATTTTTGCTGTGTCCCCATTTTACAGATGAACAGCAGCAAATAGAGGTCAAGTGACTTATTCAGGGTCACAAAGCTAGTAAGTGTCTGAACTTTGTTTGAATTCAGATCTTCCTGACTCCAGGTTCAGTGTTCTGTCCACTATACCACCTACTTGCCCCTAAGTTAGGTACTTTTGGATAAATATGACCTCATTAGCCCTTTGTATTATTGAGGGCCCAGTTCATAATTTAGTAAAGGCCTTCTAGTTAATTCCCTTGTATTTATTCTGTGCCAGGGAAAATCAACACAGACACCACTTAGTATGGTACATAGTAGGTGTTCAATAAATGCCATCTACCAATAAAATAGCATTTTTTTCTCACAAACTAGCTCATTGGAAAAGAGGAGAAAATGAACTTACACCTATCTGATCTAGTTAATTTAAAACTGGGATTTTCAGATATTTTATGTGATTGAATATGGAAGATTCTGATTTTTTGATGTTTATAAAAGCTTGTGCAGAAACATATAAAGTAAAATGCTTCCATCCACCAGTAGGTGGCGCATGCCAGTCTTTTGCAAATTTCATAGTCTCACGTCTTTGAAACACAAAAAAATGCATTAAAACTTCATTTGGGTTGGTAAAATCAAAGTATGTTCTTACTAATTCACCAAATTGAAGATTTTACTGGGAAACCCCTTTAGAGGGACTTCTTTTAAAATAAAAATGTCCTTTCTGGTAAATTCTTCACATTGATAGTCATGATTACTATAGTATAGGCTGGACCATTTATTTCAGAAGTCCTAAAAATGGGTCAATTTCTAAAGGATCACAATAGTTTGGTTGTCCCAAAACAATATCTTTCTGTTTTCTGAGTTACTGAATAGGAGAACAAAATGGTGGTTATTCAAGCTCATCTCAAACGACTGCTTTCCTACCCCAACAGTAGCTAGTACTCCAAAATTGTCTTGCATTTCCTTTGTATGTGTATATCCATCCATTCATTCATCCATCCATCTACCCACCTATCTATAAAAAATAATAAATTCTCCCACCTTTATTCAGTGGCATGTAGGTCTGTTATAGTTAGCTAGTGTGCAGTTGGGAAACAGTCTAGTCTGTGGTCACAGAAGAGAGGTAAACTCCCTGACTATTATTAGGGAAAAACCTATGACTGACCATGTTCTAACTAGCATTTATAAGCTCATACAAAGCCAAATAGCCTTAGAAATAAGACACAGCTCTTTTCTAAGGGATGCATATTTCAGGTCAGGGCAGATGGCTTTCTGAGGTTCATTTTCACTCAAAGATTCTGATTTCAGAATGCTATTTCAAAATGCTATTATTTCTGTTTATCATTTAGAATGAGTTGGAAATTTCTAATAAGTCAGCTCATATCTGAATAAAAGACTATCTGTTTTTATTTAGTCTGAGATGCTTGCTAGATTTGTGAAACTACTTGCTGCCAAGTACCTAGCATGTCAAGCATAATTTTCATTGAAAGATTTTTAAAAAGGGAAAAAAACACTTTAAATTCCTACTGCAATAAAACAGACAAAAGAACAGAAAGAAAACAGACAAAGGAACATTTCATTACCTTGGAGGGTTGGATTGATCTAAGTAAAAGAAACCAAAAGACTGAAAAATGAAAAGTAGGAGGTGTCAACATGCCTGCTGGTAATGGGTACAATGGGGGTGCTGTGGCTCACTGTCTAATGTTGCAAAGGCATGGGGGGGGGAAAGTGGGGGAGGGTTCATGAGCTGAATTGGTTGTCTCTCATTCAGAACTTCCCCAGATTTTCAGGATGAGAAAACACATACATGATCAACTTGACCTTCCCCCAACTCTTTGGAGGAAACCACTTGTCTTTCTTTTTGTTCCTTACCTTCCTTTACCCATAAACTGAAATTCTTAATCTAAGATATTTGCTACCTCTTTCTTTCTGAACCCATCTGAAGTTTTCTATCATGACTTTCTTCCCCAGGAAATTCATCATTGGGAAATCTCATCATGCTGAAAAACTGAATCTGCCCCATACTGACATCTCATCAGGATCTTCTGCCCTCATGAATAGAGCCCTGAACCTTTGGGTGCTCACAGAACAGTCGTCTCTCCATTTCCCACCAGTTACACTGCTTTGGACCTCTCCACCATGGAGATGTTTTCTCTTGCCTTCCAAACCTACTTTCTGCCTTCCTTTTCGATCTCTTCTTTTACCTTCCTTTTGTGTTATCTTACCCTATTAGACTGTAAGCTCCTTGAGGGCAGGGGAATGTTTTGTTTTTATTTGTATCTGTATCCTAGCACTTAGCACAGAGCCTAGGTGCTGAACACATTTTTGTTGACTGACTGTGCATTGAGAAGGGATGAACTCTCTGTAGCCGTGGTATAGCTGGCCTATGAAATGGACTCGTGTTTCCCAAAGGTAGCAGATATAGGGAAACGAAATCTGTCTCTTTCCCACCTTCACCTTTTTTTTTCTTTTAAAACTGGACTTAAAGCTCAACGATGGCAGGGACTGTCTTTTATTCTACTGCAGTGATTGATAAATGTTTGTTGAATGAATGAATTTAACAATACTTGGCGAAAATCTTCCAAGGACAAAATATCATTATGGTATCTGGGCAAGGAAGGTATCTGTGCTTCTAAGATCTGGGCCACATTGATCTATTCTAGGGTCTAAGCCAGTCATGTACCAATTTTCTCAAGAAACCAGAATCTATCTGCAAGATCATAGGGTCTTAGTACAAGCTAGAAGGAACACTTCAAGTCACCCTGGCCAACTCTTCTCATTCTACAGATTAAAAACCCAAGTCCTGACTCCAAATTCAGTCCTCTTTTCACTATGCTACTCTCTCTTTTGTCAAAGGTACTACTGAAATTCCCATTTGTCAGATGAGGAAACTAAAGCTGAGAAAAGTGAAATATTTGCTCAAGTTTACCCAGCTAGTGAAAGAGGCTCAATTTAGATAGAGGTCTTCCTGACCCCCAAGTCTACTACTTTATTCCTTAGGCCACACTCTTTCTTTCCTGCATGCTAAGTCAATGGGCAAACTGTAAATCTAATGCTTAGTGGGGACTTACCTACTCCCTTCAGATACTAGGAAGCTGGCATTTCTCTGTATTGCCTTCCTCTGTGTATTGTTTTCCTTCAGGAAGCTTGGACCCTGTGGAAACAAACCTTCCATCAGGTCCATGGTAGTCTTCATTCTGGAGTCTGGATCCAGAATACCTGCTAGGGATTTGTCTTGGTGAACAATCTGCTTGGCCAAAGTCTCTCTCCTGATGTCCTCTGGAGTCTTCTCAGGCATGGGGCTGCCCTTTTCCAAATCTTGAGTCAGGTTGCCTGGCTTCTGGATGAGACTTTGGGCCAGGGAGGGAAGCATCTGTTCTGGGCTAGACTGCTCCCCAAGAGTTTCAGTTGACTGATGCTGGGCATCAGGAGTAGATAATAAGCTGGTCTGCTTAGCTCCATTGATGAAAAGGCTGGGTCTGGAAGCTGGGGTTGGACTGCTCCTTTGAGAATCTGCAATTGTCAACTTGGACAATCTGATGGAATTGCTGCAGGAAAGCAAAGAGATGACTGGTGAAGAGCTGAGGGCAAGTGGCTTTGAGAAGGTGGGACCTTTTATGGAAAAGTCAAGAAGAGACAAAGAGAGAGCAGCTCCCTAGAGGGCAGAATTATGACAACTGGGTACAGGGAAGTAACAGAGAAATCAATTTCTCCTCAACACAGAGGAAGAATTTCAAACTTCACAACTGAATCTCTCCTCAAATGGAATGGGCTGTTGTAAGTTCCCTACCCCTGAAGGGCCAATCCCTTTCCCCAACTGTAGCCCTAACCAGATTAAAATGTAATTGGGAACAAAGTAAATAAAAATAAAAAACAACATAGATAATGTTAATTTGTGGTTTTCTAAGTCAACATATGGGTTGCAGAAATCCTATTCTATTTGAATTTGACATCACTTTTCTAAAGGATATGTAAGTTTTTGTAAAAAAAGTTTTACAACAGCTTTGAGGTTCCCTAAGTTTTTAGGATCAGGGCTGTGTGTTTGGATGGGGTAATAAGCACAGTGTTTCTTACCATGCAGTTGTTATTTTAAATATTTTGATAACTCTTAATTTAATATAATCAGTTTTATTTGTAACCCTGTGTGTTTTATTCAAAACACAAAATCCTACGTTTAGAAAACACTTTTCTGAAAAGGGGTTGTTAGATTGCCCAAAGGATCCATGATACACCAAACAGGTGAAGAAACTATAAGAAGCTGACTGCTTGGACAACTTTTTTCCTTAGGGATTTGGAACTCTGAACTCATCTTTCTCCTCAGTAGATAGATATGTGGCAAACTACCACAAGGAAGTTAAATAACCTTTCCCAAGTCATGTCTTTGAGAACATAGTTGTGGCATTCTCGCCTCTACATTTCCAGGACTCTTAGTATGGGTAAACTAGTGAGTGGTAGTTGAGTCAGTCTACTGTTAATGGATTCATACTGGGTTTGGTTATTATTTCAACTAGATCACCTGTTCAAAGAAAGAGAAATCACCCCCATGGACAGTTTTTCTCTCATCTCTGTTGTCCCTCTCTACAATCAGCAAACCCTCTGAAGGAATGGAGATGGGTCACTCTTTGGAAAGACTCCATGGGCAAACAGTGGGACAACCTTAATGACATATCCCAATTTAGAACATTCTCTTCCAAATTAGGCTATCTTGTGGACATGAGAAGGAGCATTGACATGAGTTGAGTCTGAGGAGGACCTCACACAGTGTGGAAAACTCATCTGTTCTCAAGGCATGGCCTGTCTCCTAGCCAGAATTGTCCTCACCTGATACAGGTCTCTTCACATGTCTCATTGCTTGGGCTCCCCAACACTTCATATGTAATTGGGGGAGGGGGAGGAGGAAATTCTTCCAGGTTGTCCCCCAGTGCCTTCAGGTCTGTTGGAAGAAGTGAAGGGGGTGGTGGTGGTGGTGGTGGTGGCGGTGATGGTGGTAGAGGTAACATGGACAAAGTTTTGGAAGTGGGACTGGAAGTGGAAATAGGTCTCGAATCCTGCACAAACACTTCATCATCACCTTCTTCCTGAGGAGATGGGATGGCCTGAAAGACTGACTCAGATACTCTGAGGGAGGCCTTTCCAGACCCAGCAGAGAATCCTAGGGGACTGTTGGGGCTGGACATGGTGTTTGGGCTAGGCAGACTCTGACGTTGCTGATAGTGCTTTTGACTCAGTGTGCTGGAAGATGAAGAACGCTCCAATGGCTTGTCCTCTCTGAGTGAGTGGGCCCATCTCACTCGAGGGGGAGGAGGCCTCTGAGGTGGAGGGCCCTTATTTTTTTTCATCCCATTTTCAGCTAAGCTCTCAAGGCAGTTGTCCTCAACATCTCTTGGACTCTGGGGCTGTGCCAGGATGTGACCATTACTTCGGAGGATGACTGCAGGTGTGTCCATTGGGGAAGGCTGCCTCCCAACCAAGACATCTCTTTCAGAGTAAGGCTGGGGAGAGTAGGTGGAGTTGGCCCCAGAGGTCTGAGCTGATTTAAAAGAGTTCATCTGTGAGGATTTTGTGTCTACAAAAGGACCTTGCCTTCCTGCTGGTGGTGGCCCGAAGGCTGGAGATCTGCTGGAAGGCCTTTGAGAGTCTAGGGTCCTGGAATGTTCCATGAGAACAGATGATCCATTTGGTACATTGTGAGACCCTGGGTGATGTGTAAAGGATGCCATCTCTTCATAGCTTCTTTCTGAATGCCTGGAGTGAGATACAAGCACATGATCGGCAAATGTGAAATGAGAAGACAAGATCTGAGCAAAGGAATGTACCTCATAGACAGCCAGGAGCATCCAATGGGCTAAGAAGGCTCTGACAGAGAAATGGCACCATTTCCTCTAATCTCTCACAGCAAGTCACCTATCTTTGCAAAGCCAGGACAGAGATAAACCACAGATTCTCCAGGAGAAGCTGATGAGGCATCTCCTATTAGGTCAGAAACAGCACACGGGGTGATTCTGAGAATAAGCTATTAGGGAGAGAAATAGAAAAATGGACTGGTTACCTCTTAGCAGAGTTTTAGATAGGAGCTCCTTGGCCAAGAGCAGAGAATGGAAGAGTCTGGTGACGTCATTCCTCTTCAAATTATATATGTACATGTGTGTATACATACCATATATGTGTATGCATGTGTATATACATAAACATGCACATATATACATAAATATAATGTATTACCCATATATTCCATACAGGTGTATCCTTAATTAAGGACTTAACTTAATTAAGGTGTATTAATTGTTCACTGGAAAGGAAGGCTTGGATAGAACAATATTTGTGTGGGCTGGTTAGTTCAGAACTTTTATTTACAAGATTCTATCAAGTTTCTAATATTCTTATTCTTCAAATATGAAGAATGGAGTTTTTGATCTTTAGAAATGTATCACTGAAGGGTGTGTGTGTGTGTGTGTGTGTGTGTGTGTGTGTATGTGTGTGTGTAGGTGGGGAGGTAGGTTTGAACTGGGAAGGGCCCAGAATGAGACAGAGAGAGAGAGAGAGAGAGACACACACACACACACACACACACACACACACACAGAGAGAGAGAGACAGAGAGAGA
>NW_027185655.1:8652998-8659152 GCF_028583685.1 Petaurus breviceps papuanus | reverse complement strand
GAGAGAGAGAGAGAGAGAGAGAGAGAGAGAGAGAGAGAGAGAGAGATCCTAAATTGCTGTCTTTGCCAAAGTGAGATTTCTGGCTGGGGTCTCAATTCTAAGGTGGGAGCTATTGATGTTTATTGTTGTTGTTATTTTGCCTTTTGGAGGGCAATTGGGGTTAAGTAACTTGCCCAAGGTTACATGGCTAGTTTTTTGTGTGTGGGTGTTAAGTGTCTGAGGCTGGAATCGAACTCGGATCCTCCTGACTCCATGGCTGGCGCTTTACTCACTGCGCCACCTAACCACCCTCTATTAATGTATTTTTACAGATTTCCAGGGCAGAAAGAAAGTAAGTGACAGGGTCAACTGCCATCTCACCAGCATAACATATTGTACAACCAGTATTATTCAAAGTGGGAGATGCTCTGGGAATTAACGATTTCTTCTCTTTTACTGCTTATGGGATTTTGAATACTATGAAAAATGACTATTTTGAATAGTATTTTTGAATACTGTCTTTCTTCCCATTTTTTTAAAAAGTATGTTTCTCTGGCATGAGAAATACTTTCACTCTGAAAATGTAATTTAATGACATTTTTCCTTTGAGGCTTTTGAATTTGCAGTTAAATTTAGCTCTCAGGGGAGGTTAGGTGGTGCAGTGAATAGAGAACTGGCCTGGAGTCAGGAGGACCTGAGTTCAAATTCGTCCTTAGACACTTGACACACTTACTAGCCATGTGACCTTGGACAAGTCACTTAATCCCAATTTCCCTGTCCTCCCCCTCCAAAAAAAAAGCCAAAAATAAATACACAAATTTAGCTCTCAGCTTTTCTTACTGTTTTCTGGAAAGAATTTGGGGATAATTCATAATTTTGATATATAATCTGAGAGACACTCTCTTCCTTTCACTAGTTTTAAAGTCTGGTTTTAAAAATTCAATTAATACTTTTGGATTTTTATTTTTGGGAAGATTTATTTCCTTTTGAATTTTTCCCCAATATCCTATAGCTAATTCCTCTATAAAAATAGATTTCCTGCACTCCTATGATGAATATAGATTTAAAGATCTGCTATAATGACACTAATGCAGGATGTTTAAAAACAGCACCCTATGTAGCTATGGTAGTGATAGTGAGTTTAATGCAATGGCATAAATAGATATGAATTATAAGCATATCGATGGGGTTCTCCAAAAGTAAAAAAGGTGGCAGGGTTCCCCTAAATAGGTAGGGAATAATTACTTCTGGAAAATAAGATTAAGGAGGAGAAAATATGTGGTGATTTGTAGGAGGAGCTATTTTATGGTAAAACGATGTATAGGAATTAATACCAGAATTGGAGAGGGGAAAGGTTCCAGTAAATTCACAGATTGTAATGGCAAATTCCCTAAAGGTAGTTGAGTCTGAAGACAAAGAAAGTTTGATATTTACGCATTTGACTTGAAACTTCCAATAAAATGTAGGGTCCTTCCTCAATGAGGTCTCGATTAGATGAATAAGGGATGATCTTTAAAAATCATTAGATCCCAAACATGAGTAACATAAATAGAGGCAAGAAGAAATACCATCAGAAGGCTCCAACTATATGCAATCTGGGCTTGTTCATTTGTTATTGTTTTTAAATACCATTGGTTGACTACATATTTGTATGTATGTGCTCTGACAGATCAGGTGTCAGATGCAAACCTCCTAAGTCAGTTTAACAGTCTCTTTCCATGGGATCCTTATCGAGTGAGAATAGCTTGTCTGTTCCTCCTGGCAGGTTTGCAAATTTACACTAGAGGCTGAGTATGCATTGTGTATGGTCTTTATCTTTGGACCACCATGTTATTCCTCATCCAACACTGATCCTTAGGACTTGCCATACCAAACTTAGTTTTTAAAGTTAGATTTTTCCAGCAGGATAGTAATTGAAATTGTAATCTGATATTTAATGATGTGGATCTTTTAATTAACTTCATTATGCTACTTGTATCCTGAGGTTTCTTAAAGAGATGTATCAGTTTAAAACATGCAAAAAACCCAAACATTAACATTAATCTTTCAGACGTACAGTGCAAGAAATGATAAATAAGAAAATTTCAGGGAAGCATGAGAAGATTTATATGAATGGGTTTAATGTCAAGTGGGTAGAACCAAGAAAACAGTATATACAATGACTATAACAAAGAAACTGGAAAGAACAAAAAATCATATATCCCAAAGACATGAAAGACAGAGGAAAAAGACCAATAGTCACAAAAACATTTAGGAGATTAAAAAAATGTACACTTTTGAGTACTTTCACTGGTTGAACCCATGCCTGGAATTTTCTCCTTCCTCCTCTCTGCCTCCTGTCTTCCTTCAAGTCTCAGCTAGAACTCTACTTTCTGCAGGAACCCTTTCCTTAATGTTGGTACCTTCCCTCTGTACCATCTCCATCTTCTCCTGTCTGTATCTTGTTTGTACATAGTTGCTTGCATGTTTTATTACCCATAGGACTGTGAGCTCCTTGGGGGAAGGGATTTTTTTTTGGCCTTTCTTGTGTCCTTAGTGTTTAGTCCAGAGCTTAATACATAGTAGGTGTTTAGTAAATGCTTGTTGACTAACTGCAATGACCAATCATGACTCCAGAAATTTGATGATAAATAATGGTTCCCACCTCTTGCCATGAAGGTAATGGACTAGAGGTAGAGAATGGGTCAGTTAAGTGGTGCAGTAGATACCATTCTGGATCTGGAATCAGGATGAACTAAATTTAAATTCAATCTCAGACACTTACTAGCTAAGGGACCCTGGGAAAGTTATTTAACCTCTGCCTGTCTCAGTTTCCTCATCTGTAAAGAGAGGACAATACAAGTAACACCCACCTTTCAGGGCTAGGAGGATAAAATGAGATATATTTTTAATATGCTATGTGAAAGCTAGCTATTATATTTTCAGACACAGCTACTGTGTGAATTTGTTTTTGTTTGACCATATTTATCTGTTCCTAGGGAGGATATCTATTGGGGTTGCTGGGTAGTGATAATGATGGAGAAAAGAAAGAAGAGAATGTCATTGGAATATTTGAAAATCCACCTAAGAGAACAGACATTCAGAAAGGGTGAGAGAAAGCAGGGGAGTTTTGTTATTATTGTGTTATATTTAACAAACAAAAAACTCAGATAATAGCTCTCACAATTTCATATATAATCCTCTCTTTCTGTTCTTTGTATTTCAAAATGTTCAGGTTTGTTGATGTCTGTCTAGAGCATAATAAATTTTGTTGGAGAAATGAAGGTTATGCAAAATAAGGTATTAATAATTTTAAAACAGATTCAGTCAAATAAATATCTATATTTATATGATTATTTTAGTCTACTATATTTGTTCTTTACTACTGAGAAAGAATTTTAAATGCTAATTTTTGAAAGCGTCAAATAGTTTGGGCCAGAACTTTTCCTTGGTGATTTCTCTGGAATCTAGAGAAGGAAAAATAAACTTTTTATAATGGCCCATTTTGTGGGAGGGTGTGAATGGTCTGTACACTTCTTGCATGCTATCAAAACCCCTAGGAGTCTGAGAACTGGAAGGCTTTTTGTAGGTCAAGGAGTCTAGCCCTTGACTCCAGACAAGATGACCCTGAAATTATCTTTTTTCCCCCTGCTTCTCATTTTCCATCTCATCTCTTGTGGATCCTGGTAAACTCTCAAAGAAAGTACTGAGCCTTGACCAGGGACGAGAGATTAGCTAGCACATGCCTCTACCTAAGTACTGTAGCCGGAAAGACAGCTTTGAGATGAAATTAATCCCGGTAAAGGCAGCAAGAAGAATCTTGGCAGGCTAGCAGGTAATGTAATAACCTACTTCCTGTTGGAGTGCATTGCAGAAAAGACTACTACAAACTGGGAAAGGGAACAATAGCTGTTCGAAATATGGAACACAAGTGTGGAACGGGGATATAAGTCAAGAATAGAAGTGGCAAAACGATTTTAATTAAGCAGCATGGAAGGAAACAAACATTTATTAAGCACCTACTGTATGTGAGGCACTCTGCTAAGTGATTTATACATATTACCTCATTTCATCCTTAAAATCTGGCTGGTAGGTGATGTTATTATTATCCTCATTTTTACAAATGAGGAAACAGAGGCAGGCAGAATGACTTGGCTAGGTCAGACAGCTAGTAAGTGCCAGAGGCCAGATTTGAACTCAGCTCTATCCAGTATATCACCTAGCTGGCTTCCTATGACAGTACACGTCTGTTGTTGATTGTCCTTCCTTCTCAAAGAGAACCATGACTTCAGGGAGATGATGCCATGACTTGCAAGTGAATTGGATTTAAGTGAGGGAGGTCTGGGCAAAGTCACCAGCCTCACTTTCTCCTCTGGAACCATATGGGTCCAGTGGCAAATCCCAGCTACAGGAGGAGAAAGAAGCTAGAGGATGTCTAGAGATTTAGCCCCAGTGGGTAAAGCTGATTGAGTGTCCATATTTAATTCAATTTTAGTATGGCGAGCTACTAGGGTGCCTTGGGAGGGATGAACTGGCCTAAATTACTAATGGAGGAAATCAAAGCTGCTGTGCTGATCAGAGCAGCACCAGACTTCTGCATTCAAATTTCTTAACCTCTCAATGCCTCAAGCAACAATTTGAAACTCAGCCAACCTGCACCAGACGACCAAATTTTCACACCAACAACATCACAAGTCCAGACCAAAAGCCAAACAAAATCAGAGCCAGACCACATGGGCTGGCTCTATTATATGACACCAGAATTCCAGTGGAACACTTCATAGGCAAAGAAATTCCCTTTGGGAAAAAAAAGGTAAATTCTCTTTGGAAGTTTCTATTTAAAATATTGCTTCTTTCCTTTAGGAAAATCTCAGATATTCAGGGCTAGATATCTATCACATCTCCCTTCCAAGAATAGAGGCAGCTAGGTGGTGCCATAGTGCACAGAATGTTGGACCTAGAGTCAGGAAGACCTGAGTTCAAGTGTGATCTCAGATGCTGTGTGATCTTGGGCAAGGCACTTAAGCTGTTTACCTTAATCTACTGGAGAAGGAAATGGCAAGCCACTCTAGTATCTTTGCCAAGAAAACCCCATGGACAATATTGGCATGCTATTGTCTGCAGGATCACGAAGAGTCAGACAGGACTGAATGACTAAACAACAGTGAAGACCCTGGGAAAGTCACTTAACCGTAATTGCTTCAGTCTCCTCAACTATAAAATAGGGTTCTTAACAGCACCTACCCTCCAATGTGGTTTTGAGAATTAAGTGAGACAATATTTCTAAGGAGCTTAGTATAGTGTCCTGTACTTAATTGTCTTCTCCTTCTGTTAAAGGACTTTTTTAAAAAATTTTTATTCAAAGCAATCGGGGTTAAGTAACTTGCTCAAGGTTACATGGCCAGTTATTTCTGGGTGTGGTGCTAAGTATCTGAGCCCAGATTCAATCCCGAGGTTATCCCGACACTGGAGCCGGTGCTCTTACTCGCTGTGCTACCTGGCCGCCCCTGTTAAAGGACTTTAGATAGCAAATACTTTGAAAAACAAAAAAACAATCTGCAAAAAATATTAACAAGTGCTTATTCTCTTCCCTTTCCTCATCAAAGGATCTTTGATAGTTAATTCTTTGAAAAACAAAAACCACATTCTCCAAACTCCACCATCCTAGGATTTTAGAAATTTTGTCTCTGAGGTAATTTTCCATTTCTAATTTTCCTATTCCAGGGTCTCATTTTGTGGACTAGCTCATAAAGGGTTTTTCTCACCAGATTTCCCTCAGTGTGATTTGATACTCTTGGCATAAAGTCAGTGAGTATGTAAGACTTTCTTAGGCTAGACTGCAGAAGAAAAACCTGCCCTGCCATCAGGACTCTGACCTCAAGGAAGGGGAAAAGCATTTATTAAGTGCCTACTTTATGCTAGGCATTGTGTTAAGCTAATTACGAGTATTGTGTCAAAGTTGGTCCTCTAAAAGCAAATTCTATTCTAAGGGTATAACACTTAAAACCTAATATATAATTACTCATAGAAGAAGCATATTAAAAATGCAAATAGAAAAAGTATGCATTTGTTTAAACGAGTTCACGCAACACACTGGCTATTGTATATAGTACTGGCAAAATTCATGGATCCTACCTCATTTGGTTATAGATTTGTGGAAGAAAACTGAGTGAGAAAAAGAGGGAGGGGGGAGAGA
>NW_027185655.1:8601285-8652988 GCF_028583685.1 Petaurus breviceps papuanus | reverse complement strand
TTCACAGAACAAGGTCATTCCTTAGGAAGAGCCTATACTAATCTCCTTACTGCCAAACCACTAAGCTGAGTTAGTAGTGAAGTTCAGCTCAAATTTTAAACAGGATCTTTTGTTTTCTGATGACTTTATGTTCTAAGACAGCCTAAATGTCTGAAGTAGTAGGAGTGAAAGGTGGGAGAGGCAGGTAACACACCTGTATGTTAAACTGGGCAAAACCTCTCAAATGAAGTTGGACCCAGTTCAGCAAAGTTAGGAGGGTTTTGACCTGATAATCAGAGTGAAGGACATTTTTGGGGGGAGTTTCCCCATCTGATATAATTTCCCCTTAGTAATATAGGATCATAGTTTTAGAGGGGGAAGAGACTTTAGAAACTAATAAGTCCAACCCCTCCCCACCCTCATCTTTATTTTACAAATAAGTAAACTGAGACACAGATTGGTTATGTAGCTTGTCCAATGTCACACAGCTAGTGAACATCTGAGGTAAGATTTGAACTCAGTCCTTCCCGTCTCTAGGTCCTGTGCCTTCTCCACTATACTATGCTGCAAAGCTTGTTCAGCAGGTGTATTTAGATGTCAATATTTTGAAAACAGTATGATTTGTTGCTTGGAATCAGGCTTGATTATGATAAGGACGTTAATGTCATCCTTGTCTTTGACTTTGCTGAGATGAAAGCCATATAATGATCCCTCCTTTTCCCACCTCAAAACTTCTTTATTTACACATTACTGCACTCTCCTCATTAACTTTGGCTGAACTTCTGAAAAGCATCTGAATCTTCAAAAGCTGAGAAAATTCTACTTAATTACTAATACTTACACTCAGGGAGGTACAGATTCATGGGGTTTAAAATTAAATAAGCATCCAGAAATGTAGACCACCCACTTTCTCATTTTAATTGACAAGTATCTTCTGTGAGGTCATTTATATCCCTCTATAATATAAGGGGCAGGTTGGTACTGCAGTGGATAGAGTATAGGGCCTAGAGTCAGGAAGACCTGACTCATTTGCTGTATGACCTTGGGCAAGTCACTTAACTTCTGTTGGCCTCAGTTTCCTCATTTGTAAAAATGAGCTGGAGAAGGCAATAGAAAACTAGTCCAGTATCTTTGCCAAGAAGACTCCAAATGGGGGCATAAAGAGTCAGATATTATTGAAAAATGACCAAACAACAACTAATAACAATAATATGTGTCCCTTAGACTCCTCATAAAAACTTTATGAAATGATGTCAAAGATGATCCCTGGTCTGGAGGATTAGACCCATAAGCAATGTGCTGTGAGTAAATAAGAGAGTCGTGTTGAAGAACAAATACAGCTTTTAAATATATTAGCCATGAGAAGAGGATCCGATAAAAGTGAACTTGAGGTTGGATCTCTTATTGTTTGGAGGACTCATAGAACAGAGAACAGGTATTATAGAAATTCTTAAATATTAAGATACAATCACTGGTATGGGGATGGAATTCTTTTGGGGAGAGAGAGTTGAATCAAAATGTAATCTTTCATTAAAAAATGACTTTTTTTCTGGCTATATACTCATGAAGTCATCATTTAAATGACATTTCTTTATCGAAGGGAGGCCAAAATATTGCAGCATTTGGCATCTGTGCCCATGTTGTTCCTATGATGTCTATTCCTGGGTCTCTGGCTGAGATTAGGAGGAATTTGGAGGAAAAGGATCTAGGTGTGAATCCCCTGTCTGCATACCTCTGGGCTTCAACTTCCTCAATTATAAGAAGATGGGGTTCGGTTAGATGACTCATCATGTGCCATTCAGCTCTAAAGCTGTGATCCTTGCAAAAATAAATTTTATTTTCTTGTATGAAAAGGAAATGTTAGGGTAGAAATTGAGGTCACTGGTAGTTTGTTAAATACAGTCACTACATTTTCCCTGGGCATAGAGGTAGGATTGTACATACCGGACATTTCTTATCTGAGATGGGGGATGACCTGGACCTTGAATGGAAGGGGACAGTCAGAACATCGGACCTGTCTAGCAGATCTTCGGCCGACTTGGACTTTCCTGTCCCCCTGGTCGCGGTTACCAGGGCTGATTGCTTTTCATGGGCCCAGGTCACTTTCTGTGGATGACTGGGCTGGCCACTGGCCTCTCCAAGCCAATCCACCCTCCCTGGCTCCCTCTTGGGATGCCGGTGCCTTTCACTATGGAGAAGGCTGCTGGCAAAGGAACTACTCCGATCTCTTGGCATGCTCCGTGTCTCCAGGCTGCTTCTGTCCATGGTTCCTACCAATTCTGTGGGCAGGGTGGCGGACCCTCTCCTAGGGAACGGGTTTTGCTCCTGCAGGGAATTCATGCTTGGGGCTGTGGCAGGACTGTGGTTCTCCCTTCCATGACTGGCCAAAGGCGATGGCCTCTTTCCCGTTTTGCGTTGAATGTACTCAACCAGGGCAGTCTGCTGTAGCTGCTTCAACTCAGGCCTGGAGAGGTTAAGGGTGGAGCAAGTTTTCCCCTCCCTCTCAAAGATGCGGCGCCTGTCTGCCACAGTGTTCTCTGGGAAGCCAAAGGGCCTCTCCTTCCTCTGGGGATAGCAGGCAGGTGGCTCTCCTGCTCCAGATACCCCAACTTCATTCATCTTCTCAGGCTCTGAATAGGAACGCTTCTTTTGTTCAGCTGTCAGTCTCCTCCGGCCTCCAACCCGGGCCACGGGAGCCACAGGCTCTTCCTTGGGTGGGCTCCCCTCTGCTGGAGTGATGCTATGGCGCTCCTTGGGGATATGAGGTGAAGCAGACGCTGCTGTTATTTCTGGGCTCCTCATCCCCAGGTGGGCAGAGGCCGGCCTCTGCCTTGCCCCTTGCCTTGGCTGGGACGCTATGGGGGAACCCAGATCAAGATCCCGGCGTCGGAACGAAGTGGCTCCTAGGACTCGGGATTGAGCATCTTTGATGCTGTTCCGATAGGCCTGGTTCAAGGGGGCCTCCAGAAGTGGTGATTCAGGACTCCTCGGTCTATCTTCTCTCCACAGGGTTTCCTCCTCTGCCTTGTTGGAAAGCTGGAAGGTACTCTGACTACGCTGGAGAACGGAAGCTCTTCTGAGGGGCTTGGTCTCTGGGTGTGTGGGTCCGTAGCCACCATTTCCAACTCTCCTTGGGTGATACTCGGCCACATGCCAGGAAACCCCTTCAGGTTTGTTCTTACCCTCTTTAACCGGGTTTTCCCCAACACTTAGGGAACCTGGTTCCAGGAAACTTATTTCACCCTGGGGGTCTTCAAGGCTGATCATGGAGCTTCGACTACTGGGCATCTGTTCTAGCTTGTTGGCCCGGTAGATGTAGCTGCTCACGCTCCAGGGTCTCCGGGTCCCTTGTTCGCGTTGTTCAAACTTACTGACCTTCTCCAACACAGAGCAGTGGGGTTTCCCATAATGAGAGTTCGGGAGGGCATTGCCTGAACTCCGCCGTCTCTGGCTTGGGTTGGAAGCCTGCCCATGGCCCTCATGCCTTGGTTCAGAATTATGGACAGGTGGCCCCATAGTTCCTCCCTCAGGCCTTCCATGGGAAACTTGCCGATCTGAATGGTCCCATCGTTCGAGAACTGCCTTTTTGGGCTCTTGCTTCATTTTACTCATGTTGGCCATACAGGCTTGTCGACTGTCAAGGTTTCCCTCAGGAGGTCCCACTTGTATCTCCAGACTGTCTTGCCTTCTGGTGCTTTCAGAAATAGTCTGTAGAGGTGAAAGATTTGAATTTGCTTGACCACAAGTGTTCCAGGAGTCTTCAGCAAGGCCTTCTCTTTCTGGTCTTGGTTGGAGGCGGAAGTTTTGTGACTCCTCGAATTCAACCCTCCAGGGCTCCCCATTGATTTTCTGAGCATGGATCCTCAGGGCCTGAGGGGTGTGATGGTTGGAGTGCTGCACACTGTCGTGCACGCTTCCTCTCCCTTTGGGGAATGTATTGTTGCCTTCTGGAATCCTTGACTCATCTTTCCTCAGGGAGATACCCTTGAGGTTCTCAGTCTCGGATATGAAATGTGGCTTATAGGGGGAAAACTTGCCTGTGGGTTCTGACTTCTCCACCAAGGGGTTTGAGATATACTCTGGGGCCTGGTAGAAGATGTCAGCAGACTTCCTGGGACCATTCTGATTCCCATTCTCAAGAGCTGTCATCTTCTCACAAGTGTTCAGTGAGGCTGTAAAACCATGTTCCTTGGCAAGTGCTGGGCATAGCATCCCATTGCTACTCACAGAAGGCTGGGGCATCTGGGCAAAATGTGGTTCAGGTGAAGGTACAGGGTAGATGCCAGTAGGTAGCAGTGGCTGGCCTGGTTGGGTTGCTTGGATGTAGTGTTGCTTGGGTTTTACTGGTGGACTATTCTCTGGACTTTTCTCCAGGAGAGTGTGTAAATGTTCTTCCGGAAATGAAGCCTTTGAGGATCCAGAGAAGCTTGACTGGGGCCGGCCGTATCTGCTGTGCTCAAGGCTAGACCAGGAGCTGGGCCTCTCATAATGTCTGAGGATGGCAAAGCTGCCGCTCCGAGCTGGGGGTATGGGGGCACTCGCTTTGTGGGGTAGGTTGTTGGAGTTTGTCTCATGGGAACTGCAGTATTGTTGGTTCCAAGACAGTAGTGGCATCCTACCACCTCTGGAATGACCAGGCCACCTGTCATAGTCCTGACCATCCACTGATTCCTGGGATTCTCCACTGGGGCCAAGCAATGCTGAAGAGTTCACCTCATACTCTGCTGAGATGCCTCTCCTGGTATCATACACCGTCTTGACATAGCGGATGTCAGCCTGTCTCATCCCTTCTAATAGGTTGCCTTGGGCAGGTGTTGTGGCTGCTGCATCAGAACAGTCCTGGGCAGAGAGGCTCGTGGGGGGATACTCAAGGATGCTGGAACTGGTGGAGAAGGAGCTATAAGCAGAGTCTCTCTTGTTGTGGAGGTGGGTAAGCTGATCGATGCTGCTGGTGGACTTGGCAGGGGAGAGGAGGTGGCACGGGGGGTAGTTCCCACTGTGGTCCAAACTCTCCATACTTCCCTGGGAGCTATACTGATCAGGGCTCCTTCTTGGATAAGTATGGCCATAGTTAGAGACATCGCTTGTAGAGGAGCTGGAAGGGAAAGGAGAGAAAAACAATTAATAACAAAGGAGATTTATGATTTAGCAAACTCAGAAAGCTCTCAAAGAGATTCTTTGGGGCACCTAGGGGGCACAGTGGATAGAGCATCAGCCCTGGAGTCAGGAGGACCCGAGTTCAAATACAGACTGACCTTTACTAGCTGTGTGATGCTGGCAAGTTACTTAACCCTGATTTGCCTCACAAACAAAACAAAACAAAACAACCCCCCCCACACACACACACACATACACAAAATAAAAGAGACTCTTAAATGGTATATTTTTCAGAAGAATTGAGGAGCCCATAGAAATTTTTCCTTATTGGGATAAATGGAAAAAGGTACAGGAAAGAAGACTAGTCAAGTGTACCTGGATGACCCTGTCCCAACTTCTGTGAGTTACTTTCACTTAATCAAGCTTTACCTAAAAAGGACTCATAACTCATACTGAGTGAAGTGAGCAGAACCATGAGAATATTGTAGCAGCACACATAATATGTATGAGGACACAGTAACAGCAACATTGTGGAATGACCAACTTTGAAAGACTTCTCAACAGTGCAAGGACCTAAAACAATCTCAAAAGACTCATGATGGAAAATGCTATCCCTATCCAGAGAAAGAAATGTGGAGTCTGAATGCAGATCAGAGCAGACTCTTTTTCTTTCTTGTGGTTTTTCCCTTTTGTTCTGATTCTTCTTTCACAACATGACTAATGTAGAATGTAAACTTTTTTTTAGGGAAGGGACTATTCTGATTTTGTTCATTGTTTAATGAAATACCAGGCATACAGTAGGTACTTAATAAATGCTTGTTAAATTGTTGAATCTTTGCATTGGGTCTTCACTTCACTTTGAACCTCTTGGAAAGCATTCATATACTCATGATATACACAGTATTGTGGCATCATGTCTCATTTAAAACATTTTGTACATAGTTGTTTGCATATTGTAGCCTCTATTAAACTGTGAGTTCCTTGAGAATAAGGACTGTTTTTTTCTCTTTCTTTGTAGCCCCAGAACTAAACATAGTAGGTGCTTAATAAATGTTTATTGATTAACTGACCAACCAGACCGAGGAAGCATTAGAGGGTACTTTCAGGGAAATCTCAAACATGGCATAACTTGAAGGCACTCAGCTTTCCAGTCCGAAGGCATATTCTCCCTATTGTCTTTAACATCCAGTCCTCCATCCTCCACTGCACCATCCTCACCCCTTCCCCTTTCTGAAGTCCCAGAGCCATGGCTAAGGTTTGACAAAGGAAGGAAGATGAGCATCCATTGATTGACACGGCAGCTAGACCACTAGATGCCACTGGCGTGCCTTGGAAATGTGCCTGGCAAACACACACAGCTGAAAACTGTCCTGGTGACTGGGTTCCAAGTAGGCTGGGATAGGGCCATCTTCCGGAATAGCCGTTGCTGTCATAGAAAGCCTTCGGCACGAAACGAACGGATTACAGGATGATTTGTGAGGGTGATGGGAGAGAACATAGATTTCTACTGCAGCTTTTGAGGTAATGTGAGCCTTTCTTTCTCTAACCCCACCCCACACGGTGCTTTGGAGCTGACAAGTTGTTACATTAAGAAAAGTTGTTCTAGAAATGGAGGGGGCAGCTGGCATGAGAAGGGGCAGAGGTGGTGGGGAAAGTGGGGCCAGGTATTCTTGTCAAATCATCTCCAGAGCTGGGGGAAAAAGGAAAGTGAGAATTCCTCTCATGTAGAACTCTGCCTTTCCTTCTAACCAATCTGTAAAGGAAAAGAGCTGCACCAGACCAGAAGTTTTTAACTCAGCTTTCATAGAACCCCCAGGGATCCACAGAAAGATTTCAGGAGATCCATGAGTGTGGATGGAAGAAAAATGACAACTTTATTTTGACTGTCTCTAACTGAAATTTAGCATTTCTTTCAATAATGCAAAAACATTAGTCTGGGAAGGGGTCTATAACTTTTACCAGACTGCTAACAAAGTCAACTACATGAAAAGAATTAGGCTGAACTATATTCAAGGTTAGTCTCTGATACACAGAAACCACTTAGCCTCTCACTGCCCCAGTAATTTCCTGAAGCCTGTAAGATGGACAACAGGTGATTTACCTGCCTGAGAATCCCGGAAAATTCCCTATAGTAGGGAAATCACAGATTCTATTTTTAAAAAGTACCAGGGCAGATAGGTGGTGCAGTGAGTAAAGCGCCGCCCACAGAGTCAGGAGGACCCAAGTTCCGTTCCGGCATCAGACACTTAACACCCACATAAAATAACTAGCCATGTAACCTTGGGCAAGATACTTAAACCCAACTGCCTTCCAAAAGGCAAAAAAAAAAAAAGTACCATAAGTACAACTTATCTAGGTGATACAGTGGGTAGAGTGCTGGGCCTGGAGTCAGGAAGACTCATCTTCCTCAGTTCAAATCTGGTCTCAGACACTTCCTAGCTGTGTGACCCTGGGCAAGTCACTTCACCCTGTTTGCCTCAGTTTCCTCATCTGTAAAGTGAGCTGGAGAAGGAAATGGCAAACCACTCCTGTGTCTTTGCCAAGAAAACCCCAAATGGGGTCATGAAGACTTAAACATAACTGAAATAATAAGAGAATTATTCACATCTGTGGTGGTGGACAAGTTCCTTCAGGGCCAAGGGGGAAGGTGAAGAAGGTGAAAGATAGGAGGAAATAGGGATGGTGAGAAGGGAACATTGTAAATTCTATTTTCCTCCCAATCAAAGGCCACTCTGATAGACCGAATTCTCTCGATTAATTGAACAGTTTTCAATCTTGGATCCCAAGAGAGTCGAACAAGGAGGTGTGGGTGTGTATTCAGTGCTCAACAAATCCATTAGCTAAAGTATTCCCCTAGCCTATGGCAGTTTTATGACTCTCATTTATATGGGTATCAAAAGTCTGTTTACATTCCCTTTGTTCACAAACAAAAAGTGAAAAACATTCCCTTTGAACTCCCACCTCTGGAATTTTAGGAAAGGGCTAACCACCCCCACCCCTCCACCCCCCAGCCTTTGAATTAGGCTCCCAGGACAATCAGACAACCAACTGCTTCTAGTTCACTCAGGTTTCAAGTTTGTAGGTCAGGAGGAGTTCTGAGGTCTCTCTAATGGTTTTGGGAAGCTGACTTGGTCCTCTGCTAAGTGACAAACAGATTAAAAAACTATTTTGTGAAGAAAAGAGAGGAACAAAGAATGTTAGGGGGTAGGGAGAAGGAGGCTAAATCATATGGAAACCAAACAAAAAACATTTTCCCTCAAAAATGGCAACTGTTAACCTTTGGAAATCTCCCGCTGAACCCCATCACCCATGGAGGACTGTCAGAAATCATCATGATTTTACTTACAGACACTCATCATAATGACTGTACTCCAATAGGCAAGGCTTCCCTGCTGCCTCAGCCCTTTATTTTATGTGGGAATTTGGATTTATTTCTCATTGGGAGGTGGCCAATTGCAGAAGCAACAGAGATAAGGAATGTTGGCTAGCATTAAGCGTATCTTAGCAAGGAGGTTGGCATGGTCCTTGGGTCACCCCTTTCTATGCCTTGCTCCCCCCTCTCCCAGAAGAGTATGTGTTCAATCCATCTTCCATGCTTCAATTTTAAATCTTGCTGGAAGCTGGAGTTGTCTTCTTCTTGTATTTTTTTTTAAAATATTGCCATTTACACGACTAATGTGAAAATATTATTTTTTAAAAATTTTTTTATTTTTTAAATTTTAAATTAAATATTTTTTAAAAAAATATTGCACACCATCTTGGGGAGGAGGAGAAAATTTAGAACTCAAAATCTTGTGAATGTGTAAAACCAAAAATAAATAAATTAAAAAAATAAAAATAAAATATTACCATTTTAAAAAATCTACTAAAGTTCCATTAAATTCGACAAACACTTAGGTACCTGCTCCATGCAAGGCCTGGTGCCGGGTTCTAGAAAGAGCTAGATGATGGTTTGGTGGAGAATGAAGTAGTAGCAGTGTCAGGAGAAAGACTTTCTACCCCTACATTTACTCCTGGCTTGCCATGTGACCTTGAGAAACCTGGATAAAAGGCTTTTTTTGTTAATTCAGTGAGAAAGCTTTTTTTTTTTTTTTTTTTTTGCAAGTACAAATCCGGGAATAGTTCAAGATTTGTCTCTCTGGCTTTGGCATCTTTTGTCAATAGCTTTGGAAAACTCATTTAATCCAAGAGGAAGAAAGGCTCTGGTTAGAGCCTTAGGTTAGTGTCCCTGGAGTCAGGAAAACCTCCGTTTAGATCCCACCTCAGATACTTCCTAGCTTTGTAACCATGGGAAAGTCACTAAAAGCTTCATGTTCCGTTGGACTTGGTCACCTTAGCTCTGTAAGATGTAAATCTATGAGCCCATAATCTCTTCCCTAGCTTTTCCTAATTATAAGTTAGTCCCATTAGTAGCAACTGGCACATGGTAGGTGCTTATATTTCCTGCTTGACTTAAAATAAAATGGTATAAGATCCTAACTTATATTGGTAGGCTAACAACAAAATAGGCAATGACTTGAAAAGTAGGGAGATAAGAAAGGGAGAGGAGAAAAAATGGGAAATAGATCAAGTAGGATGTGTGTGCAGAGGGGGGAAAAGCAAAGATTAAAAAGAACATTCTAAAAAACAAATGGGTGTGCTTTTTACTCCAGCAGGCAAAGCATCTGAAATTTTCTCTTGGAAATAAAGAAGAAAGATGACTTTACTATAAGACAAAATTTGGTACTATTTCCCTAGCAAATAGGCTTTGGCAGGGAGAAAAGTTTCTATTTGTTGTTCTTTCTAGTGTAGTTTTAAAATGGTTTAATAGAGGAACAGCCAATCAGAAAATGTATAGATCCTGCAAATGAGCAGGCAGAAATTGGAATGATTCTGGATTCTCCACCTCCTACTCTGGGGAGTGATTTAACATCAGTTTCTGCTAATGTATTTAGTTTTGGGGAGGGAGGGATTGGGGGAAGGAAAGTGGCAAGAAGGGTGACTTAATCTTCAGGTTTCATAAAGAAAGTATAATCTTAATTTTTTTTCCAATACATGTAAAGCCAATTTTAAACATTCATTAAAAATTTTTTTTGAGTTCCAAATTTTCTCCCTTTCTCCATGAGACTGTAAGCAATTTGATATAGGTTATGTATGGGCAATCATGTAAAACATTTCCATCTTAGTCATGTTGTAAAAGAAGAAACAATTATGAGAAAAAAAAACATGAAAAAAATAAGGAAGTTGAAAATAGTGTGCTTCCATCTGCATCCAGATGCCATCAGTTCTTTCTCTGGATATTGAGAAATTGAGGAAGTATAATCTTATGGAAGAGAGAAAAGGCCACAGCCTGGGAATGATGGTGAAAGGGAGACTAGGAGAGAAGATTAGAAAAGAAGTTTCTGAAAACATCAGTTTTTAGAACTGGAAACATCAGTGGGAGAGAAAGCAACACCGTGGTCATTCTTTGAGTCCACTCAAGTCACAGCTGAGGTGCCTGCTACATACCTGGAATGATAATTTTGGTGCCAAGGAGTACCAATCGTGCCCTGAGATATTTGCATCATGCTGGCATCAGTCTGGTCCTCTCCAGATGTGGTTGAATGCCAGGAGTGTGGTCGGCTCACAGGGTCACTGCACATGGAGAGAGAGATAGAAAAAGTGCACTTTAGTGTCAGCAACATCTAGAACACAGACTCTTCATGAAGGCTAACACCTGCATTTAGAAGTTTAAGTTGCCATATTTTCTTATATTTCAAGGCAACAAGTACACACTTATAAAGGCTCTAGAGAACATTTCTACCAGTCATTCTCATATTGCTCCTGCTCATAAGATCTTCAAATGGCCAAGCTGCCCTAAAGTTGTTGCTACCATCATTAACCATTGTCATTGTTTTATCTCATTTGGCTTCAATTGTTCCATGGGTAAAATATGTGAATAATAACACTTGTTTCTTTTCAAGCTCTTGGCCAGTCTTAGGAAGATGAGTTATTGTCTATGGAGAGGTTGAGTTCTTCCTTTCTACTTACAGGTGAGAAAACTAAGGCATAAAATAAAGGACTTGCCTGGGTTTACACAGATAGTAAGTGGCTGGTCCTGGTGTCAGGAGACTCTCGTGTTCTTGGATCCAGGTCCAGTCCTCTATCTACTGCAGCAACTAGCTGTCTCATGTGAAGGGCAAGTCTATAGATTTTCACACATTGACCCCAGAAGATTTTGCCTTAATAACTGCTAGTCTAAGATTCATGTCCCCAAGCATTTTCCTAGAGTAACTTCCTCTGGTCTTGCTTCCATGCTCAGTCCTCAAACCTCACCTGAATCTGTGGGTATGCCTAGACTGTATGGTCGCCTATTTTCCTAGTCTAACCCATTCAGTTCCACCACAATTCAAGTCTCAGTTCTGACAAGAGGGAACTGAGGAGTAGGGACAGAGATCACAGAAGTGAGCACTGGAAAGAGATTATTTGATCTTTTCAATTTGTGCCAAGCTCACTGGGTAACATGAGATTGTACCATGACGTCAACTGTACAAAATTGAGCCCAGAGATTGCCTCATTAGCTCAGTAAAATTTTGTTTATGTACTCCTACTGACCATGTGTGCTCAACTAAAGCACCCACAGGGGTTGGGATGGTTTAAGGAAAGGAAATGGACAAAACTTAAGAACCCGAGAACTACAGTCTTTGGAGGAGAAACATTCCCACTTTTAACCCTGTGGTGGTGAGAGAAGAAAGTTAGCTGAGCTTGGTTGTAGCACAATAGTGGGTGAATCCTCTGTTTCCAGAGAGGCTGCTCGTGTTTTGTTTCCAGTTAAATGGAGTGTGTTTACTTAAGACTTAAATGAAAAACAGAAATTGAGGGAACAAACAGAAGCAAAGAGAAAACATAATTATTGCTTTCTGCAGATGAGAACTTAGGAAACTATAATGGGTGAAATAAAAAAATTAATTGAAACAATAAATTCAAAGTTATGGAATGTAAAATAAATGCAGAACAAAATATAAAGTAAATGTAGAATATAAAATAAATCCTTGTTGGTAAGATACAATGACTTTACACTACCAGCAAAATCCAAGACAGAGTTAAAAAAAGAAATGGCATGTCAAACCATTAAAGGAGGCATAAAATATTAGAATCTATCTATCCAAAGCACATCCCAAACTAGAATACGATTATAAAATATTATTTGTAGAAAATTTTAAAAATGACTTAACTATAGAAATATTAATTGCTCATGGGTAGGTCAAACCAATAATAAAAATTACAATAATAATGAAATTTACCTATTCAATACTGTACCAGTCAAATTACAAAAGGATTACATTATACAACTAGAAAAAATAATAACAAAATTCATAGAAGAAGAAAAGTTCAAGAATCTAAGGAATAATAATGAAAAAAATGGCAAAAATAGCAGGAGGTTCATTAGTACCAGATCTTAAAGACTGTTATAATAAAAACTTTTTTTAAAAAAAATTTGATACCGGATAATAAAGAGACTGATCAGTAGAGCAAATTAGGGAAACACAGCATCCTAGGGTTCAGAAAACCCAAAAGACCCTAGTCGCTGGGGTTAAGGAATTACTATTTAAGAAAAATTACTGAGAAAATGGGAAAGAAATTTGGTATAAACCAACCCCTCACACCATATACCAAGATTAATTCTAAATGGATATGTGTTGATATAAGTTGATAGACTTAGACATAAAAGGTCACAGACATCATAAATAAAGGACAAGGAAGAAATTACCTTTGAAATCTATGGATAAAGGAGGAGTTTGAGTAAACCAGTAATAGAAGGAATCACAGAACATAAAATGAACAATTTTGATTATATAAAGATCTAGATGCACAAAAATATTTTTAGCAGAACTTTTCATAGTGACATCAAAGCATAAGATAATATTCTTACCTATTAGAGAAGGGCCACACAAATTAGGACATGTAAATATAACAGAATACTACATAGAAATGACAGTTTTAGAGAAAATTAGGAAGAATTATGATCTGAGGCAGAATGAAGTTAGAACTGGGAAAACAATGTATTCAGTGACAACAGCATTAAAGAGAAAAATGACTTTGAAAGACTTTAGAACTCTGATAAACCAAGAGCAAAGAAGGCTGAAGAGAAATCATAACACCCTCTTCCAATCAGACAGGTAATGGAATTAAAATTTAGATTTGAAACATGGATATTTGGATATGAGCAATGCAAGAATTTGTTTTGCTGGACTGTGTTTGTCACCAGGGTTTTTAATTGCTTCACTGGGAGGGGAATGGGGGAGGACAGAAGAATAGAGGGAGGTAGAGAAAGTAAATGCTTGTCAAAATAAGCTTTTAAAAATGAAAATAAATTAGAAATAATGTAGTTTGGAGGAGTGTACTAGCAATGGGACAAGAGAGGTTAGAAGCAGGAAAAGATTGTACAGAAGGTGGCATTTGAGGTGAATGTTAAAGGAAAACAAAGATAAGTCAGAGGTGAAGAGGGAGCACCAAAAACATCCATTGCAAAGGAATGGAAATGGGAAATGAAAATGTTATTAGAGGAACACTTCAAAAATAAGAGATACACTAGATCTCTGACCTCAACTAACTTATATTCCACGGGGGGAGAAGACATGGATAGCGGGGACTGATCTACATTGGCAAAGGGGAGTTTCCTCATTGGAACTTCTTTACATTAATAACATCAGTGGCCCAGGGTCCAAATACCTTTGTGATTTTCCTTGTGAAGATCTGATCACGTCCCTCCCCTACTCAATAAATTTTAGTGTCTTCTTACTGCACAATGTATTCCATTACTTTTAACATGCCATTCCCCAATTGATGTACATCTCTTCAGTTTTCAATTCTCTGCCACCACAAAAGTGGCTGATATAAATATTTTTGTATTGATGGGTTCTTTTCCTCTTTCTTTGATTAGTTAGGATTTTGACAGACTTATGGCATCTCTAGGTTGAGGGGCACACAGTTTAGTCTTTTTGGAGAATTAATTCCAAATGCCTTCTGGAATGGTTGCACCAATTCATAAACCCACCAGCAGTCCATTGGAGTAGAGTGGCAGCCACAGGACCATAATCTCTTAACCTGTGAACTGAGTCTCAGATCCCACCTTTAGGGAACCTGTGCAAGTGTGACAGCCCTGTTCTTTGTGCCACGGCTGAATTTGAGATGTCCTCTTCTAGGTTAGCCTGACACAGCGGTGACTCCCGAGCCTGAAGACTGAATCCTAAGTTTCAGTTTCCTTCCACCTCGTGTGATCACCAGTTCTGAGGCCCTATTCCCTGGGGGCTGAGTTCGAGACCCCAATCCTGCTATTTTGTTCCTGGGGTTTAACTCTGCCATCCTGGCTCATACCTGTTCTACAGGTCCTGCCCTGTGCAAGAACAATGTGCTTGTGGTTTGGATTTGTGACCCTGAGCTTGAAAGATAACCCGGTGTGGTTTCTCCTTAGATTTTATCACGACTTTGTCTCTGACACTTGTCAGAGATCTTTGGTTGTAGTTTTCAGGGAAGCTGGACTGCAATGCTTCCTCTAACTCCGCCTTCTTGGCTGGTCTCTGGCTTGGGTTTCCAGCCTCCTTATACTTTGATCCCCTTTGGGGCACTCAACAACACAGCCTTCCTACCTATCTTTCAGTTTGTATTTTTATGTATGTTTGTTCTGCATATCTGTCTCCTATGATAGAAGGTAAATTTCACATAATTCCATTCTTTGTATTTCTATCTCTTGTCCTAGCATGGTGTGAGGTACACGATAGGTGATTATTAAAATACTTGTTGATTGAATGAAGAATTCCATATGCCTTCAGATTGTGTAGCATCTTGAATTTTTAGAATAAGGAAATCTTTTCTAAAGCACATTATACTGGTATATTGAGAAAAATCAAAACATAACCCATTCTCCTTGTCTACTCTATATTCTCTCTCTCCCTCCATGATTCCTTTCTCTCTCTCCACAATCTAAATTTTTCCTTCACACAAAATTTGAACAGAGCCCTTTTGTTCTGTTCTGTACCATAAGACAAGAAACTCAAGACCACACAATGGAAGAGATTGATAAAACTAGATTGTTAAATGACAAAATATTGCCCCTGTGTGGACCCTCCTGAGATGCTACTGTTAGAACACAGAGACATTTGGGGATATTTTTGTTATACCTGTATCTTGGAGGCTTCAGTTCAACTCAGCTATCTATTGAGTACTTAGTACATTCCTTCCACTGTGTTAAATGAGATCTGTGATACAAAAACAATATATGACCTGGCCCTTGCTTTCAAGGATCTTCTACTTTTGTTGGGGATAAATAGACTCATTCCTACAAAACAGGGAACAGGGCAAGACTATTTAAAATTAATTGTCAAAGTGAAGATGATCAAAGGTCATGATGCATGAAATATAAGAGGTGACCAAGCAAGGAAGTGACTGGTCTTACCTGGATCTAGCCTAAAGTCTTTCTAAAGGAGGAAACTTGAGATGGGTTGAATATGTGTTGATAGAAAAAGGCAAATAATGCTTGAAAAATGAACATGCTGTAATTAACATTCCTTTCCTTTAGATAGAAATTCAGTCTAAAGCTATGACCAAACTGAGTGTATTAAAAGCATGCTGACCATTAACTAGGTAAAAGGCTAATGAGTACCCAGGAGAATTGACTCAAGATGGCCGTCACCAAATATAAGTGGGCTGATCTAGGACATCACTGTTTAAGTCCAAGTTGGGTTTAGTAGAGCAATTTAACTATTTTCCAGGGTGTGTTATACAATCTGTTTCAGTTTGGCCTTTATGTGGTCAAGGACAGCCTTCTGCTTGGGCTCATGGCCATACAAAATGAAATCTGATGTGAACTCTCTAAATTAACATTACAGTCATTCAGTAAGCATTCACTGAACACCCACCACGTGAACAGCTTTGAAGGGGATAATTTGTGTGACTATAAAAGAACATCTTCTATGGAATATTCTCTTTGGGCATGCACCAAAGGGGTACTCTATGAGCCAATGACACTGGCCTCTTTGCTGTTCCTCAAACTAGACACTCTAACTCTCTACTCCGAACATTCTCACTAGCTGTCCTTCACATCTGAAATGTTCTCCCACCTCATCTTCACATCCTGGCTTCTTTCAAGACTCAGCTCATACCCCATCTTCTACAAGAAGCCTTCTCCAATCTCCCTTAATACTAGGGCCTTCCTTCCAAGATTACTTTCATTTTACTCTGTACATATCTTGTTCATGCATAGTTGCTTGCTTGTTGTCTTCCCCATTAGACTGTGAGCTCCCTGAGAGCAGGGACTGTTTTTGCTTGTCTTAGAATCCCTAGTGGACTGGCACACATCAAGTGCTTAATAAATGCTTTTTCATGTGACTTGACTTACCTGATACATTAGCCTGGATGACAGTGTCCAGTAATCCCTTTTATCCAAATGGGGAGGGGGCTTTAGGGAATACCTTAGCAAGCCTAAGGGTGAGAAGGCCTTGGCTTGGATTGCGTTGAAGGATCCCCTACTGTCCCAGAGCTGGATTTCACAGTATTAATATGATTATGATATTGTTGTGGTATTATAATATTGTATTAGAGTCTATATTATATAAAAGATACAATATTACATATAATATTTGTATAATACAGTGTTATACTGTGATTATAGTATTATATTATTATAGTAGATTATTATGTGATCTATTCTGATAGATGGCTTATTGATCATGTTATCAACCCCCTGTTTCAGGAGCTACAAGCAAAATTATCTCTGGGAGAGGGCATCATCACCATATGCTCAACTAGTAGGGCATCTGACTTTGTGCCTATTGTCCTACCATCCATAGAGATCTTATTTGCACGTTTTTTGTGTTTTTTTTTGCCAGTCGTTGATCTCCCACTCATTCACAAGTTGGTCTTCCCATAGTTATATAATTGTGCTGCTTTGTCTGAAGACTAATTGTCCTCTAGGCATTGATCCTTAGGCTTGGTAATGTGTGAGGGTGGTGTTGCACAGATCTAACCTATCACTTTAGGAATTTCACCCACTCCCTTTCAGAACCTAAAATGGTCATTCATCTTTCTGAATCCAAGTATGTATACCCCCTCATTTAGCTCCTTTAAAAGGAGGTCTCTATGTGAAGCATATAATGGATTCAATTAGCTTTGCAATACTAAGTCATGGAGAGCTCTCCAAGTCCAAGGAACTTGACTGCAGAAAGATGCTTCCATGTTAGTTCCAATGGGCTATGCCTTCAGTAGCCACCCTGCTCTAGTGACTCATCAGATTGCTGATTGAATTTCTCTTGTGATGTCCTAGAAAGAAATGGAATGATTGTCTAAAGAGACCCATGTGGATAAACAAGGAATCCACCAACTAACCAACTTACATTTAAAAGACACAAATTCAGAAGATAGAAACAAGGGAAGATGATAGAAAACAGATAAATTAGTGTGATGTAAAAATAGTGTCAGGTGGGACAGTGAATAAAGCACTGGCTCTACATTCGAGAGGACCTGAGTTCAAATCTGACCCCAGACACTTACTATCTGTGTAACCCTTGGTTACACAAGTCACTTAAGTCTTGATTGCCTCAAAAAAAATGTAGCCTCAGGACTGTGGAAACTTAGAATGAACCTGTGAAGGAACCCTTTAAAAAATTATATTGGAAAAACGAAAAACAACAAGTAAGGGTAAATAAAAACAACTAATTTGAGCAATTGGAATGAGGGTTGCTAACTGAGAAATCATATCTAGTCAACTTTCATTTTATGTTTTCCTTTCCAAGAATTCTTTTTTGGATTGTAAAAGCAAGTACAAAAATGGCTGGTAGGTTTGGCAAACAAAATTATATTAAGAAAGGATCAACTGTCCATGATAAATGACATCTTAGATTACTGAAAAGAACTGGAAAAAGTGATTGCTGAGTCATTGTCAGTGATCAGTTGAAATTCTTGGAGAACAGAAGAGTTACTGTGAGATCAGAAAAGGGGAAATTCTCCAGTTTTCAAAAAAGGGAAGATGATAATGGTTTGAGCCCTAGAGGGTGAGTTTGACTCAATTCCTATTAATATAATCTAGGACATTATCTAAAGGGATGGTTAGTGAACAGCTAACAACTAAGTCTCAAACCTCTGGTTAAGATGGCAATATGTAAGGCAACAAAGGAGCCCAGCTTACCCAAACACACTCCAGAAAATATCTGAAAAGGGTCCTAGGTTGACTGGTTGGCTGTTGTTCTTCATTCTCAAAGAGGACCAAAATAGTATCACTATATCAGTGTCAAGGTATAGTGTGTTTTGACTGTGTTTCTTGCCCTTTGTTCTTGAAGAGGATCATGACAACATGGAGGTGATGCCATGACATACAAGTGAATTGGATTTAAGTGAGGGAGGCTGTGCAAGGTCACCAGCCTCAATTTCTCCTCTGGAGTCATCTGGGTCCAGGGGCCAGATATAGAACAGGATGACTGGAGATGGCCCTCATATGACTATGGCTGATCAGACCAATACAAACTTGGGAGGCTCTAACCACAGGTTGGGCACAAATAGTCCATATGAACATCTGGAGTATAGTTGTCTCTAAATTTGTACATTTCATTTTTCTTTTGAGCTGCTGCAATTCCATTTTGCTCATAGAGAATAATGATTTCTTTGATGTGGGTCCATCCACTGCACCACTGAACACCTATCTAAACCTAGATCTAGTACTATGTATGCTGGAGAAATGCTAGCAGTCTCTCCTTTAAGATAAGGGGCAACCACTACTATTTGATATGGTTCTAAAAATGATAACTCTAACAATGACAAGAAATGAAACAGAAGGAACACACATCGTCAAAGAAGAAACCCAATGATTACTTTTTGAAGTTGACTTGATGGCTTACTGGGAGAACTCTAAAGACTCAAAAACTAGTTGAATTAAGTCAGAACTCCAGGAAAGAAGCAAGATAATAACCCCACTAAAAATCAGTCTTCTCTTATGTTACTAATAAAATCCAGAAGAAAAGGAAAGAAAATTCCATTCAAAATAACTACAGAAGATATTAAATACATAACCAATGTACTCACAGGAATTGCAACTATGCCTACAAAATATTCTTTACAGAAATCAAGACAAGCCTAAATAATGGGAGAAACATTAATTACTCACATTTGGGCTATGACAATATTATATAAATGAGAACACTATTTAAATTAATTCACAGGTTCCGTGCTATGCCAATCAAGCTATCACAAGGCTAATTTATAGAACTAGAAAAAATAGCAAATGATGATGATGATGATGTATATAAATAAAAAGCAAAGAATCTCAAGGGAAGAAAAGGGACCTAGCAGCTGTAGATCCCAAAGCCACAAAGCTGCAGGCTCTCAGAACTGTTTGGTACTTAAAAAAACGTTGACCAGTAGAAAAGATAAGCTCCGTAAGAAACAAGAGTACACTGAGTATAGCAGCACAATATTCAAGAAACTTAAGGACCCTTACTGGTATAAGGATTCACTTTCCAATAAAAAAAATTACTGGATAAACTGGAAAACAGTCTGGCATCAGCAGAAATTAGTTTTAGATCAAGAATTCACATAATCTACCACAATAAGGTTCAAATTCATGTTGTTGCTGTTGTCAGTTGTTTTGGTTGTGTCTGATTCTTCATGACCCCATTTTGGGTTTTCTTGGCAAAGATACTGAAGCACTTTGCCATTTCCTTCTCCAGCTCATTTTGCAGATGAAAAAACTGAGGTAAACAGGGATACGTGACTTGCCCAGGGTCACAAAGCTAGTAAGGGTCTGAGATCTGATTTGAATTCAGGTCTTCTGATTCCAAGTCCAGCAATCTTTCCACTGCACCACTTAGCTGCCCCCTCAATGTAAACATCATTATAAAAAATAAATCAGGAGAATAGGGGAGGAGAAATGTTTCATAACTATGGCTATGGATATTTGTGTCCAAACAAGGGATAGAGAGGAAGCATCGCAGGAGATAAAACAGGCAATTGTGAGTACATACATTTCATTTTTTTTCCAAAACAAAATAAAGCAGGAAGATATATAAGTGAAACTGAGAACTGGAGGAATATTTTTTAAGTTTCCAGTAAATTTACTTCATAAATATCTAATATCCAAAATATTAAGGAGAACTTTAAAAATATTTAAAATCAATAAACATTCACCAATAGAGAAATGGTTAAATAGCAACATGCAGTTCTCAAAAGAAGAAAGGAAACTATGAACAACCATATTAATAAAATGTTTTAAATTACTAGTGAGCAAAAATTCAGATTTGTACAAACCTGAAGTTCTACCTCACACCTACTGGATTGGCAAAGTTGATAAAAAATGGGAAATGACACTTGGGATTGCAGGAAGTTCAGTATACTAATGTACTGTGTGTGGGAGGAGCTATGAATGATCCAGACATTCTGAAAACTGTGCATACTCTTTGACCCAGCAACACCACTACTAGGCATGTACCCCAAAAGAACAAAAGAGGGAAAATAATTCTATGTAAAAAATATGTATAACAACACTTTCTGTTACAGCAAAGAATTGGAATCTATGAAGAGTGGAAAGTGAATGGACAAATTATGACATAGATATGTAAAACTATTGTGCTGTAAGGTTGATGAAAAGGTCAGATTTGGTGAAACCTGGTAGGATTTAACAAACTAATACAGGGTAAAGTGAACAGAATGAAGAGAACAATTTATATGGTGATGATAACACTGTGAAGGAAAATTAACTTGGCAAGACTTAAGAACCATGATCAATGAATGCAATGACCAACCATGACTCCAAAAGTCTAAGGAAGACTCACTCTTCTTTCCTCTGGGCATAGAGAGGAAGAAGTAGGGATGCAATAATGAGACAGAAATTTTTGCAGACATGGTCAATGTGTGGATTTTTTGCATATAACTATGTTTTGTTACAAGGAAGAACTTCTATTATTGTGGAAGAAGGGAGAATTATGGGGGAAATGAGGGACAGTGATAGAAAAAGAAAAGAAGAAATCAAAGAAATTTTTTTAAATGTACATAAGAGAAGAGAAGGAAATTCAGCTGGGGCACAGACAAGCAAGGAAATGTTGGAACTATTGTGTTAAATGTGATATATGCTTTAAAAAAGCTGTATGCTGTAGCTTCATGTTGCCCCCAAACAATCCTATGTGTTTTTTGTAAGGAAATGTTTGTGTTTGTTGATGTATGTGAAGTGCATAATAATATTTTTTTTTTTAAAGAAAAAAGAAGTGGGGGCGGCCAGGTGGCTCAGCGAGTAAGAGCACCGGCTCCAGTGTAGGGATGACCTGGGGATCAAATCTGGGCTCAGATACTCAGCACCACACCCAGAAATAACTGGCCATGTAACCTTGAGCAAGTTACTTAAGCCCGATTGCTTAAAAAAAAAAGAAAAAGAAAAAAGAAGTGATAACAATAATCTTTCATAGGTTCACTAAGAGGTGATGTCAGATGAACTGTATTCTCTTTCTCAAAAGGATTTCATTCAACCCAGAGAATAGTGTAGATGGAGGTTACATAAATTTTAGAAAAGCATTCGACAAAATCTCTCATGCCCTTTTTTTTTTTTGTGGAAAAGATGGAAAGATATGACCTGGAAAATTTTTACAGCTGGTTGAATCTGAACCAGTTTGGCCAAACCCAAAGATTAGTCACTGATGATATGCTGTCAGCTTGGAAGGAGGTCTTCAGTGGAGTGCCCCCAAGGATCTGTACTTAGCCTAGTGCCATTAGATATTTTAAGTTCTTTAGATAAAGGCACATATTGCATGTGCACCAGATCTGGAGTCAGGAAGCCTCATCTTTCCAAGTTCAGATCTAACCTCAGATGCTTACTAGCTGTGTGACCCTAGGCAAATCACCTAACCTTGTTTGCTTCAGTTTCCTCATCTGTAAAATGAGCTGGAGATGGAAATGGCAACATTCCAGTATCTTTGCCAAAAAAACAACTCCAAAGTGGATCACAAAGAGTCACACTGAAAACAACAACTACAAATACCATGATGTGCCTTCCCCCTCCTACATGTTTGGAATTGAGGAAGACACAGCACACAACATTCTCCCACTGCTACATAAACCCACAAAGAATCTATGGGAACACAGAGACCAATTTACAGATTAGCATTTTTTTTAAATGCAAGCAAAAACAATGAAATTTTTCCAAACAAATGAAAAAAGTGGATTTTGCAAGTCAGAGACCTGGTCTCTTCTGTGATTTTTGAAACCAACCATATTTGCCAAATATTTTCTCTACTCTTTCACCAATCTACTTTGTTTTAAACAGTACCATTTGCTTCCCTCTCTTTAACTTCTTTCTCTTCTCTTCTTCAGTGGAAAAATTATGATTGCTATAAGGAAATGATTCAGCTGCAGAGAAAGGACCATAATGGAAACCAAGCATATATTAAACACTAGATGCCAGACACAGTGACTCAGATACATTATATAAGCAGAAATAAAGGCAGTCTCTACCCTCAAAAAACTTACATTTTAGTGGACAAAGAAAACATGCAGAAACAAGCAGAAAAAGTGGAGGCTATGATTATTCATGAAATAAACCATTTTGATCCAGTTGAAACCTGAATGAAAAATGAACAAGTCCTCCTAGTGAAAATTTGAAAACACAGAAGTTGTTTAGAGTTGTACAATAGGAAGAGTTCTCACTGGCTTTGGAGCCAGAGGACCTGGGTTCAAATCCAGCCTCTTACACTTATTTGACCTTGGGCAATATGGTTCCCTTCTCTTGGCTTTGGTTTCCTCATCTGTAGAAAAAATGACTTGGACCAGAGGACTCCCTTCCAGCTCTCAATCTATGATGCTGTGATGAAGAATAGAAATGGTAGGTCTTTGGTGTCTATAAGAACAAGATTTCTATGGAAGAATTTAAAAATAAGAAGATAAATTTTTAAAAAAGATAAATTAAATATAAGAATATACACATATATACACCCATCATGATAATGCTGGGAACGAACAACTCTAATAAGCATTAAAAGAGTGCTTCCTCATTTACTTTCAAGTGAACAAACACCAAGCAAAAACTGGAAAAACCAGCCTCTGACCACTGCAGATATTTCTGATGCTCTTACGCTTGGTAATAAAGTATACTTCCTTTTGAGAAGTAAAAGTGTCCATAGCTGGACGTGTAAAAAAAGATCAACGTGTTTCTTACTTTTGGCTGCCTATAAAATGTGAAGGAATCATCCCTGATATCACCTTGTGACCATGGGAAGAGAGAGACAAAGACAAGGATGACCTCAACAGTGTGAGAAATGGATTCATGGGATTTCGAGCACAAAGGGACCTGAGGGATGATCTAGACCAAAGTCTCTCATTTGCCCAGATGAGATCCCAAGGGCTGGGAGGTGACTTATCTGAAGTCCTGGTCATAAGGAGCACAGCCAGGGTCCTGACTCCAGCTCTAGTCTCCCTAATACACCACAATTTGGAGTTTGTATCTAGTTTCAAGGTTTAACAAGACAGACTATTCCTTTCTCTTATAAATTTTGAGATGATGTCTCAACTAGATTCCCTTTATTCTACTGTAGGTGGCCGCAAAGGCGGAAGGACTTGGTGACCTATACAGCAGGAATGTGCTTGGCACCTGGCACCTGGCACCTGAGGGAAACAGGATGATGGTTGGCTCGTCTCGGATTCCTCAGGAGAAACTGTGCCAAAGTCTGTACGCAAAATGGCAAAGTAAATATCGCATGCTAAATCCAGCTCCTGAAGCACAGGACAGGATGCACGTCGTTGTCGGTTCTGTTCTTAAGAGGGGAGCAAGGAAGGACGACTGCTTCCTGATCGGAAAAGCAACAAGTACCTAGGACAGCAGCAGCTGGGGCTCAGTGCATGGTTTAGAAGGAATGGTTTAGAAACAAACTTTTTTAAATTTTATTTTTAATTTATGGAATAAGAAAAACATTTTCCTAACATAGTACAATGAAAAGATGATTGTACATGAAACTACAAACACACCAACTTGCTATTTCTTTCAAATATATAAGAAAAAAATCATGTTAATTTTTTTCTTTTAAAAAAATTTATAAATATTCTGAGTAAAACTCTTAATCCCTAGCTGAAATGTGTGGGTATTCTGTGTGTGAGTGTGTGTGTGTGTGTATGTACACTCACACACACATATATCCTGTATACATTTTAAAATATTTCCCTTAAAAATACATCATGGACATTAAAAAGATGTTTTAGTAAAGACCTTTCAGATGCTCTGAATGATTTTGTTTTGCCCACAATATGTAAAAATTAAGAAGATGGGGGAAAACTCAATGCACAAAGCTTACCTGGGAGCAACCACAAACAGCCCTGATGACAGGTCTGTGGCTAGCTTGATAACATGCCCACCAGGTGTTGCTGAGAAGCTGTTGTTTTTTTTTTTTTTCTTCAGCTCCTGGGCCTGTTTTGCAACTCTGGGTTGTAGAAGTCTTCTCAGAGCTTCCACACCAGCCTCAACTGTGCTGAATATGCTAGCCTTTGGATGGCCTGGAGGGAGTCTCATCCCCAGCTGTCCCTTGAAGCTTGTCCAGTGCAGCCCGGTTCTAGCTCTCAGGGTAGGAAAATGTTCAGAATCAATCCTTCCCAGGATGGGTTAATCAGATGCTTGAACAGCCCACTCAGTGAAAAAAAAACAACACATGCACCCTTTATTCTTGTGGAGAAAGAAGGTCAATCAAGGGGGAGAAGGAAAATCTCTGGTTGGCAAAATATCTCTCAGGAAAAGCAGAAAATTACTTTCAATGTGTTCCCAGGCTAGGAGTGTAACCTCCTCCACACACAAAAATGACACTGTCTGCGGAAGTCTTCAGCTGGGGCTTTTAAAGCTTCCAACAGAGTTCAGGAGACAAGTCTCAGGCCATTAATGAGAAAACTCTATGACCTGTGTCTCTCTCTTTCTGCCTATACTTTGTCTGGGTAACACAGGAACCTAGAGGTGGAAGGGGCATTTTGTGTTGCCCCTCCAGTGAAAACAGCCAATTTGGAATTCTCCTGAGGCATTGGTCTCCAGTAAGTTAGAGCTCACACCTCTCAGAAGCCAATGTGCCTGCTGGTTTCTAGGAGGGTGCAAGATCTGTTGCCAAGGCCACCAGGGCTGCCTGAGCTGCCTTTGATGACTTCTGTGATTTTATGCTGTATTTCCATGTTTCTCCCCATGTACTGCTGGAAGACAGGAACTGCTTTGTGTCCCTAGCATCAAGTCTGGTGCCTGATACACAGAAGAAACTTAAGAAAGACTTCCTCAATTGAATTGAAGTTTGTTTTGGCTTGGGGTTTTTTTTTTTTTTGGAGGCAATTGGAGTTATATGACTTACCCAGGGTCACATAACTAATAAGTGTCTGAGGCTGAATTTGAATTCAGGTCCTCACTACAGGAGTAGTGCTCTATCTACTGAACCTCTCAACTGTCCTTTTGAGGGGTTTTTTTGCCTTTTTTATTTTGGAGGGCAATTGGTGTTAAGTAACTTGCCCAAGGTTACTCGGCTAGTTTTTTTGTGTGTGGGTGGGTGTTAAGTGTCTGAGGCCAGAACCGAATTCGTGTCCTCCTGACTCCAGGGCCGGGCGCTTTACTCACTGCTCCACCTAGCTACCCCCTCAACTGTCCTTTTGAAATGAACTTTGAGGAAAGGGTTCACAACATCCTCTTTCAAAGGGCAAACACTGTTTCTGTTCATCTTGGCTAGGGCAGAAGAGCTCTCAGCATACCACTACCTACAGCGTGGAGCTCAAGAAGTTTTATTTGACATTCGTGATATGATTAGAGGCAGTGATCCATCGTGGGAGACGGGGCATGGGGTCAGGTCCTGTACCTGCTCCATACTCTATGTGACCACAAGATTACAAGAACAAAAGAAAAGGAACAAAATCAGTTAAAAACCACCAAGCTTGGAGTCCAACCTTTTTTCCTTCCCTTGCCCAGTCTTCTCACCCTGCTGCCTCATTGTGGCTTACAGAACCAGTGTCTAGGAAGTCCTGCCAAACAGTAACACCTTCAAGGACAGGACCAGGGATGGACTGCATTTTTGTCCCATATGAACCAGCCTGGCTCATGACCAGAGTACTGGACACCAGGTGACTATTTGTTGTTGTTATTTTTACCAGAGCAACTCATGAAACTGTCCATTAATCTATAAAGGGGCTGTGACCTGCCTTGATGGCAGGAATACCCACACAAATTAAATCATGGAACCTTAAAGAATTCCTTCAGGATGCTATCCTATAGAGGCACCGATCACATGACAAAAGAAACCCAACAGAACTGCTCCCTGGACCACGTCCACTTCTCTGTTGGCTGTTTCTGTTTCCTGGAATGATGTCCTTTCCCCTTTTTGCTTACTGAACTTCCTCCTCATCCTTTAAAGCCTAAATGAAGCATTTCCTATTTCTTCCAATAACAACCCTTCCCTTGTTACCCCCATGGTTAGGACTATGGGCCTCTTCAAAACCTGAGAGTTATTTATATTAATCATTCACCCACTGGAATAAACCTACATGAGGGCAAAGCCAGAGTCTCATTCAAACTTTATTTCCCTTGGGGACTCTCACACAGTAGGTGTTGTAGAAGTTTTGAAAGAAGTGATTTGGTTTTTAAGAATTCCAAGTAAAAAAATAGCTAATGGTGAGGGTCTATGTGGCCTTGGCAGTTGGCAAGGACTGGCCTCAGTATTCTGGAATATTAATCAGTAAGCTATTATACCTTCCTATTAATTTGCTGGATTGTCCCTAACAAGCCCTGGGGGCTTTGGACTCTGAAAGGCAGGGAGGAGATCTTGCAGAGACTTTGGAAATAAAGACTATGGTAAGGGGACAGAGGGTACTAGTTGGCAGAGTGAATAGAGTACCCAGCTAGGAGTCAGGGAGACCTGAGTTCAAACAATTCACACCAGAGTTAGAAAAATAACAGGAAGAATACACCTTTGTTCTCAAGGAAAACAGTTAGATGGTGTAATAGATAGAGCACCTTCCTGGAGTCAGGAAGACCTGAGATTAAATCTAGTCTCAGAGACTTACTAGCTGTGTGACCCTGGGCAAATCACTTCACCTATTTGCCTCAGTTTCCCCATCTAGGGATAATAACAGCTCCTATTTCCCAGGGTGTTTGTGAGGATCAACTAAGATTTATAAGGTGCCTGGAACATAATAGGCACTAAATAAATGCTAGCCATTAAAATTGCAATTATTATTTTCATTAGGTGAAATGAATACACTTCACGGGTCACAGTTTGTCACCTGTAAAATGAAGTGATTAGACAAGATAACCTATAAGAATCCTTCTAATTTATAATTTATTACTCCTTACAATATTTTCTTTTTCTTTTTTTGGCAAGGCAATCTAAACTCTTTTGGGGGTGAGGCATTCAGGATTAAGTGGCTTTCCCAGGTTCACACAACTATTAAGTGTCAAGTGTCTGAGGCTGGATTTGAACTCATGTCCTCCTGACTCTAGTGCTGGTGCTCTATCCACCTAACTGTTGTTAGTTAAGTGATGTTAAGTATTCTAAAACACCTTGTTAGCTGGAAGATACAGTTCAAAACTTGTCAATATTCTTTTTTTTTTATTGAGTGTGTGCATGCATGAATGCACACACAAACCATATGCCTTACACTAAATTGTTTGGGTAGGATACAATCCTTTACAATGTCTTTAGTCTTGAAGCCTTGCTAAATGGTTCTCTAATTATGACTTAGAAATGAATAGGTCTCACCTAGATGCTGAAAGGGGCAGCTAGGTGGTCCAGTGGATAGAACCTGGTCTGGAATCAGGAAGACCTGAGTTCACATCTGGCCTCAGACACTTAACTTACTAGCTTCGTGACCCTGGGCAAATCACTTAACCCTCTTTGCCTCTTTCCTCACATATAAAATGAGCCAGAGAAAGAAATGGCAAATCATTCCAGTATCTTTGCTAAGAAAATCCTATTTTGCATCACAAAGAGTCAGACGTGACCTTAACAAGAAGATACTGAATCACAAATTACAACTCTGATGGACCTTCATTCAGCAGTTATTCTACAGATATCTGAGAAAATTTATTAAAGTCATAGACTGAGTTTAGTCCATGGAGATTCTGAAGAGCAAAATGTTCCATTCCTCCTCGGAGATGGCCACTTTCCTTTTTGGACACATCCTAGCTGAACTCTCAAGGAGCCTTCATTGTGCAGGACTTAAATTTTCCTCAGCAGGCAAGGAAATACAAACCCACTTGCCAAGCTAAACTCAGAAGTGTGAACATGGATTATTTTTAGGGTGGACATATGCTCTATTCCCAGAAGATGATTATGTCATGTCCGTTCTGACAATGCAGAAGAGTGACATCTTAGGTAATGATCGTTACCATCAATAGGGATACAAGGTGAGATAATTGGGGGTGGGCAAAAAGGCAGCATTTAGGGTTATAGAAGCATTTGGATAGCTCCTGTACACTTGACCTGTGCCAAGTTATAAGGTATTTCCTCTTCATCTCTCCTTCCCTTCCTCAACCAACCTACTAATCTCACAACCTTACAGCAAGGAGGGCTAAGATTCTACCCATACACACAGACAAGTGCAAAAACTCCTAAGAGGGACAAGACTAGTGGCGTTTTAATATAGCTCTGAAATGGTCTACAATTCTTCAGGGGGGAAACAGTGGCTTAGGATTGTGGATCTAGAATTGGAAGGGACCTTAGATGCCAGCTCATCCAAATTTCTAAATTTACAGAGAAAAACAAAGACCCAGGCAGATTGAAGATTTGCCCTAGGTCACACAGTAATTGTCAGAGGTTGGATTTGAACCCAAGTATTTCTGGCTCCCATTCTAAAGAGGAGGCTAACATGCTAACAACATATATACATCTATCTATCTATCTATCTATCTATCTATCTATCTATCTATCTATCTATCTATCTATCAAGATATATAATATATATTTTATATATCCAAAGGCCAGGGAAGGCATGTAATTTGCTCAAGTCCACACAAGTCCTGCTGCCTCTAAAAATTCTTCCATAATAGTCACTTCCCATTATTGTCCTTTTCAAGGCTGACCAAGACATACCCTGATTTTAAATGTTCAAATCTAGTGGGATTTTCTACACAAACACCCATACCCCTCTGACACAGCTCCAGCTGTCTCTGGCTGGCTGTTACTCAGAGAACAAGAGTGGTGGAATGTGACACTGGAGGGGGCTCTGGCTTCTTCAGGGCCCCTCTCTCATTCTTTCTTGTCTGCCTCAATTTCACGGTACTGCTTCCGAAGGGAAACAGAGAGCAGAGAACAGGAAAGCTGGAGACCCCTGCACTGGGAACTTTTGGTCTCTTTTTCAGTAAAAAAAATTGCCATTAAAATTTCTTCTTTGCTGGATATTTCTCAGTGCATGAGAAAAGAGGCAATCAATTGCACTACTAGTATGTTTTCCTTGAATGTTATGGTCAAAAAATTCACTACTGAGTGGTCATCGCAGTAAGCACCTGGGTGATGAAGTGGGGAGTGTTGGATTTGAAGTCAGGAAGAACTGAGTTTGGAAGCCTGCTTTGGGCACTTTTAGACCTGTGGCCTTGGGCAAGTCACATGAACTCTCTAATAATGCCTGCCTGACAAGGATGTTGAGAAGATCAAATGGTAATAGGTGACAAATGTAAAATGCTTTGTAAGCCTTATGATTATTTCTATAAATGCTGCTATTATTATCCATTATTGCTACTATTCTTCCAGTGATGGGTCTCTCTTCACTGAGCTAGGTAGGTCCTGGGAAATCTGACATGGGACCACATTACAAACTTGTATGACAGTCTGCTGGGGCTTGTGAACCACTGTCATAGCCTTCAAAGACCAGGGGTCATCTCCAAGCCATGACAGGGCACCCAAAGGGGATCAAGAAAACAGTCCAGCTGTTCAGACAGTTGGCAGGTAGGTAGAGATAAGAATGGGGAATGATACTATAGGTGGAGAAGTGATAACACAGCACTTCAGAAGCAATTCCAAGTATTAAATAAACACAATATTTTTATAAGTAAGAATATCTTGATAAAGATTAAGTCCTTATTCAATTTCTTTTTTTTTTCTTTTTTTGGGGGGAGGGGCAAATGGGGTTAAGTGACTTGCTCAAAGTCACACAGCTAGTAAGTGTTAAGTGTCTGAGGTCAAATCTGAACTCAGGTCCTCCTGACTCCAGGACTGGTAGTGCTCTATTCACTGCACCACCTAGCCACCCCCTTATTCAATTTCTAATACAGTTTCATTGGAGGATGAGAAGGAATGTGTTTATGGATCCAATGTTTAAAACCCACTTTCCACCGGGTTCATTCCATACACAACTTTGATTCTCCCCAGCTGCTAATGGCTCCCCATTAAAATGACCCCATTTACATGTATATGCAGTCTCTGAATATAGAAGATAAGCTTCTTGAGGGCAGATACTGCTTCATTTTTGTTTTTGTATTTCTAGTGGCTAACACAATGTCTGGCACATGAGTTTAATTAATGCTTGGTGATTGATAGTAGAATTTAGTGTGTCAGCACACAGAACTTGATAATCATACAGGAAGTTGTGGGAGATTCCCTGTGGAGGGGGTAGGGACTGTGAATACAAGGCACGTAATGGGGAGGCTGAGCAGCAGAAAGCTGCTGGCCATAAGGAAATTATGCCTTCTACAGAAGAAAGGTAGAGACCCAAAGAAGAGAGACACAAGAGTCAGGTAAGCAGGTTTCCTTTCACGTGGAAGCAATCATGGCATCTGGATAAGATCTGCTTTCCTTATTTTTTATGTGAGTCTTTCCTGTACCTTCCCCGGGGATGGGCAGGGAGGGCAAGTCAGCTCAACTGGATACCCAAGAGATATACCTGTTTCTCTGTTCCCCTTGGAACAGTGGTAGACATTGGTTGCCAATGTTGCCTAGTCTGCCTGAGTTTTGGAAACAGTAGGCATGCAGGGGGCCCTGCACACCACCACCACCCAGGGGAATATAAGTGTGCAGACTGACCACAGCCCCAGTTGCATCTTGATTGTGGAATCTTATCCCCCCTAAAGCAACAGCACTAGCAGAAGTCCCAGGCTCTTGACAAATGAACAGAAAGTCCACTAAAAATAGAAGGATCAGAGGCTTATAGACTTAGTTCAAACCCCTCATTGCACAGATGAGGGAACTGAATTGAATTCCCAGAGAAGGGGGCTCTATCCACTGTAATCCCTAGCTGCGCAGTATAGTAGAACTTGTATACATTTTGTAAATAAAAAATGTATTGTGGGAACATGATAAAAAACGTTTTACTGATAGGGGTGCCTGACTAAAAAAGTTTGGTGATCACTGGAATAAATAGAATGTTAAACCTGGAAGGGCCTTTGAGAGAGTAAATAATCTCATGAATATTCCAATAATAATAATCTCAAATATTTCCTGTTGTAGATGAGAAGAGTGAGATCTAGAAAGCTGAAGAAATGTGCCTACAGAGGCATAAGAAATTAGGGAAACAGTAAAGATTAGAGTCCAGGTTTTCTGATCCTCACTTGGGTACAGAAAATTACAACTACAGAACTGCCCTGATCCAGCAAACACATGCAATGGCATTGTATTCAACTTAACATGCACAAGTTTGTGACTGGAACCAAATGTCAACATTGCCAAAGCTGTTAATGAAAAAGCCTGGCACAACCCCTTCCTTAGGGCTCTGCATTCAGGTGAAGACCATCACATCAAGAGAATCATGCTTGACTAGTTTGGGGCTAGACTAGTTTGAAGTAGATCTTGAATGGGTCCCATAGGATGAGTGGGATTGGCAGGGTATTGTTGAGGAGGAATGAAGCCTTGGCATTTTGGAGAACTCAGTTGCCATTCCTTATGTGGGTAAAGTAGCAGAATCAGAAAAAAACAAGATACATAATGACTATGGAAGAAAAACAAAAAAAAGATTAAAAATCTAAAGTGTTGTATGATCAGGATGATCAAATGTGGCTCAGAAAAGAGTCAGGAGTGGGGGGTTATGAGTATGGAATATTGTCAAAGTTGATGTGGTGGCTCGCTTTTAATTTCATTATGAATGGCGGGTTAGGCTTCACAAAGAGTGAAGGAAGGAAAGGGGTGGGGATGGGAGAGAATTTGGAACTCAAAATAAAACAGAATTTAACTGGGATTGGGGGGGAGGGGGAAGGAAACATTACCTCAGCACTTATTGTTTTCTTGATTATTGGTCCTGAGGTAACTGCAGGAGGAGCTGAGTGGTATTTATTTTGTATCTTTCAAAAATGTAATCTTTTCATTTGTAAAGAGTAAAGTGGTTGGGGCAGCTAGGTGATGCAGTGAATAGAGCACTGGCGCTGGAGTCAGGGGGACCTGAATTCAAATCCAGCCTCAGACATTTAACACACAGGAAAAAAAAAACTAGCTGTGTGACCTTGGGCAAGTCACTTAACCCCAATTGCTTTACCTTCCCCCTTCCAAAAAGAAAAAAAGAGTAAAGTGGCTTATAATTGGATTTTATAGACCTTATGGAATTGAAGGCATGGCCTAAAACATGCACTTTGGACTTCTACTTATTTGTACTTCCATTTAGGGAAGGAAGAATGAGTGAATTCACCACCTTTCAGTAAAGAACTCAATGAATCTCTTAACACTAAATGGATCTGGGAACTCTCTCCCAACCCAGGTCCTCTCACACAACGTTCAAAATAATGTTAATGGCACCATTACTTCCTTAGGCACTTTGTGAGCAAAATCTTCAGCTTCCCACTCAAGCTCCACATGTGATCAGTTTATAAATTATTTTTATTTTTGTCTCTCCTGCCCTAATCATCTTTTTTAAAAGTTCTATCTTATTCTTATTGATAGCTTGGTTTTTACATGATCCTCATTACTGAATATCTCTTGCCTCCCCATTAAGCCAACCATTTATAATAAAATTAAAAGCCAGCCACCACATCAGCTTTGAGAATATATTTGATATTCTATACTCATAATCCCCCACCCCTGACTCTTCTCTGAGCTGGGTTTGATTGTCCTGATCATACAGTACTTGAGAATTTTTATCTTTTTTTGTTTTTCTTCCATATTTTCTTCATATTCTGCTACTTTGTAACAGTTGCAGGAGAAATCATAGGATCAGGAAGGCACCTCCCAGGCCACTGAGTCCAAAGCCCTTAAGCTCTGGGAGGGGCAGGATTTTGCCAAAGGTCACCCAGTTAGCAGGGTCAGTGGCAGGAACAGACTGTGTTTCTATACCAGTATTTGTTGGTTTGTTGTCCTTCATTCTTGAAAAGAATCAAAATGAAATTACCATGCTAGAGTGAAGGTACAGTATGGGCAGTTAGGGGGCTCCATAATGCATAGAGCGCTGAGCTTGGAGTCAGGAAGACTCATCTTCCTGAGTTCAAATCTGGCCTCAGACGCTTCCAGCTGTGTGACTGCGGGCAAGTCATTATTTGTTTAACAACTCAAATGTTGTGCCATCTAATATGTTTCCAATTCTCTACAATGAAAAGTATTGTTTCATAGGTTATCTATAAGCCTAACAATGGGGTGTCCACTTATATACTTTTATACCCTTAAAAAGGGTATAAAACTGTACTGATTTTTTTAGCATAGTTGGACCAATTCACAGCTCAAACATCACTTAAGTGTCTTTCTTTCCACAGTCCCTGTAGCAGGAACAATCCATTTTATACACCATTGCCAGAGAAATCTTTAATGTTTATTGATCTCTTCAGTAGTTCTTCATTGCTGAACCAATAAAATCCTGCCATTTTTGCTTCCCTCTTATCTAGATGCCCATCATTTCTTCCTTGGACTACTCCAACAAACATCTCATTGATCTCCCTATGTCAAATCTCTTCTCCTCCAAGCACCACCCAGTAGACAAAGTACTTTTCCTAAAGTGAACATAAAGTCCTCTCCTTAATTCAGCAATAAACTCCAGTGCCTTCCTATTACCCTTAGGATCAAACACAAACTCCACTCTTTGGCATTTAAATCCCATTATATCTTTCCAATGTCCTACTTTGCTCCCCACGATTCAGTTATTTCTTGGTGTTCCTTCCACATCTCTCGATCCTTTTAAAACTCAGTTCAAATCCAACTTTCTCCAGGATACCTTCACCAGCCCCTTTCTCCCCTATCCTCTTTCTAAGATTCCATTTACACTATATATGCCTTCTGATTTCCTTTAAGTCTCAGTTTAAATACCATCTTCTGCAAAAAGCCTCTTGAAGACCCCCACAATGCTACTATCTTCACTCTGAGATTATCTCAAATTTACCTTGCCTCTCTCAAATGTACCTCATTATTCCCATGTAGTTTCCACCATTTGAATATGAGCTCTGTCTGAATTTGTATGTTTAGTGCCAACGCAGGGCCTTATGCAAAGCAAAGATGCAATAATTGCTTTATAATAGATTCTGATACTGTACAACTCCTCATCCCTGTTTGTGTTGCTTAATCTCACCTACTAAATTGTGAGCTCTAAGTCTCAGGAATCTTCTCAGTCCCTGACATACAAACACACACCATATTTACAAAGTTAGAGTAACAAGATATAAACTCCTCCCCTCTCTCTCAGATACCTATTAATTTTCTGCTATTTTCTACTGGGTGTTTTAAAGAGGAAATACTTGTGTTTTCTGTTTAGACCATTAACTATATTAAAATCAGTTCTCAGATCTGGTGTTCAAGACCGTGTTTTCCAGCCACAAATAACATCTTATGACAGAGTGAAATAGGTCATCTGACGTGTCTCAATGACTGACCTGGATTGCCACACTCTTGTTTCAGCTGACTGATCCAAGATCAATTGTTAAAATAATCTGTGGTAACTATACTGGGTTACATGGTCCTGGTGGCTGGGATTTACAGTGATCTTTGGGCTCTATTCCTTGGTTTAAGAAACACATTTAATTTGAGTGATTAAGGCAAACACCTACAAAGTTCTAAAGTATAGATATATAGAACTATATAGTTATATATCGTTCTAAAGTACAAAGTATAGATCACTTCAGTTCAATGAGAGAAATAATACAACCTTTCTGTAAAATGAGTGCAACTAAATGATCTCTAAGTAAGTATTCTTAAACTGGGGTCTGTGAGCTTTTAATTTCCTTGATTTTAGTGCCTTCCCTTTGTTGACTCTCTCCAGTTTATCCTATCTATATCTGGCTGGTTCATAGTCATTGGCGTCTCCTCCATTAGCCTGAGAGCTCCTTTCTTTGCATCCCTAGTGCTTAGCTTAGCACATAGTAGGTGTTTAAAGTTTGCTGAGGTGACTTGTTGGACATTGGCTTTCTTACACCCTCGGAATCCTGGCCTCCTTATTCTAATTCCATGGCCAGTATTCTGACCCCATTTTCTCCTCACTTTCTCTACCTTCCCCTTCCCAAGATGCACCAATAATATCTCTTTGGGTTTCTTACCCGTTCCTCAAAATCGGTTGAACTCCTCCATCTGTTGCTATCCTGTGCTGGAAGTCAGGGGTGAAAGACTCTGGGCTGCAAGGGGGAGAAAGTTCAGGTTTCTGGTCTGCATCAGCATTCCTGGCAAAAGGAGAGAGACAAAAGCCTACGTAAGTGTGGAGGATAGGACAAAGAAGCCTTGGCATTGGCCCAGGAGAGTTTTTCCTATTTCTCTCCTTAAGGACTTTTCTATGACTCTGAGGAAGTGAATGGGAGCCCCTCCTCTTCCAGGACACCAGGGCTGAGAGAAGCTAGAAGATTGTGGGACAGCCCTTCTCCACCTCTTCCAAATCTTTATAGGGAAAGAGAATGGAAGTGAATGCTTTCTTGATGCAGTGTTCCATTTTATATGGAGGAATAGGAAGAAGTGTAAAGGTACCAGGGATGCCAGAAACATCCTGGGAATGCAGTAATCTCCAAAGTAGATTATTCGGTCAGTCATATTTCTCCTCGAGTTCCTATTTACTCCCTCCTCCCCTCCCAATCCAGCCAAATGGGTATAATATTTGGAGATAGGACTGGCAACCCGAGCACTTACTTCATCATGGTTTCCCTATCTCTTGTCACTTGGTTCTAGCCCTACTGACTCAGTAGCCAATGCCTGAAGAAGACCCTGAGCCTGGAGCCCATGTTTCTTGTTCACAATGGCAATTTTAAGTCTATTTGGCTTTTTATTCACATGTTCATTTAAACAACAACAAACAAACTCTTATTCACAGATGTGTTGTGAAGATGGGTATCATTACTATGGAGGGGATGTACAGCCAGCATTTCTTCTTATAACCACACTTTCTTTTAGGGGGTTTCTGAATACACTTTGAAGAATTTTAGGGAAGTCTATTAAATCATTTAAAGAAGAAATGCTCCAAAAGATTATTTTCTTCCAGTTTGCAATGCCCAGCATTCACCTGGGTAAAATTTCTCTACTGGGATGAATCAGATTCATCCCCAAATCATTTGTAGATGAAATTAGAAGGACAACAAAGAAACATTATGTGAAACAGATTTGCTAGTGTTTTTTTTTTATAGTGTGGGTCAGTTAATGTCTAGGAAGGGAAATGACTAGATTGTCTGGTGGATAGAGTGCTGGACCCAGAGTTAGGGAGTTAGTTCAAATGCAGCCTTATATACTATCTGCATGACCCTGGGAAAGTCACCTAATTTTTGTCTGCCTCAGTATCCTGACCTGTAAAATAGGAACTACAGTAGTGTCTACTTCCCAGGATTGTTGTGAGGATCAGATGAGATAATATTTGTAATGTTCTTCTTTTATTTGCTTCTTCCCTTCCCCTAATTACAAAGATTCACTAAAGTTATTAGAAATTCGTCTTGCAAGACTAAACAGACTTCATTTTTTGACCAGGTAGATCAAGAAAATTATTCTTGCTTTTATATTGTCATTATCATCATTGTTTGCATAGTGCTTTCCAAGTATTAATTTATTTTATCCTAATAAGTTTGGGAAATAGGTTCCATTATTATTATACCCATTTTATAGATGATGAAAATGAGGCAGACATAGGTTTGGTATTTTAGCAAGTTACACAGATAAATGAGGCTCTATTTGAATACAGGTATTCTTGCTTGAATTGACCTAGATTTTATCTGAGCATTTGACAAAGTTTCTCAAACTATTCTTTCAGGAAAGAGGAGAGGGCAATGGATGATAATACAGTTAGGTGGAGTCAGAACTGGTTGAATGGCCAGCTCCATTACTCAGTCAGTAGTCACTGTCAGCTAGGAAAGAGGTCTCTCACAGACAACCCCCAGGCTGCAGAACTTGCTCCGAGGCTTTATAATTTTTTTTTTTTATCAATGACTAGGATAAAGGAGAGATGAGATCTTCCAGCATAGATGATGGCCTAAAAGCTGATAGCTGAAGGCAGTTCCCCTAAGAATCTTCCTTGCAAAGATTTACTTTTTTAAACATTTTAATTTTCCCCTAAATACATGTTAAAACATTTTTTAAACATTGTAAAAAAAAGTTTTGAATTCCAAATTCTATCCCTCCTTTCCCCTTCCCTTTAAAGGGGCACCAGATGAAGCAAGAATTAATAAAACCACCATGAGGGTCCTCCATCAAATAAGACTGTGCAATAATAAAAGCAGTAATAACTAACAATTATGGAATGCTTTTTAATGTTTGCAAAGTGGTTAACAGATCTTATTTGAGCTTTCCAACAATCCCGTGAAGCAGATGCTAAATTAGCCCTTCCTGGGGGCTCATAGCTATTAAATTTGAGTCAGAATTCAAACTTAGGTCTTCTTGACTTCAAGTCCAGGACTCTTTCAACACTGCTTCCCCTAACAGGGGTGGGGAACCCTCAGCTTTGAGGTTACATGAGGTTGGCAGTCTGGCTGCCCTTGAGGGGAAAGAAGGGGGGTGTATTCAAAAGATGGTGCAGAGGTAAAATAGGTCTTAGCAACATACAGGATATGGGGGTGAGCTATGGTGAGGAATACAGGATGAGTCCTGGGTTGTGAGATTGGGAGTAGTGACACAGATATTAAAAAAAAGAAAGAAAGAAAAGAATATCAGCAAAACACTAAAAATTACACAGAAGAAAAAAGGTTCAGAATTGGACACTAATATGACAATAGTATTGCTATTTAAATTGTAATATATACTGGAAAAAAAAAGTACAATAGTAGAGTTGGAAGCCATCTTGGAAATCACTGAGTTCAACCAATGCCTTTTTAGAAATGAAGAAACTGAAACCCAGGGAAGTTAAGTGACTTGGCTAAGGTCACATAGTAAGCGGAAGTTAGGATGTGAACCCCCGACCTCAGACTTTGAATCTAATATGGTTTCCTCCATGCCACTGAACTGCTCAATTGATATGAAATCTTTTTTTGTTCTTTGTATAACAAAATGATCTTGTTTATTGATGAATAGGCAGCTAGCTGGCATAGTGAATAGAGTGCTAGACCTGGAGTCAGGAAGACCTGAGTTCAAATACAGTCTCAGACACTTATTACCTGTGTGACCCTGGGCAAGTCACTTAACCCTGTTTGCCTCATTTCTTCATCTGTAAAATGATTTGGAGAAAGAAATAACAAACCACTCCAAGAAATCCCCAAATGGGACATGACTGAAAAATGACTTAGAACAAAAACATTCTTAATAAAGATAAAATTTTAAAAATATATATATACACATATTTAAATATGTATAAATTATATGTATAATGTATAAAATATGTATAAAAATAAAGTAAAATAAATATGTATTAAATATGTGTAATATAATAAATATAAATATATACCTGTAAATATAAATATGTATCTGTAAATATAAACACACTTGTAAATATATAAACATACCACATTAAAATGGTTTGAGACCAAAATACTTCTTTATGGTCTTAGAGTAGCTTATGTTTAATTTAACCTATAAAACCAAGTAGGGTTTCTCCTGCCTGTTACCAATTATGTTAGTCCAATAAGGAATTTTAAAAACCTACCAGTGAGGATTATAAAGGGGGTTGATTGATTGTCTGTGTGGGAATAAAGCCTTCAACTCAGGGCTCAAGAGGAAGGGATAGTTAGTTGGGACAGGGGTGATTGACTAGGCTCTTCCCCCTAGGAAAGAAGATTGAGCTTGGTGGGGGGAAGGTGGGAGGTTGATGAAAGGCTCACAAAAGGCCTTGGGAAAGAGAACAGGAATTGGCAGTGGGAGGCTGTCAGATTCTTCTCCAGAGCCCAGCCTGGGCAGTGACTTCACCCAGGAAGACAGATGGCTGGCACAGCATGCAGGAGCCCCTCATGTGCAAGCCAGAGGAACAGGAGGCTGGGTTTTGTTCCTCGGTTGAATGGTGCTCAGTCACTAAGGGTCACTAAGAAATTGTAGGTAATGTTCCAAGAGACGGACAGATCTGACTCACTAAAAATATGGACAATCTGATGTGCCTACAAGTAAATCTTCCTCCCCCTTGACCCCCCCCCCAAAAGCAGACCAACATTCATATATTTATAAATTCCCCCTCTGAACCTATCCTTCTAATCTTCAAACTCCAGATCTTACATTATGACCCTCAAAACACCCCATTATATGCTCACTTTGGGCATAGGAATTTAATGTACATTTAGGGGTCCATGTAGTTCCCTCCTCTATATTTCAGGTAGTTTCTACTGAATGAAAAGTTAGGAATACCATTGCCTTGTGCTTGGGAAACTTCATACATTAATAGACAAAGGTTTGGGTTCTTCTTAATTTCCATTTATTTATCTCTTGTTAACTCCTGGACACATTATGATTTCAGGAAAATTCTGGTTATCATAAAGGTTTGGCAAAGAATAGCAGAATACATCTTATGTCTGGGGATAGACAGTCACAGAGAAGGGAAATCCAGGAAAGAGCAGACCTATTCTTGGACTTTCTGCAAATCTGGAGGAGGGACATATGATTGGAGTGATAGAACTATGGGCTTGGAGTCAGGAAGATACACATTTAAATCTGGTTTTAGACATTTACAAGCTGTGTGACACTTCATCTGATTGCCTCAGTTTTCTTAATTGCAAAATGGGAATAATAATAACTGTACCAACCTCGAGGGTCGTTGTGAGACTCAAATGAGATAATATCTGTAAAGTGCTTGGCACAGTAGCTTGTACGCAGCAGGTCCCATATCCCTAGTTCCTTCCTTTCCCTAGTTCCAGGTTTTTCTTCCGAGGTGTCTATAGAACCAGTGGAATGCTCTTTCTTTCCTTCTCTGCTACAGCTTAGTCCTTATTCCTCTTTCTCCTTTTTGCCATCTGTCCCTGGGCTGCTGAGTCTTTTCTGCTCAGTTCCAGATGTCCCCATTCTTTTCTCTCAGCAACCAGAGCTTGGAAATCTCTCCAGGGTGCTGAATTAGCTCCTCCCTCCTTCTTTATATAAGCTCCTTAGGGCAGAACCAGGGCCCTCACCCAGTTTGAACAGACTTCCTGTAGCACTGGATTGAAATGTCTTTGATTGACTTAAGGAAAAACGGAGATATATTCTTACCTGATAAATGTACCAAGACTGAGAGTCTTGACACTAACTTAGATGTGAGGTGGGGGTGGGGTGATTTTATTGGACTATTCAATAACTTTTATGCTTATACCCTTCTATCAAATTTGCATACAAACTGTAGAAAAATTGCAAATCACCAATCTATAGACATTTTAGCCAGTATATTAAAATAATAAGGTAAGAATAATAACATCAATAATAAAGCCAGAAGGGACTGTTGAGGTTAGGCTAAACCCTTAATTTTAAAGATGACAAAACTGATGTCCAAAGTCACAGATACTTAAGTTTCCTAAAAAAAAAAAAAGTCCAATAACAATCCTTCTGTCCTTTAAGATTTGTCCAAGACACACTTACTCCTTGGCAAAGGCTTAAGAAAACACACAGTAGGAACATTCGGGCCATATGATCATTCCCCTTCCATTCTCCTTTGCTCACCAAGGTTGCCCAGACATTATGGGCAGGGAAAGCCACCAATAGAGATGCCTTTTCCCTCATAAGAATGTGAGCCCTGGAGAGTTAGGGACTGTTGTTTCCCAGCACAGAGCAGTCACTTAATAAATGACTATTTATTGACTGACTTCTCTTTCTGACCCAGGTCATACTATCTGGGTGGAAATACCTAGGAGCAGAGCCCTCTTTCCTCCAGCTTCCCACATTATACCTTACTCTCCTTCCATTTTTCAGGCTGAACACTACCTCCTCTCCCCACAGTTCCTATCCCAGCAGGGGGGTATCCAGCATCCCCATTAACCTGGACCCTCAGGCTCACTCCCAGATGTGCAATGGTAATGCATTGGGCTCCTCCAGGCCTACCTTTCCCCAAAATTTCTGGTTCCCATCAGTCCAGCTACATTTACACATTTTTCTTTTATATAAACATTTCTTGTATCTTGATTTTGCTTCACCCCTAGAAACCTGGTGTCAGCCATGAAGACCTGTATAAAATCTTTTATTTGTGCAGAGAAAAGGGGAATGGAGGGAGCCAGAGGATACCTGGAAATATCCAAAATTTAAATTAGGGCACAGGGCTAAACTATCTGTTCAAATGTTAGGCATTTTCCTAACTAGGGGTTCTGCACAACTGCAATCGTGTTAATAAATTTTCATTTTATAGAATCTTCATAAAAGAATAGAGAAAGGGGCCATGTGGAGCAGATGGGCATTTATATTGCCACAAGGCTGAAAGTGAGCTGATTGTTATAAGATCCTGTGACTGATTAATTCTCCAGAGGAAGGGCAAGGAGGAGAGAGAAGACAATAAGAACAAACATTTGTTTAGCTCTTATTATACACCAGGCACTGAATGTGCAGAGCACTTTACAAATATTATCTAATCTGATACTTGCAATGACCCTACACAATAAATGCTGTTATTATCCCCATTTTAGAGTTGAGGAAACTGAGACAGAGAGTTGTGATCAAAGAAAAGATGACACCCTAGACTGCTCACCTCCTTTTCTTCCCTCCCCAGAAGGAGATACACTGGTCTGGAGAGCATTTGGTTCTTCCTCTTTCCAAAGGAGAGGAGGGAGCAGAAAAGACCAAGTACCGTCTGGTCAACTCTACAGAGATGACAGTCACATGGGTCTCCCCCCCACTCCATATGTGTGTGTGTGTGTATATATGTGTGTGTACACACACACACACACACACACACACACACACACACACACAAAGATTTCCCCCAGAGCAAAAAATAAAAGAATTTAAGTCCTTGAGAAGGAAATTTTCTTGGAAGTATTTAAGAAGAATGATGATAACAACTTGCATGCACATAGTACATTTTACAGGTGAGTTTGTTGTTCAGTCTTTGCAGCCCATAGGTGGTACAGTGCATAGCACTGGGCTTGGAATCAGAATTTCCCATCTTCCTGAGGTCAAAGCTGGTCTCAGACACTTACTAGCTGAGTGACCCTAGGTAAGTCATTTAACCCTGTCTTCTTCAGTTTCCTCATCTGTAAAATGAGCTGCAGAATGAAATGACAAACCATTCTAGTACATTCACCAAGAAAACTTCAAATGGGGTCATGAAGAGTTGGACACCACTGGAAAAAAAAAGACTTAATAAATCTAACTACCATAAAACCAGACAGAACCAGAAACTAGTAGGCGAGGAAGAGTTAAGAAAGAAGTGGTAGGTTTCACTTTGGATTCTCTATCAGCTGCTTGAGAACACTCCCCTGGTCACATTTTTAGGGCAATCAAATCACCTCACCAAAGCAAGGCGACCTCATAGCTAACAACACTGAAATCTGCAGGAAAGAGCACTAAAGGAGGAGTCAGGAGAGCTGGGTTCTGATTTCACCTATGCCACCAAGAGTGTGGCTTTGGCTAAGTCCACTCTGACTCTCATTTTACTCTTACATAAAAAACAGAGTTGAACTAGATTTTGGTCTAATGTTCTTTTTTTTTTTTTTTAAGCAATTGGGGTTAAGTAACTTGCTCAAGGTTACACGGCCAGTTATTTCTGGGTGTGGTGCTGAGTATCTGAGCCCGGGATTTGATCCAGGTCATGCCGACACTGGAGCCGGTGCTCTTACTCGCTGTGCTACCTGGCCACCCCTCTAATATTCTTTTCAATTCTAAAATTCAATGACTTTATGCCCTCAAAGAAAATACAGCCTATGTTTCTTTTTTAACTGCTATAACTTCACATGATGACCATGACGGCGAGCTCCCTGTGTTGAACTCTTTACATATTTCTAGCCTATTTGACCTGGCCTGAGATAACTATAACCACAGAGTCCATGTACTCCCAATTCCTTTCAAACCTGTCAAATTAATGTCATGCCACTATCAACTCAGTATGATTATTTGAGAACAGATTCAAGGACACCTGGGTAAGCAACCCAACCAAGGTCTTCCCTCTCACCTAAGGAGAGATAGATGATTTTGTTATCAATCTAGTCTTTAAATTGCTTTGTACGTATTCTGGTTTTTTTTAAACTTATATACGCATTCTGTCCACTGGATAGAGTACAAGATTTTGACTTGGACAATTGGAGAGTTCATTTTTTTTTTAACCACCGGCACCTATCAAGGTCATAGTGGATAGAGATCCATCCCTGAAGTCAGGAGGGCAGAGTTCAAATCCCTCCTCAGACACTTACTAGCTGTGTGACCTTGGGTAAGTCACAGAAGCCTGTTTGCCTCATTTTCCTCATCTGTAAAATGAGCTGGAGAAGGAAACAGCAAACCACTCCAGTATCTCTGCCAAGAAAACCCCAAATGGGTATCAGAGAAAGTCTGACATAACTGAAACAAGTCAACACCACCACCACCTATATAGTAGGTATTCCACAAATGTTGGTTGAAATGAACATTCTTCATCTAATGAATACTTGGCATTCTAGTGGGAGAAAAAAAAGTGACTAGGATGAACTACAGCCCAAATTCCTGAGCTATCCTAGCTCCAATATTCACAAGATATGTGGTTTTCTGACCCTCAGAAATCAGTGATGGTAAAGTCAGAGTCCTCATGACAGGATTCTCTGGGCTCTCACATTCACCAGATAAGTAATTTTCTGATCCTTCCTTCTTTTCTCTGGATGATGGGGATGGAAATATCTATGTAACATTGGTGGGTTTCACTATGGCAGAATTAGTTGAACTGGTCCAAGAACCTACTGGTGGGACAGTAGCAGGGCAGAATTTTCCTCAAGCCTTTTATCCTAGGGGGAGGTTTAGGGTGTGACCTTTTCATTATAGTCTCTAGTTCTCCCAACCCCTTTCTCTAAAAGAGATTTACTCAACCACACCTAGTCAATCACTTTCAAATTAGAGACCAGGTTTCTATTGATGTATTTCTAGAACTTAATCAGACAGAAAGTTATTAATGCAACTATAAGAGCTCAGAGTCCCCAGTTAGGAAAATTCTCAACATTCAGACACAGGTTTTCTTCTCAACACTAATTAAAATTTTTGCTTATCTCTAGCCAACCCCTGGCTTCTTTCTTTTGGAAGTGAATATCAGGATCCAGGAAATATTTAGGTAAAAGAAGCAGTGGTGCAGTGAATAGAGCACCGACCCTGGAGTCAGGAGCACCTGAGTTCAAGTGCGGTCTCAGACACTTAACACTTACTAGCCGTGTGACCTTGGGCAAGTTGCTTAACCCCAATTGCCCTCCAGAAAGCAAAAAAAAAAAAAAAGAGGAAGAAGAAGCAAGCAATGTATAGTACAGCAGTTATTAGTTAAAAAGCAAAGGGAGGGGAAATTGGGGAAAGGGCAGACCTTTTTCTCGGACTTTCCTCATGGCCATGAGATTCAGGCTGACTCTTCCGCTCCAAGATGTCTGTAGGGGCCAGTTGACCCTCCTCCATCTCTTCCCCCCTTTTCTCTAGCAGCTAGGTTTTCCTTTCACTTTCTCCCTTCCAGGCAGGTGGTGCCACCAATTCTTTCAAGCCAAATTCATTAAATCCAGAGAGCAAAGGGTGAAATTGTCTTCCCACCCCTATTTCGGATCAGGATCTAAGTGCCAACTCCTTCCTCTTAATCTCTGCCTCTGAGGCAATACAATGCTCTTTAAGTACTCCTGAGCAAGACTCAAGTGTGCCTTTGGGCCTTAAACGTTACAATAGTCACACATCTCTCTTCTGGGGCTGAAAGGGAATGAAAGTTGGTGCATGAGATCTACAGATTTCAGGCCCGTGGTCAGTTCTCTAACCCCTATTACAACTACACTATCAATCTACCAACAAGTATTTATTAGGTTCCTACTATGTTATACACCCAACTGTGCTATGAGGGAAATATTTTGTAACCCACGAAGCACTATAGAAATGGGAGTGATTCCTAGCAATACTTCAGCACCATCATATTGTTACTGGTATCCAGAAATGCATTTTGTTCAAGGGTAGCTTGTAGAAAAACAGCTGGAAATGGAGGGATACCTAGTATACGATAGAAGCCAAGTGAGGAAAACTGACTTTAATACTCATATTCTCTCCTCTCTATTAAAAAAAATGCACCACAAAGCAGAGAAAAAAGAAATTCAGATGTAAGCATGGAAAATAGATACTTATCCATGAGAGAAAACACAAGGCGGAGGCAAACGAATAAATATTTATACAGCACTTGACAAATATTATCTCATAACAACCCAGGGAAAAGAGATGCCTATTATTATCCCCATTTTACAGATGAGGAAACTGAGGCAAAGACAGGTGAAGTGACTTGCCCACAGCCACACAGCTAATCGGTGTCTGAGTCCAAATTTGAACTTGGGTCTTCAACATTCCGGCTCCAGGATTCTACCCATCATGCCAACAACTGCCTCTAACACAATAACAGACATTTAAGTTGGGAATCAACAAATATTTACCAAACATCTGTCAGTATAAGGAATGTTGGTGAAGGTGTTGTTGTAGGTTGTGATACAAGGATGGACAAGACAGTCCCTGCCTTCCAGAAACATACCATCTTCTTAGGAAGATACAGCATATACCCATGAAAAAATATACACACAGTATAAAGGAAGGTGGGCCATGTGAGAAAGGCAGATAATACAGTGTTCAAGCAGACTGATGATTATTTCCTTATGCCATTTTTCAAGCTAAAAAAAAAGCCATCTGAAGATCTTCATAATAAATGGTGCCCACTAGTAGGAATAGGAAGACAATATATAGTGCTCAATATAGGCCAGGAACTGTCCAAAACAGTTTTTTTTTTTTTTTACAAATTTCACTTGGTCCTCACAACAACCTTACAGGTGGGGAGGGAAGGAGAGAATTTGGAACTCAATTTAAAAAAATGTTAAATATACATAAAATATTTTAAGTACTATACACAATTTGCCCTAAAACTCTCAAACTAGAAGAAAGACCCATGTTACTGACATATAAAGCTTCTGTGGTGCTACTGATAAAAGGAAACAGAAGGCAAAGTGTGAATTCAGCAAATGAATTCTAGAAACCCTTAAAAGTACTAGTGTTGATGATGTTTGATATAGTGGAGGGTGAAGACGGGAAGCAGGGATAAAGAACCCATTCCTACTCCACTGGCTCGGTTGTGTGAAAAGGGTGAGCTTCTTCTGTTGAAGGATTGGATATTATTAAGGAGCCAAGAGAAATGGTGAAAATAGAGGAAAACAATGACAAGAAAGATTTAATGATGGTGGAATTACTCATGAATCAATGGCTGGTGGGATGAGAACTAGAACTAGGAAAACATTTCTTGGTCTGTTAATTTGCTGTGGATGAAATTCATGAGATCAGTTTAGTCAACAGATATTTATTAAGCTACTATGTGCAGGGACTGTGTTAAGCACTGAGGATACAAACCAGTAAAGGACAGGCTCTGCCCTTAAGGAACTTACAGTCTATTGGGTGAGAAAACATGAAAACAACCACATAAAAACATGCTATAAACAGATAAATAAGAAATCATGAACAGAGGGAAGGCACTAGAATTAAGAGGGGTTAGGGAAGCCTTCTTGGAGGCCATAAGATTCTAGCTGAGACAAGAAGGAAGCTGGAGGCTGAGATGAGGCCAGAGAGAACTCCAGACATGAGAAATAGCCAGGAAGAATGCCCAGAGATGAGAGACTGAATATTTTGTTCATGAAACAGGGATGTTAAGTGTCTATGTTAATTTTTTCCACCCCAAAATGAGATGCTTTTAACATCTCCAAATTCAATTAAAAATTAATGTTAAAAAGGGTGGGGGGTAGGTGGGATTTGAATCTTGAACAAATGATTCTGGTAGGTACTGTCTGGGTATGAGCATTGGCTAATCAAAAGAGCTAACCAAGCTCTAAGTATGGACAATCACTGTCCATTGATATTCCCTTTTAAGTAAGGAGTCCCACTAATCAAAGAAGATAAGCTCTAGCAAGTAGCATCAGGGAGGAAGGAAATTAGCACTTATGAAGTACCTACTATATGCCAGGGACTGTACTAAGTGCATTTCAAAAATATGATCTCATTTGATACTCCCATCTCTGGGTGGTGGGTGCTATAATTATACCCATTTTACAGCTGAGGAAACCAAGGTAAATATTCTGTCGGGGCCAGCTGGCCCTCCTCCACCTCTACCCCTTTTCTCTAGCAGTTAGGCTTTCCTTTCATTTTCTCCCTTCCAGGTAGGTGGTGCTACCAATTCTAAATTCATTAAGTCTTGAGAGTGGCTGGTGAAATTGTCTCCCTAGGGCTGCTGCTGATCAAAGTCCCAACTCTTTCCTCTTAATCTTGTCCAAGATCAGGCAACTTCTAATGGTTCAACCTTCTTATCTCAGGCCTCCCTGACTCCAGACTCAGCACTCTATTCACTACACCTCCATTGGTTGCTCAACAGTTGTCTCCACTGACAGCTGAAAAGAGTAGCAATTTTATGAGGAAGCCACCAGCAGCTGTAGTAGGAATTTAATGAAGTAACCAATGAAATCCATTGGTGACAGGAAAAACTATCCAGTGGAATTCTTATCAGCTCCCATGGAGGTCATAGCCATTTCTATACTGATGATTCTCATATCTACCTTTCCTTTCCCAACCTCACATCTCTAATTGCCTTTCAGGTATCTCAAACTGTGTCCAGTGGACATCCTAATCTCAATATGTCCAAAACGGAACTCATTCCCCTTGAGCCCCCCTCCACCCTAAGACCATCCTCACTACCGAGGAGTCACCCCGGACTCCTTCCAAGCTTCTGCCTGTCACCCCCTGCACCATATACAAGCTGTTGCCAAGGACTACTGCTTTCACCTTTGCAATATCTATCTCCTCTGATATTCCTACCACTCTAGTGTGGACACCCATCACCTCATTTCTGGATAGGTGTAATAGCCTGCTGGTGGGTCTGCCTGCCTCCAGTTTTTCCTCATTCCAGTCCATCCTCCATCCAGCCACTAAAGTGATTTTCCTAAAACGCAGGTCCAAATGTGTCACTGTTCCACCCCAACTCAATCAATAAACTCCAATGTCTTCCTATTGCCTTCAGGAGTAAACCTAAAATGCTGTTTACCACTTAAAATTCTTTCTCCCCTCCCCCCTTACCTGTCCAACCTTACTCTCCAACACATAGTCTTTGAGCCAGTGACATTGACCTCCTGGCCTTTTGATGACCAAGACACTCCACCTCTCATTTCCCAAATTTTCTCTGCCTGTCACTTTTCCTCTTTGACTACCCACCTCCCAGTCTTCCTTTAAGTCCCAATTAAAATCCTTTCTTCTACAGGAAGCTTTCCCCAACCCCTCCTAATCCCTTACCTTTTCTCTTTTAATTACTCCCTTTTTGTCTTGTATATAGCTTGCTTTGTATATATGTAGTCTTATATTAGATTATAAGCTCCTTTTTTTTATTCCCCATGCTTAGCACAGGGCCTGGCACATAGTAGGCACTTAGTACTATTGATTGATTAAATTATGTGAGTTCTTACTCTAGTGTTCCCTATCCCACTGACAGAGCCTGGAAATATAGAAGAGATTGTGCCCTTGGGGAATATGGACTTTTTTCCTTTGTTCCTGTTTCTGGCAACTAGGTAGCTAGGTGGATTGAGAGTGAACTAGGAGAAAAGAACAGCTGAGTTCAAACCCCACCTTAACCACCTATGTGCTGTGTGACATGAGATAAAATCACTTAAATTCTCTGGGCCTCAGTTTCCTCATCTGTAAATTGGGATCAGTGACTTCCCAAGTCCCTTCAAGCTCCAACTCCATGATCCTATAAATATTTTTTGCTTTGAATTTATTTATAATCCAATTTAGTCTAACATAAGGAGATCCAGTTATCCCTTTCACATCATAACTTTCCCCATTGTGGTTTCAATATATCATGGGTTGGAATAAGAAACTAAATGGGAATTTTAAGGGACTTTTATGGAAGCCACAGAAAACACTCAAAGTCAGCACATGACACAGAGCCTGTGACCAAATATTTAGCCCAAATTTTACAATAAGGTTCTGGAAACACCCCATAAAAGGAAAAGATAAATTCTTCTCTGGTACAAAGGGAGGACCAAAAAATTTTATGTGGATTTTTCAGATCATGGGGGCACCATATCTCTAACCCTATTGAGGTGGAAAGGATAACTGTATAATATGTGTGTGTATGTGTGTGTGTGTGTGTTGGGGGGGGTGTTAAAGTTATGAATTTCAAGGAGGACAGAGCACCATGAATTGTAGTTGAGGAGCCCAGGCTACACTGATAAGTATCTTGGTGATTAGACATCATATAGCATTTTGTTTACATCTCTGTGATATATTTTTCATAGGCTTAATAGTTATTTATTTAACCCACCTTAGATTCAAACACTATCAGTTTCTCTTATCTCCTCTCTCTCTCTCTCTCTCTCTCTCTCTCTCTCTCTCTCTCTCTCTCTCTCTCTCTCTCCCTTCTCTCTCTCTCTCCCCCTTTCTCTCTCTCCCTCCCTCTCTCTTTCTCTCTGTCTCTCTCTCTCTGTCTCTGTCTCTCTCTGTCTCTCTGTCTCTCTCTCTAATAGCTCACTCCTTCCCCCAACCTCTAACCACCACCTCCCATTAGACAGTATCCTTTATGGGGACAAGTACTATGACTACCTAAACTTTGTATCTTTTCCTAAGAATTGGTACCACGTTCTACATGTAGTAGGTGCTTTATAATATGTTCAATTAAATCATTAAAATATTTTTTTCCAGTGGCACAACCCAATACAACAGTGTTCAGTTGTTTCAGTGGTATGTGACTCTTTATGACCACATTTAGAGTTTTCTTGGCAGAGATACTGGAGTGGTTTGTCATTTCCTTCTCCAGCTCATTTTACAGATGAAGAAACTCAGGTAAACAAGGTGAAGTGACTTGTCTAGGTTCACACATCTAGTAAGTGTGTGAGGCTGGATTTGAACTCAGGAAGATGAGTCATCCTGACTTCAGGCCTGGCACTCTATTCATTGCAACACCTAGCTGTCCCAAATACAACAGAAATTATATGTAAAATAGAGCATTTGCTTCTCAATAGAAGCATCTGGTTTCCTGATTATGAGTCCAGTGGGCATAAGTGGGTGTGGGCATATTCCTATACTCTCATGGGTAGAAGGTTTTTGTCCAAAGATATTTTTTTTTTCTGGAGTCACTTTCCCCTTCCTCAGTATTAGGGGTACTTCTAACCCTGGGGATGGAAAAAGTGAAGAAATTTGCATTTAGTGACAACTTCCAGAATATGGTGGGGCTGGTTCCTCTGATTCCCTGGAGTCCTTCCCAGCTCAGCCCCTGAGTAAGGGTTATCCCTGATACAGACAGTCTGTGAGGCAGAAAAGCTGTGCCATGCTCTGTGGGCAAAGGAAGTGAAGCCCTTTGGCTTAGCAGACATCTCAGCTTTCAGCACTATCCAGATGCCATTCTCTGGGAGCTGGGTTTGGCCCTCCCACTTACATGCAAACAAATTGCTGCCATTCTGTGCCTACCTGCAATGGTGGCAATGAACATTAAAACTCTAAATGGAGATTTTCTTTCATTTGGGGGGAAAACGGATTCCTTGCTAAACTTGGCACTAACTAAGGAATCTTGGAGAAAATGAATACACTCTCTTGTTTGCGAGGGAAGCCTAATCCTTCCTTACTTTGCCCAAGAGGCTTACTGGGACTTAGAAAGATGCTCACACCAACTTTTTTTTCAGCTTGTGCCAACTTCATTTGTGGCCACAATATCCAGGCTTCGTTCTGCATTTTAGGGTAGATAATGGGCATTCCATGCTCTTTAAATACCTTCACATTTAAGCTTAAATGTCTCTGACCTTTGCCACCTCCCTCAGCTAGGGCCTTCTGTCTCCCATGCTTTTTTTATCCAGCTGTTGGCTCAGTCCCTGTTAGAAGCTGCTTAGTTAGTGAGAAAGACAAAATGCAAAAATACAAGCATTATGTTGAAAAAGAAACACTCTGCAGCTTCTAGAATATCTTTTCTAGGTGCTTAGAACTATTAATAATTAGCAAATTTTTTTTTACTTTTTTCCTAACATTCTGCTATGTCAGTAAAATTCCCATGTGTTATCATTCCCTGCATTTGGTACTAAACTGGGTTAATTTAATTTAATTTTTGATACTTTTAAACTGCCTCAAAACTCAATAAACTCTCTGGGTCTATAAATAAACATTTTAAACACACACAGAATAGGTTTGATTTTATGGCAATAATTAGTCTTAGGGAGTTGGGAAAGATAATTAATCTTTTCAGTTGACTGCATCACTCTCAAAAGTCATCAACCCACCATAGATTCAAACACTACCAGTTTCTCTCTCTCTCTCTCTCTCTCTCTCTCTCTCTC
>NW_027185655.1:8584396-8601185 GCF_028583685.1 Petaurus breviceps papuanus | reverse complement strand
TCTGTCTGTCTCTCTGTCTCTGTCTTTGTTTCTCTCTGTCTCTCTCTGTCTGTCTCTCTGTCTCTGTCTTTGTCTCTCTCTCTGTCTCTCTCTCTGTGTCTGTCTCTCTGTCTCTGTCTTTGTCTCTCTCTGTCTCTCTCTCAAGCACACATACACACACACAATGTACCTACTTGTTGCCAGAGGACTAGCAACAGCCAGTTCACCTGAGGCCCCATCTGAATACCAGAAGAACTAAGTAACCTCTCACAGCAGCCTGGCACATTCCCATGATGGCAGGCGACTTGGCAGAGTGTACCCAGCTCAGTGAATACCTCTCCACCTCCTGCATAGAAAACCGCATAAAAATGAAAGTATTTATACAGATCGCTAAACATGCCCAGCCGTCCTCTGAATAGATTCCACCTTAAAGGCCAGTCTCTGAAAAAGCATCACTGTGTTCTAGAAATCAACAAGCTGGCATTTCTGAGGAAAAGGCTCAAAGGGAATCCCAAAGATTCAAGGGACAGCAGTGAATAGAAGACTGGACTGGAAGTCAGCAAGTTCAGTTCAGTCATTTTTCAGGCATGTTCTACTCATTGTGACCACATTTGGGATTTTCTTGGAAAAGATACTGAAGGGGTTGTCATTTCCTTCTCATTCTGGCTCATTTTACATACCAGGAAACTGAGACAAATGGAGTTAAGTGACTTGCCTAAGGTCACACAACTAGTAAGTGTCTGAGGTCAGATTTGAATTCAGGAAGATGAATCTTCCCGACTCTAGGCCTGGCACTGTATTTGCTGTGCCGCCTACCTGTTCCAGAGAGTCAGGAGCACCTGAGTTCAAATCTGGTCTTATACACTAGCTCTATGATTCTCCACAAGTCAGTTAACATCTGTCTGCCTCAGTTTGTCTAACTGTAAAATGTGGATCATAATAGCATTTACTTTCCTGTGTGTGTGTGTGTGCGCACAAAATGAAATATTTATGAGTGCTTTGCAAATCTTAAAATATTATGTTAAACACCATCAATATCAATGAAATTAGAGTTATTCAGACCTAGGGATCAAATATAGCTCCCTTTTCTATTGTCTTATGTATATGTAATGGTCTGATGACATATTAGAGAGAACCTCTGAGCTCAGCTGATCCAGCTCACACCTGAAATAAATCTCCTTTATAATATTCCCATGATAAATAGTCATCTAAACTCTAACTACATCTAGTGACCAGGAACCCACTGACTTCCAAGAGAGTTGATCTCACCTTTATGTAACTTTAAAATAGAATTCATTACTTTACCATTTCTACCATCTTTCTAGACCCCTACATTTGCATCCTCAGAGTTGTCTTCCATTCTTCCCTTTCTGTCACCTCCCATATCCAATTAGTTGCAAAGTCCTGTTGATTCTATACACGCACTACCTTTCACATCCATCTCCTTCCCTTTCCTCATACTTCCTCTCCTATAGTTTGGGCTCTCATCATTTTTTGCCCAGGTCACTGGCATGGATGGCCTCCTAACTCTCCCTGAGCTTCTATCTTATTGAACCCATCCTTCACATAATTACCCTCAATTTTTTCCCCCTACACCACAGATATATGTCCCTTGTCTACTCAAAAATCATCCTATAGCCTCTGTATTCTGGCTCCTACTTACCTTACTTTCCCAGACCTATTCCTTTCTTGGCCTCAACTTCCTCATCTGTAAAATGGGGAAATAGCCTCTCTCTCATAAGACTGTGGTGAGGCTTAACTTAATCAGCATATGAAAATGACCTACAGGGTTCACTCTCTTTATATTTGTATAGTTTCCTTCAGTAAGAGATCTTGAATTCAACGAAAGTCAATAGAATATTTCAACTAGAAAACAAGTTAATAAAATGTGATTCAGGATTTTTTTTTTATAATAGCCACTGTTGAATTCCAGAATGTCAGATTATTGGCTGTAGCAAGATGCAACCTCTCAGAACAAACCTTAAAGCACTCTATAAATCATCATTCCTTCCCTTTATTACATTCCATCAAAATAGCCCTATTAACCCATTTCCATCTCTTCCAGTACGTACTGCTTTTTCATTTCTATCTTTTGTCCCTTTCAGGTTTACCTGAGTCACCACCTCTTCAAGAATCCTTTCCTGAATTGCACTACCATGATATTGTGTCTATCAGACACAGGTCCCAGCTGGTGAAGAGAGAACCCAAGAAATGAAGCATCCAACTAACTTTGTGTGTATTGTGGAGGCTTGGCTTAAGCATTCCTCTGAGGAGTTAAAGATAGTGAAGTGTGGACATTATCTCTGACATAGGGAAGATATGTTAGGTACTACCACATTGTCAACACTACTGAGGATCATTTGCTTAAATTTAGCATCGATTTCAAGTTTTATGTCTTCTATAGATTTGCCACTAAGTCCAAACATATTATGTCTGTTCTGTCAAACCTTCCTCTGTTTGATTGCTTGATTGGTACCAAGAGGTTCTTTGTGATCATCTAAACAGGAGAAAAGATTGGAAATAAGAGAAAAAAGACAAAGAGAAGGAACTAGACTATACCAGTGTTTAGTGAGTCTAACTAGGGATGGGTAGCTTCCAGCTCTAGCAAGACCATGTCCAGTAGGGAAAGAAAGTACATCAAAGACTGTGGCATTTGATTTTCATCTCAAGGCAGGATGTTGTGAGTCAGCCAAGTGTTGATAGGCTTACATGGCCATGATGTTAGAAAATTATGCCATGTCAAAATCAGTACTTGCCCAAAGACATTCACATATCACTGACCTACATAATCACAAACATCATGCAAAGGGCTATTTCAATTCATTCCCCTCCTTCCCTCCCCTCCTTTTTTCCTTTCCTTCCTTCCCCACTTCTACCTTCTTTTTTTTTAGGAAAAAATTTTCATGAAACAAATGCCAGAACCATCTACTCCTAGTCATTAATCCGGGCTTATGACTCAGGTTTCTTTAGGATTTTAGTAGAAAATTTGTCTAGGAATTTGGGGCTAGATGTACAGACTTCCCTTCTTTTCAATGTCTCACAGGTCTAAAGCAGTCTCTTCACTTCCTCTTAATAGACTCCAAGAAAACAATCTATGGTAATACCTTTTCCAAGTTATGTAATTTTCACATCACTCTTACTCTGAGGATGTGATTGACTCCCTCTGTTGACCAACCAATGAAGACACTAGAGAAGTGCCAAATTCTTATGCCTAATGAACTGAGAACGAAATCCTATTATGCAGCCCCTGTTGTCCATATTTGTTATTTTTAGTTAGAATGACTGGTTTCTTAATTGTATGGTGTGGAGTCATGGGGAGGAGGGGGTTAGGAGGAGGGGGATGGGAAGAGAGTGCTCAGGAGAGAAAGCCATATAAACCGGTCAGGCTGAAGTCATGTAAAGCTGTGGAAAGTCTACCACATTAATTACCACATCCTTCATCTGTCCCCCAGGACTAAGGTAGTTAACCATTAACCACTGGAGATCATAATTCATAAAGCAAGTTCATCCTAAGAATTCCATCTCTCACATTTTGACTGCAATCATAATGGTGGTCAAAGCTATAACTGAGGTGAGACAACCAAGTCTTTGCTGCAGGTTATCTGACATTGGGGTGTAAGAGGCTGCATTTATTTTTCTCTGGTTGTCTTATGACCCCTACCCTTCCAGGACTGCTGTGGGGATCGAATGAGATCATAATCGTAAAGCTCTCAGCACACAGCAAGCACTATGTCAATATTAGTTTCGGCTATTGTTACCTTGAGATCTCCAGCTAGCCCCAAGTTGCTACAACACCTCTTTGGTTCATTCTGCTCCCTTGCTCCCATTCCTAAGGGGTTCGTAACCCATTCTGCCTTCTTTCTGGTGCCCAGTCCTACTATGCCATCAGCATTTTCTTGATACTAGAGTAATAACCACAGAAGTGATTTGTGAAGATCAGCCTTGATGGAATTCCAAGGCTTTCCTGTACCTCAAGTATGTTCTTCCCCAGTCTGACCCCTTATTGTTCTCCCCGTATTAGGAGACATTGTGTCCTAGGATCAATAGAACCATCTCTCTCAACAGAGTGTTGAGCTGGAGTCTCTCACCCCATGTAATCTGTAGCCTGAGGTTCTGGTCCTCCTAAAAGATACTCCTAGTACCAGAATTGCTAGTATAATACCTACTTCCACTCAAGTAAGCTGGGGGAGGGACAGTCCTCTGCTGCATGCTGTGTATGCAGAGTGAGAAGTAACTCCTGAATGTCCAAGAAATTGCTGATTGTGACTCTGTGTGTGTGAGAAAGAGAGAGACAGTGACAGAGAGACTGAAATAGGGAGGGTGTGGGTGGGGAGAGAGACAGAGACAGAGAGACTGAAACAGGGAGGGGGGGGTAGAGAGAGACAGAGAGACAAAGAGACAGAGACTGAGAGACAGAGAGAGAGAGAGAGAGACCGAAACAGGGAGGGGGGGAAGAGAGAGACAGAGAGACAAAGAGACAGAGACTGAGAGACAGAGAGAGAGAGAGAGAGAGAGAGAGAGAGAGAGAGAGAGAGAGAGAGAGAGAGAGAGAGAGAGAATATAAATGGTCACACATGTGAAATATATCCCTTGATTTCTAATCCTTTCAACCCTAGACTGCTAAGTGTGGACCTCCTCGAGGTGAAATACTTCACTCCTGATATCTTCCCTGTGATTATCTCTCAAACAAAGAAATGAAATCCCTCAGGCAGGTACACATTGTCCCGTTCAGCATTCTCTCAGTTAATGAGGAGTCACATCTCCCTCCAAATTCACAGTATGCAACAGAGGGTTGTCCCTTCCCTACTTTACCTGAATGAGAATGGGTATAACACTAGTTATGAGACTCGAAATATTAACAAAAAGTTATTTTACTTTACTTTCTCCATAAGCCAGCAAGGTTGATCTGACCCTAGTTCTTACCATGATATATTTGGTTTATTCACTTATACATCATCCTTGCCAGATAGGCTTGGCTTAAAGAATAGTTCTTTGATGCCACTTGCATGTAGAAAGATGTAACTTCTGATTGATGGAGTACATGGAGAAGAGAGAAGCAGAATTCAAGAGAGATAGAGAAGTATAGAGAAGGCTTGGATGTTGAATGGTAAATAGGCTACTACCTCAGGTCACAGGCATTTTGGGAAACCTCTGAACACTATTCTTGATCCTCAGCATTTCCTACTACCCAGAGAAGGCTAAGAGCAGATTGCTTCAGTGAAATTATTCTCGAGCTAAGATTTTATCTTGCTTTCAACTCAAAAATATATATTTATTTATAAATATATACATGCACTCATATTGCATATTACATGTACAATAATAAAGATGAAATGAAGATAAAATAAAAATATTTTTCTACATAGGAATGGTGCAAAAATCCTTTTTTCTGTCACTAAAAGATTTTTAATAAGATTTTAGTAAGAATGATTTGATTGAATATGCTTTAAAAATATTTGATTCATTGTTGTTCAGTCATGTCTGACCATTTGAGAACCCTTTTGGGGTTTTCTTGGCAAAGATACTGGAGTGCTTTGCTGTTCTCCTCTCCAGTTCATCTTGTAGATGAGGAAACTGAGGCAAAAATAGTTGAGTGACTTTCCCACAGTTATACAGCTAGTAAATGTCTAAGGCTGGATTTGAACTAAGGTCTTCCTGACTCTAGGCCAGGTGCTCTATATGCTGTGTCACTTAGCTACCCTTGATTAATTTGATTAATACAGTGACTCAGAGGTCTGGTTCTAAGTTCTGTATATTTTAACTATTGATTTTAAGCTGTCATAGATGAAAATGGTATATTACAAAAAATACTCATTCAAATGGAAGTAGTATATCCTTGGTTGTACTTACAATAGGGACAAGTGGAAAGGAATACACACTCATTAAGTGCCTACAGTATACAAAAGGTATCATGTTAATCACTATACAAATAGTATTTCACAACAGTTCTGTGAGGTATGAGCTATTATTATGCCTATTTTACAGATGAGGAAACTGCAGCTGAGAAAGGTTAAGTGACTTTCCCAGAGTCACATAGCTAGTAAGTGTCTGAGAATGGATATGAATTCAGATTTTAGGATTGCACTGTCAGCATACCTATTGCATCATGAGGCTACCACAGCAGATGGCACATGGTAAGTACTTGATAAATGTTTCTATCTATGAATCTATATGTACATCTCCTTATCTCTTTATTTATCTACTCAATTTACAATCCTGTCCACAAAGTATGCATGCAAAGGTTTCTGTTGAAATTCAGTTGATAAATTTCTTATGAATGCTAAAGAAAAATTCTCTTCCCAGGCAGATCTTCACATTGAACCATAACCTCCTTGAAGGCAGGCTTTAACTCACTTTTGTCTTTGGATTACCAGGACACACAATGCTTTTTCATTCACACATAGTGCTCTTTGATCTAAAGGTACTACACTTTTATGTTGCTGTTTTTTAAACAAAGGATTCAAGCCCACCTAAATTCTCACTGGTAGATATTGAAACAAGTTAGAAAATTGTTTCCAAGTTTTTAAAACATGCAGAGGTTAGTTTTAATAGGTGATATCATATTCAACAATAACAAAAACTTAGCTTTAAAATGTCTTACTAATAATGATAGTTAATATCTCACTTGGGGCAGGTTCACTGTAAAGAGTGAAAGCAAATCCATATTTCAAATAATCTTGATCATTTCCAAGGCTTTTGGTCATCTTTGTGTCAGCTCTACTTAGATTGTCACTGTTTTTTTTAACTCATAATGGGGCTGATAAAGAGTTTATGTTTGGAGTAGAAGATGAGTAATTTCTGCCTTTTCTTGTTGGTTTCCTATGCCCACATCATTATTTACCATCTATGGATTCCTTTTAAGGCACTTGTCCATTTTGTGAGGACTACTTTATAAATCCACTTAATGGAGTGCGCAGTAAATGTAACAGGTTTCCATGTACCAAAAAAAGTGAACAAAAGAGAATGTGCACACATCCCTGTTTGTCTCAGCATTGTGGGATTTCAACACTTTCCTTGGGGATACTTTGTGTACCCTATATGACATGTGCCCATCTGGCATACAGACCATGTTAAAGTTCATTTGTATAGTATATATTCATAAAGTTTAATTTCTTTCTTTTTATTTTTTTTTTTAAATTTTTGGAGGGGGGAGGGCAGGGCAATTGGGGTTAAGTGACTTGCCCAAGGTCACATGACTAGTAAGTGTTAAGTGTCTAAGGCCAGATTTGAACTCAGGTCCTCCTGACTCCAGGGCTGGTTCTCTATTCAATGTACCATCTAACCACTCCCATTTCTTCCTTTTTCAGACATGATAAATATAAATAGAAGTTCTAATGAAGTCTCTTAATTGAAGGTCCATTCTGATTCTGGTCAACCTTCTATGATTCTAAGTTTAACAGAATAAAATATATAGGATTTCTTCCTTCAGTAGCATCCTTTACCCCTTTACTACTAACTTTCTCTTAATTTATATAATTATGGAATATAATACATATGAATATAAAATATAATTTTAAATAAATATAATAACAATTGTAATTACACTATGTGATGGGTATATCTTATGGTTATATTGTCTTATGGTAGCAAGGTGGCACAGTAGATAGAACAATGGACCTTCAGTCAGGAAGATCTGAGTTTCAAATTTGGCATGACTCATGTACTGGCTATATGACCCTGGACAAGTCACTTAGCATCTGACTGACTCACTTTCCTCATCTGGAAAATGGGTTGTTGTAAGTATCAAGTGAGATATTTGTAAAGCATTCTGCCAGACTTAAAATGCTATATAAATACTAGCTATAATGATGATGATGATGATGATGAGGAGGAGGGGGAGGAGGAAGATATTTCTTTGTCTTTTGAAGCATGATTGTTTGGTCCCTATGGATACATCACTTACTTTTTTTTTTATAACATAGGGTTTCTATTATATTTAGCTTGTAACTGCCGAAGAAGGTGTTAAACATCCCTGATGATGGAAGCTGACCTTTGGTAGGAATTCTTTAAATAACAACTTGAATTCTTTCCCCTGAAAGGAGTGATCTTTGCTTTAGATAAAATGAAGGAGCTCTCTGACTACTTTTTACACATTTGGAGAAAAAATGCCTTACTCGGGGCCAGCAGTCACTTTCATTTCTTTATTTTACTTGGTGTAATTTTTGGCTAGAAAAGTAAGCTAATCCTTCTCCTTCTTCTAGACAGTATTGCACCTAACCTGTCCTAAAATATAGGTGCTTACTCTATTGTTAGATTTTCAGGGAAGCAGATTCTCTATAACCTCACCTTGTAACTTTCTCTATTGCCCCCAAAGTTATGAAATTCGTACATAGAAACTAATCAAGGATGTTGAACTTACATATCAGTCTATCAAAGGATCCCTCCAACTAAGTATAAGTCAAAAAGGACAGCATGATTTTTAGTTTCTTATCGTTAATGGAAGGAAGATGTGTTGACAAGACATGGTATGTAAACAGAAACCATTTGCCATGAACAGATGTGGAAAGTTGACTTAAGGAGAAATGGCCCCAATAAATTCTGTTCCAGTCCATGAATAGTGAATATAACTTGGCTACAAAATTAAAAATATTTTCTCCATGTACATTTTTAAATTCTAGCTCTTCAGAGAAGTTTATGGCAATAAAAGATGCCATCTAGAAATATAAACAAATATTCCCATAGCTGTGAAATGTATTTCAAAAGATACAAAAGGTTTTATTTGGAAATAACCTTTAAGGTAAGTTAATTAAGGAGTTATCAGAGACAAAGGAAAACCCATTTATCTTGGTCTTTATTGTGGGGTAATTTATGTGTGACCAATCCTATCCCTTAGAGATTAAAGTTATTCCTTCATTTATTCTTTTTAAAAAATCAAGCCGTCAGGAATTGGGACTATGAAATAAAGGTCCTACAGAAAGGAATATACATTTTTAAAGACTCTCTTCAGAGAATTAATAGTTTTTCATACCATGAATAGATACCACTACAACCAATTTATGAAAATTATCCAAAATAATAAATGTTTGTTAAATTAATATTCGATCCACATGTGAGGATTTTATTTCTATAAAGTTCAAAAAGTTATATTATTTAATTAAATTAAAATTTTTACCCTAACTTTAGTTAGGTGAAATAAATAATAATTTCTGCATTTAAAACAGGTAGGCTATTTGTCAGAGTAGATTGAAAACCGGTCTCAGAATCAGGAAGTTCTGCCTCTGGACACACATAGACACTGTAACCTTAAGCAAATCACTTAAAACTCTCGCTGTATCCTCATAACTCCAACACTACATGTTCTAGAACAGTAACTAGTTTGCATTGCTGAAGAGGTTTTTCACCTGGTCTCCTCATGAATTGACTGATCATGAAGGGAGGAGGATGCATTGGCTTGGGGAAATTGTGTATTCCTCATATTACCTACAGCTTTTCCTGAAGATGGCCATGCATCATGGAATGCCACAGTCTCTGAAAAATTGAAATTATGGGTAATCCCAAGTACACGGTGGCCATGACTATAGTATGTTATACCAGCCAAGACATGTATAAGAGTAACATAACAGATATCAGAGAGACAGTATGGTAACTTGTGGGTGACTGGTCTTCTCCCTTGGCTTCCATGCAATGTCAAGCAAAGTAGAAGACTCCCTGACAGTCTGAGTGGACCCTCTGTAGAAGATTTACAAGAAGATATGGACAAAGGGGTGTCTAGGTGGTGCAGTGAATGGAGCACTGGCCCTGTAGTCAGGAGGACTTGAGTTCAAATGTGGTCTCAGACACTTAACACTTATTAGCTGTATGACCTTGGGCAAGTCACAACCCCAATTGCCCTCCAAAAAGCAAAAGAAAGAAAGAAAGAAATCTCCATGCCCCTTTTTCAGGTTGGGGTATAACTGTTGTATCTCTCCATTGAGTGGTATGGCAAAAAATGTCTACATCAGGGATTATTTCTGTGTCCTGGACACCTTTGGCTGTTTGGTGAAGACTATGGAACCCTTTTCAGAGTAATGTTTTTAAATGCAGAAAATAAAACACAAAGGATTGTAAAGAAAACCAATTATACTGAAATCAAATTAGCAAAATATTTTTAAAACAATTTAACAGATCCTAGGTTAAGAACAGCTGGTATATAAAATTAATTTACTTCATTTTATTTAATTAATTATCTTTTTCTTTACATTTAGCTGTAAAAAGTATCTTTAAAAATCTCATGCAATTTACCAGAACTTGAATATGTAGTGGACATAATAACTCACTATACTAAATATAGATTCATGTTTTCCCCACAGAAAACACAGGGAGGATGACAAAAGGCAATGATTTGATGTTAGTTAAAAAACAGATTAATAAGTGGAACAGATTAGGTACACAACATACAGAAACAAACAAAAACAAGTAGCCTAGTATTCAATAAACCCAAAGATAATAATAACAGCTAGCATTTGTATAGAACTTTAAGATTTGTGAAGCATTTTACAAATATTAGCTCATTTAATTCTCACCACAACCCTTTGAGGCAGGCTCTATCATTATCTTCAATTTAAAGATGAAGAAATGAAGGCTGGCAGGTTAAGTGATTTGCCCACATTTGCAGAGCTGACAATTGTTTTAGGCTGAATTTGAACTCAGGTCCTCTGGGCTCTGAGTCAAGCACTCTGGCCATGGTGCCACCTAGCTATTGCAGGAAGGAAGGACTCCTGACTGAACAAAAATTTCTGGGGAAGACTGGAAAACAATCTGACAGAAATTAAGTTTAAACCAACACCTCACACCATAGCCAGGATAAATTACAAATGGGTATGTAACTTTAAAAACTTTCTATTGCAAACAACTTAGAGAAGGAAGAAATTACTTTTCAGATCTATGGATAGGGGAATGTTAAAGACCAAACAAGGGATAGAATGATCATAAAAGATAAAACAATTTTGATTGCATAAAATTTAAAAGTTTTTGCATAAACAAAACCAATGCATCTTAGAAGAAAAGAGAAACAGTAAACTGGGGGGAACTCAGCAAGTTTTCTCTGATAAGGGTCTCATTTCTGAGATTTATAAGGAACTGATTGAAAGTTGCAAAACTTAGAGCCATTCCCCAACTAATAAATGATAAAATGGAATGTCTAGGCAGATTTTAAGGAAGAAATCGAAGTTATTGGCAGTCATATAAAAATGCTCCAAATCTCTAATAATTAGAGAAACACAATTTAAAACAATCCAGAGTTTCCACCCACTAGATATGTAAAGATGACAGCAAAAAAAAAAAAAAAAAGCAAATGCTGAAGGAGCTGTGGGAAAATAGGTACCTTAATGCACTATGAGTAGAGATGTCAATTGGTCTGGCCATTCTGGAAGATAATTTTGGAACTACACCCCAAAAGATACTGAACTGCATGCCTTTTGACTGAGAGATACCACTAAGTTCATACCCCAAAGAGATAAAGGATAGAAAAAAAAAGACACAAAGAACTGTAATCTAAAATGTACTGACCATCAAAAGGGGAATGGCTAAACAAATTATAGTATATTAATTTAGAATTTGTGTCATAGAAAAAGATGAAGGGGAGGTTTCAGAGAAACCTTGTTGTATGATGCATAGTGGAGTAGAATCAGAAGAACAATTAAAACAACAATCCTGTAAAAATAAGCAACTTCAAAAGACTTAAGAATGCTGATTAATGCAATGATCCTTCATCATCCCAGTGTACCAACGACAAAAAAAGGCTATTTACCTCCTGACAGAGAAAAGATAGGCTCAAGATGAAGATTAAGATATACATTTTTGGACAGCCCAGTGTGGAAATTTGTTTTGCTAGTAGAGTTTGACTTTTTTTTTTGTTTGTTAAAGCAATGGAGGTTTAGCAACTTGCCCAAGGTTTCACGGCCAGTTCTTTTTTGTGCGTGGGTGTTAAGTATCTGAGGCTGGAACCCATCGGGTCCTCCCTACTCCTGAGTTTGACTTTTTAAACAAAACTTTTTCATTTTTACAGAGGTGGGGGGAGAGAAGTGGGAGAGAGAAAATGCTTGTCAACTGAAAAAAAATTTATAAAACAAAAAGGAAGAAATTCTAATTCAAAATGCATGTTTATCTAAATTAATTTATTAAAATTAAAATATTGAATGACAACTTTCATTAAAAATGTTAATGCTGTTGCTAATCATCAGTTATTAATTCTCTTTCTGCTGGCATGGCATAATGTAACATAATGTAACAGAAGTCTCTGACAGAGAGGAGTACAGGCCTCTTGGGTGCCCTCAGAATTCCTCAGTTCATGCTCATAAGGAGACCATGACACATAGATGCGTTAACTATGAAAATCTAGCCCTGGTGAACATTTCACTTTTAGAGTATGGTTAGAAAGTTAAGTTCTCCGACCAAATGACTAATATTCACTTATTGTAAGAAAGTAGATGGGCATGGGAGTCAGGCCTGCTTCCCACCGCCAATTCAGGGACAGCTTATATCCCTTTCAATCACTAAGGGGATGCTTTGGGGGTGGAGGAAGAATCAAGCCCTTTGGGGCTTAAGATAAGAAGTCTGAAGGCTTAGAATGGAAGAAGAAAAATCATTCTCCAAGTAGTGACACTTACCAATCTCCAATCCCCCTTGAGCTGGAACCTTCACCAGCGATGTCTAGAGGGAAGGCTAAAGTCTGCCAGAAGCCCAAGTTCAAACCTCTCTCCCTCCAAAAGCGGTGGCAAGAGAAATCGAGCGAACCGAGCACTTCCCCAAGATGAACGAGGTTCCCCTGGCTCCAGTTTTCCCTCCCGGCAGTGGAGGCTCAGTGCCCGGACAGCTCCAGGAGCCAGAGCGGCGTGTCCTCAGAGATCCTGACAGTAGTGATTAATTTCATCCCGCCCCTCGGAGAGAGGCGGGCCCGGCAAATGACCAGCGGCCCAGGTGGACAGCACCAGTCACGAGACTTCCAGGCACTAGCTCCAAGAGCCTTCCGCAACTACAGAACGAGTAGGCAATGTTCCCTCCTCCTCTTCCTCTTCCTCCACCTCCTCCTCCTCCTCCTCCTGCTCTCCCATTCTTCCTCCCCGCTCCCGCCTCCGCCTCCTTTCTCTCTACCCAGGTAATCCCATAGGCAACCTCTCTGATTGGCTCCAAGATCCCCGGCCCTCATTTGCATTTCAATGGCAACCGGGGCTCCGGAAAGTTTGAAAAAAGATTCTAGCTCAGCCCAGTCAGGCTCCGCTCTTTCTCTTCTCTCTTCTAACTTTCCTCCTCCTGTCATCCTGTTCCAGAGGATGCCCACCCACTCATACACACACACACACGCACACACACACACACACACACACACACACACACATTCCTCCCAGACACTAAGTGCCTCAATGCATTTTTTCTGCTTTCTTCTTTAAAAAAAAATTAATGGACATGAAACTTATAAGAAGTTTCAGCTCAGGTTTCAGCTTCCAAACAATATGTAATTGATGAAATGAGGCATAAATAACATAAGGTAAAAAGGTTCACAGCTTTAAAAAAAAAAAAAGAGGTCACATTACAAGAGAAATAATCATCTTTCTCAGCAAATGGTCTCTTTTCCCCATAAGTCAACCACGAAGATCCGGGTCTATGCTGAAGAGCTAGGGACGATTAAAATCTTTTTCTTCAGTTGTTCTTGGATGGCATTGTGTCTGACTAGACAGGCACATTATTATTCCTCCCCCCCCCCAGCCCACCCCCCTTGCTGTTCTTTGCTTGCATTGTCTGATTAGACGTGCATGTTATTATTACAAATGTTAAGATGATAATCTTCTGATTATCAGCAAAATCTTGGACTTCAAGCTACACAGAGATGTACACCAATACAACCCCCAGCTTCCCTCCTATCACCTTTTCTACAGGAAGATGTTTCTGATGATTCTTTACATTTTTACCTTTTCCAAAACTCTTTCCAATTATCATCCTTCAGTGGACTTAAGGCTTTTCCTTGGAGAGCTTGCTTCTTAATTGCTTTCAGTAGTCATTCCTCCAGAGATTAAAACAACAACAGTTTGAGATCAGCTTTCCTCACTCACTCCACTCTCCTCTCCAAATGAAATCTCCGGAGCTAAATTTCCAGTTATTTGCAAAAAAGGTTCACATATATGAAAATATGTCACTTCTTAGGTATTAGAAGACTAGTTTAATCAGCAGTCAAATTCATTTCATCTACTTGGATGTGCTCTTTGTTACAGAGTGCACTAATGTGGGAGCATAACAGACGACAGTATCAACTGCTGTGACCTCCCTTACTCAGCCCTGCCGGGATTTCTTATTCAACAGCGCATTTTGCCCCTTTGGCAAAACACAGCTGCATTTTGTTTTAAGAACATGGTTCTGGACTCACATAAACCCCAGTGACAGGGGGTGTACACATATGCTCCATCACCAGGAATTTGAAGGTTCCAGTGAAGGATCTCTACCCTTTGGGGAATCTGCCTTTCAGAGCTGTCTTGCAAAGTGTTCAGAATTCAAACCCATTCACAGTACATAACTTACTTTGCTATACATTTCCACACTGAAAAACTGAGTCAGTGGGAATATTGTTAGCAGAATTGAGCTTAAATTGCATTTTTAGGTTTTCTTTATCTTAATTTTCTGTATGCTCAAAGGGAAATGGGAAGGTTCAGCTGAAATTCCTTATGGATAGAAGGAACCTTTACATTAATGTAGACAAGCAATCAAAGCCCTTGGGTACAAATCTAATCACCTATATGATCCAGATTTATCCAAGATATCTGTACAATTCATCATTGTAGTATGAGGCCTTCAGGTGTGCTTAAGAATTACAAAAGAACTTTCATTTTACATGGGAGAACTAAAATACTCAACAGATGTTTGTAAAAGCCAAAAAATTAAGTGATGTAGTGATTTAAAGAATAAAAACAAACATTATGTCTTTTGTTTCTCACAACAATCCTGTCAAGCAGGTGCTATTATTATCCTCATTTTACAGAGAGCAAAATTGAAGCCAAGAAAAGAAATATCATGCCCAGGAACACAAAAGTACAAATATGAGATGAGATTTGAACCTATTCTTTCTAACTACAAATCCAGCAGTCTCTCCTTTGGGACAAGATTAATGGTATCACACATCAGACAGAGAGTTAGGAATTAGCAGCTGAAATGAGTTACCATCAGACACTTGACCCTCTGTAAAAACATGGATGAAGATGTTACTTGTTACTGTTGTCATTAGATTGTAAACTCCTCGAGGGCAGGGACTATCTTTTGCCTCTTTTTATACCCCCAACATTTAGAACTGAGCATGGCACAAAATAGATACATAATTGTAGATTTTTTTGATCCATTGACTGTTACTCCTTCCCAGGACTTCTGTAATAAGGACCATGAAACGTTTTCCTGAGATAAAGAATCTACTACATAAATTCTAAGCAATTGCCACTTTGAAAAATGTTCCATACTTGTAAAAACTTTCCAATCCCTGAGTCATAATTGCTCTTGGAATTATACTTTAGATTAGAAACTGGATATTCATTTTATGCTGATTCAATCAATCAATCAACATTTATTGTTGTTTGGTCATTTTCAGTGGTGTCTGACTCTTTATGACCCCATTTGGGGTATTCTTGAGAGAGAACTGGAGAGGTTTGCCATTTTTTTTCTCCAGCTCATTTTACAGATGAGGAAACTGAGGCAAATAGGGTGAAGTGATTTGCACAGGGTCACACAGTAAATGTCTGATGCCAGATTTGAACTCAGGAAGATGAATCTTCCTGATTGCAGGCCCTATTCACTCACTCATTCAGTCAACATATACTAAGCACCTACTACGTGTAAGGCACTTGGCTAAGTTCAGAGGACACTAAAGAAAGGCAAAGACAGTCCCTGTCCACAAGGAGCTTACAATCTGCTAGGAGAGACAAACCAACATATACAAATCAAGTTATATACAGGAGAGATGGGGAATAATTAGTAGGAAGGCAGTAGAAATGGAAAGGAATCAAGAAAACCTTAAAGCAAGTGACACTGAGCAAAGGCATTATATATATATATATATATATATATATACATATATTATATATTATATATAACTGGGGTAGAGTCCCCTTCATATGCTGAACTAGGCCATCTCTCATGTACTTGGGCATGACACAAGTTGTCCCTGGTTGGAGGAGATAGGGAGGAGGTTGTCAAGGATGGATGGCAAGTGGACCAGGTTTGTTTATTTCCCTGAGTACAACATAGCCCAAACTATTCCATTGCTGCTCTAATGAACAGAGCTCCAGGAGTGACTCAGGCAGGCAGACTGAAGGCGAGAGTGAAATATTTGTTCTGCAGTTGTCTTTACCTCCAGGGGAGTATAATTGGGGCAAAGGGTTATGGTTTTATGTTTTAAGTATCCCTTAATGTGTTTGTAACAGTCTGTAAATTGTAAACTGTAAACAGTGTTTAAAGCATTTCTTTTGTGGTTGAGGAAATAAATAACTGTCCTATACCTGATATTTACTTTATACCTTAAGAAAGTTTTCTAGAAGATACTTTGTTAACTGAGTGTTGAGTTAGTCCCCCTTTTGGGGGAGGCCCTAACACAATTTGTTTCAGATACTTTTCTTGAATCTCTAGGCTTGAGATACATAATAAACCTGAGAAAGGTGAAAGAGAAACCTGACTCTCCCCTTTGGGGAGGAGACTTTTCCTGGACTGAATCTCTTCTGTATAAGTCGTTCTTCCTTCCTTCCTTCCTTCCTTCCTTCCTTCCTTCCTTCCTTCCTTCCTTCCTTCCTTCCTTCCTTCCTTCCTTCCTTCCTTCCTTCCTTCCTTCCTTCTCTCTCTCTCTCTCTCTCTCTCTCTCTCT
>NW_027185655.1:8525265-8584296 GCF_028583685.1 Petaurus breviceps papuanus | reverse complement strand
TCTCTCTCTCTCTCTCTCTGTTAGAGCTAGGTCCCCTCAAATGACTTAGTTTGTAGAGTGTCTAACAACTGTGCTGAATATATTACTTGCAACTCTTTGCATTGTACTCAGAAGTTCTTCAACAATTGTTATATATAGGACTTTGTTCTACTCCTCCAGGAACATCACCTCCTCAGGCCTTGGGATGTCGAACAAGGCGAAGCACCAGGATTTGAATCCAGGGTCTCCGGCCTCAAATCCAGCCTACGAACTGCCCTCTCTGGTTCTCCCTTACTAAACCAGAGGCTGGGAAGAGGCAGACATGTCTAAGGTTCTGACACACAGGGAGGCGCTGACAGACGCAGGCCAGGAAGGGGCCTGATCAACTCGGAGGGCAAGTCTTCCCACTAACCACAAGGTCCACTACGAGGCCTATCACCAAAGGGCTGGGACTGGAAAGAGCAAGGTAAGAAGCAAATACAGGGGCCCCTGTACTGGACAGCAAACACTCCTGGGGCTACCACTTCATAGCCCAGAAATCTTTTTTTTAAAAGCCCCTTTCAGGACCTCCAAAGACGAGGATGACAGAGTGAACCCCACTTGCTCCAAACCCCCCCCTCTGACCCTGAAAATATAGTAACTATTGCCCAGGGCAAAACCCTCTACAGTAAAGGCTTGGGATCTTAGAGGAAGGGCGTGGTTAGGACCCTGCCTCAAAATGGGTAGAAAGCAGACTACAAAGACAAAGACTCTGGAGTCCTACTATCCTCAGAGGGAGGAACCAACCTCAGAGGGAGACAATGTGGACTCCACACCCACAGCTGAAACTTCAACAGGGAATGGATCCCAAGCACAGAAGGCTCTCCTAGATGAGATCAAAAGGAACTTTGAAAGCAAAATGAGAGAGATAGAAGACAAAATGAATAATTCTCTCAAAATGAAAATAGCAGAATTTGAAAAATATTATAAGGAGGAAAACATCTCTCTAAAAAGAAAAGTGTATGATATGGAAAAGGAGCTTCAAAAATTAACCAAGGAAAATGATTTGCTAAAAACCAGAATTAAACAAATGGAAACAACTCTATGAGGAACCAAGAATTAGCCAAGCAAAACAACAAAAATGAAAAATTAGAAAAAGAGGTAAAATACCTCAAAGAAAAAATAACTGACCTGGAAAACAGATCCAGGAGAGATAATCTGAGAATCATAGGCCTACCAGAAAATTATGATGAAAAAAAAATGAGCCTGGACAACATTCTCCAAGAGCTCGTTAAGGAAAACTGCCCTGAGATACTAGAACCTGAGGGGAAAATAGAAATTGAGAGAATCCACCGGACACCTGCTGTAAGAGATCCCAAACTGAAAAATCCTCAAAATGTTGTGGCCAAACTCCAGAACTACCAGATAAAAGAGAAAATACTTCAAGTGGCCAGAAAGAAACAATTCAAATATCGAGGGTCCACAGTGAGGATTGCACAGGATTTGTCAACCTCTACACTGAAAGATTGGAGGCAGTGGAATACAATTTTCAGGAAGGCAAAAGAGCTCGGGTTACAACCAAGGACCACATACCCAGCGAGACTGAGTATATTCTTCCAGGCAAAGAGATGGTCATTCAATGATATAACAGAGTTCCAGACCTTCTTGATAAAAAAAGCCAGAACTCAATGGAAAATTCAACCTCCAATTACAAGATGCAACAGTGACTTAGAAAGGTAAACAAGGAGAACACACACACACACACCCTGCTATTTGATAAGAGCAAACTGGTTATAGACAAGTAGAGGGTATGATTATAAAATATACAAAATGACGATTTAAAAAAGATCTTGTTAAGGGCTACAAAGGGACTGGTTGAAGTGGAAAAGGGTAAATTATGCCACTCATAGAGGCATAAAAACTGTATAGCAGAGGAAAAAAAAGGGAGGGTGTTGGGAAGCATATGAGCTTTTCCCTCATTGGTTCTGGTACAAGGAGGGAATAACAACCAGTTAAGCATAGGACGCTATAGAGAAGAAACGCAAAAAGAATCATTTTAGAGGGAAAGAGGGGAGGGAGAGGAGCTTCGCATGAGACTTGTTCCTGTCATTCTTGATGCGAAGAGAAAAAATAGCATACTTCATTAAGTGTAACAATATCCTACAGGCAGTAGGAGGGGGAAAGGGTTACGAGAGGGGGGTGGGAGTGGTTTGTAGGGAGGGAAGTAGTAAGGGGAAAAGGGGAGGAAAAGGGAGGGGGGCCAAAAAGGGAACACTGAGGGAGGCGGTGGTCAAAAGGAAAACTATTAAGGGGGGGAAGGGAGAAAGGAGGGAAAATATGAACATTAACAGGGACAGGAATAGGATGAGGGGAAAGAAACAGATAACAATCATAACTGTAAATGTGAATGGAATGAACTCTCCTATAAAATGGAGACGGATAGCAGAATGGATTAGAAATCATAATCCTACAATATGCTGTTTACAAGAAACACATCTGAAACAGAGGGATACACACAGGGTAAAGGTAAAAGGTTGGAGTAAAATATATCATGCCTCAGCTAAAGTAAAAAAAGCAGGGGTAGAAATCCTTATCTCAGATAAAGTAAATGCAAAAATTGATCTAATTAAAAGAGATAAGGAAGAAAACTATATCCTGTTAAAAGGCACCATTGAGAATGAAGCAATATCATTACTTAACATATATGCACCAAGTGGTGTAGCATCCAAATTCCTAGAGGTGAAGGTAAAGGAATTAGAGGAAGAAATAGATAGCAAAACTATACTAGTGGGAGACCTTAATCTCCCCCTATCTGAACTTGATAAATCCAACCTCCAAATAAACAAGAAAGAAGTTAAGGAGGTGAACAGGATTTTAGAGAGGATAGGTATGATAGATCTCTGGAAAAAACTGAATGGGGATAAAAAGGAATATACTTTCTTCTCAGCAGTTTATGGCACATACACAAAAATTGACCATGTTCTAGGGCATAAAAACCTCACAATTCTATGCAGTAAGGCAGAAATATTAAATGCATCATTCTCAGATCATGATGCAATAAAAATTATATGCAATAAAGGGCCAGGGAAAGACAGACTAAAAACTAATTGGAAATTAAACAACTTAATCCTAAAGAATGAGTGGGTCAAACAAGAAATTATAGAAACAATCAGTAATTTCATTCAAGAGAATGATAATAATGAGACAACATACCAAAATCTGTGGGATGCATTAAAGGCAGTTCTTAGGGGAAGTTTTATATCCCTGAGTGCATATGTGATTAAATTAGAGAAAAGGGAGCTCAATGAATTGGGCATGCAATTAAAAAACCTAGAAAAAAGAACAAATTCAAAATTCCCAATTAAATACTAAATTAGAAATATTGAAGACTAAAGGAGAGATTAATAAAATTGAAATTAAGAAAACTATTGAACTAATAAATAAAACCAAGAGCTGGTTTTATGAAAAAAAACAACAAAATTGATAGACCCTTAGTCAATATGATAAAAAAAAAAAGAAAGAAGAAAACCAAATTATGAGTATCAAAAATGAAAAGGGTAAATCTACCTCCAATGAAGAGGAAATCAAAACAATAATTAGGAATTATTTTTCCCAATTGTATGCACATAAATTTGACAATCTTAGGGAAATGGATGAATATTTAGAAACATACAAGTTGCCCAGATTAACTGAAGAGGAAGTGAATTACTTAAATAATCCCATCTCAGAAAAAGAAATTGAACAAGCCATCAGTCAGCTCCCTAGGAAAAAATCTCCAGGGCTAGATGGATTCACTAGTGAATTCTATCAAACATTTAAAGAACAATTGATTCTAATACTCTACAAACTATTTGGGAAAATTAGTGAAGGAGTCCTACCAAATTCTTTTTATGACACAATTATGGTACTGATACCTAAATCAGGAAGAGATAAAACAGAGAAAGAAAATTATAGACCAATCTCCCTCATATAGATGCAAAAATTCTAAATAAAACACTAGCAAAAAGACTACAGCAACTTATCTCAAGAATAATACACTTTGATCAGGTAGGATTTATTCCAGGAATGTAAGGATGGTTCAATATTAGGAAAACCATCAGTATAATTGATCATATCAACAATAAAACTAGCAGAAACCACATGATCATCTCAATAGATGCAGAAAAGGCTTTTGACAAAATACAACATCCATTCCTATTAAAAACATTGGAAAGTATAGGAATAAATGGTAATAATAATAGGTAGCATCTATTTAAAGCCTTCAGCAAGTATTATATGTAATGGGGAGAAGCTAGAAGCATTTCCCATAAGATCAGGGGTGAAACAAGGGTGTCCACTATCACCCCTCTTATTCAATCTGGTACTAGAAATGTTAGCAGTAGCAATTAGAGAAGAAAAAGAAATCAAAGGAATTAAGTTAGGCAAAGAAGAGACCAAGCTATCACTCTTTGCAGATGATAGGATGATATACTTAGAGAATCCTAGAGAATCAAGTAAAAAAAACTGCTTGACACAATAAATAAATTTGGCAAAGTTGCAGGATATAAAATAAACCCACATAAATCCTCGGCATTCCTATATATTTCCAATGAAATTCAACAGCAAGAAGTAGAAAGAGAAATCCCATTTAAAGTTACTGTAGACATTATAAAATATTTGGGAATCTACCTGCCAAAACAAACCCAGGACCTGTATGATCATAACTACAAAACACTTTTCACACAAATAAAGTCAGATTTAACTAATTGGAAAAATATCAATTGCTCATGGCTGGGTCGAGCTAATATAATAAAAATGACAATTTTACCTAAATTAAATTATATATTTAGTGCCATACCAATTAATTTACCAAAAAACTACTTTATAGAGTTAGAAAAAATAGTAACAAAATTCATCTGGAAGAATAAATGGTCCAGAATATCAAGGGAATTAATGAAAAGAAATGCTAGGGAAGGTGGACTAGCTTTACCAGATTTCAATCTGTACTATAAAGCAGCAGTCATCAAAACTACTTGGTACTGGCTGAGGAATAGAGGAGTGGATCAGTGGAATAGATTAGGCACACGAGATTCAGAAGTCAATGACTACAGTAATGTATTGTTTGATAAACCCCCAGACCCTGGTTTTTGGGATAAGAACTCACTATTTGACAAAAACTTCTGGGAAAACTGGAATATAGTATGGCAGAAACTGGGCATAGACCATTATCTAACACCATATACCAAAATCAAGTCTAAATGGGTTCATGATCTAGGTATAAAGGTTGATACTGTAAGCAGTCTGCTAAAACAAGGAATAGTTTACTTATCAGACTTGTGGAGAGGGAATGACTTTATGACTAAACAGGAATTAGAGAACATTATAAAATGTAAAATGGATAATTTTGACTACATGAAATTGAAGAGTTTCTGTACAAACAAAGCCAATGTAACCAAGATTAAGAGGGAGGTGGGAAATTGGGAAACAATATTTATAACCTATGTCTCTGACAAAGGACTCATTTCTAAAATATACAGAGAATTGAGTCAAATTTATAAGAATAAAAGTCATTCCCCAATTGATAAATGGTCAAAGGATATGAACAGGCAATTTTCAGAGAAAGAAATTAAAGCTATCTATAAGCACCTGAAGAAATGCTCTAATTCACTACTGATTAGAGAAATGCAAATCAAAACAACTCTGAGGTACCACTTCTCACCAGTCAGATTGGCTAAGATGACAAACCAGGAAAATGACAAATGCTGGAGAGGATGTGGGCAAACTGGAACACTAATGCATTGTTGGTGGAGTTGTGAACTGATCCAGCCTTTCTGGAGAGCAATCTGGAACTATGCCCAAAGGGCTATAAATACTTTCATACCCTTTGATCCAGCAATACCACTCCTAGGGTTATATCCCAAAGAGATCATAGAAATGGGAGAAAGACCCATATGTACAAAAATGTTTATAGCAGCTCTTTTTGTTGTGGCAAAGAATTGGAAATTAAGGGGGTGCCCATCAATTGGGGAATGGCTGAACAAGTTGTGGTATATGCACGTTATGGAATACTATTGTGCTATAAGAAACGGGGAGCAGGCAGTCTTCATATTTACCTGGAGAGGCTTAAAAGAACTGATGCTAAGTGAGAAGAGTAGAACCAGGAGAAATTTGTACACAATTACAGACACAACGTATGTGTGATGACCAACTTTGATAGACTGGACTCTTCTCAGCAATGCAGGGATATGTCAATCCCAAAAGATGCATGATGGAGAGAAAAACGTGCATCCAGAGAAAGAACTAGAAAGAACTAAGTTTATATCCAGGTAGAAGCAAAATACCTGATCTTTTTCATTCTCTTATTTGGTTTTATGTCCTCTTTACCATTTTTCATTCCAGCTGGTACAATCCGTACTTATAACCTGACCAATGTATAATGTGAAAGTATTTACAGATCTTATGCTTGACTATAAGCCGCCATGGGGGGGGGGGGGAGGGAAGGGAGGGGGACAAAATGTGAAATTCAAGGAATTGTGCTATTGAATCCTGTAAACTAAAAGGAAACAGACAAATTAATAAATTAAAAAATTTTTAAAAAAACAATTGTTATATATAGACTTTGTTACTGCATTTTTCTTTTTTTTTGAGGACAATTGGGGTTAAGTGACTTGCCCAAGGTCACATGGCTAGTTTTTGTGTTAAGTGTCTGAGGCTGGATTTGAACTCAGGTCCTCCTGACTCCAGCGCTGGTGCTCTATTCACTGATCCACCTAGCCACCCTCATGTTGACTTTGTTGATATTCTTTAGTGGAAAACACTGAAGGAAGCATTTGAAAGTACAATGGTTAAGCCATCCCAAATCCCTAATGAACTTTCTAAGGTTGGGGATATGGACCTATGTGTGAAGTATACGCCAAAGGACAATTAATATTTAACTGGGGAGAGAATGCAACATAGGAGGGAAGAAATCAGGGAAGTATCCTGGATTTGCTGGACTGGGATACTTCCCATGCTAGCCATGCACTCTGGCTTGACAGTGATAGAGTTGTGGTCTTGCTCTTTTGGTCCCCAGGTCTGAGGAACTGTGTCAAAGGTAATTGGTGATCCAGGAAGCATCGCACACTTAGCAACCTATAAAAAGAGAGGAAAAGACTTGGCCTTTCTCTTCCTTTCTCGAATGTTCCACTTAGGACTTTGCAAGCTCTCATGTGAACTTCTAGTAAGGATGGGAGGAGATTTCTCTCTATCTTTCCTCTGCTCCTAGCAGTAATGGTGGCTGTGACATGAACACCAGACAGCAAACACACGTGTTTGCCTAGGTGAACCTGAGACTGACCTTCCATTCCTGGATTTGTCTTCTGTTTTGAGTTTAATTCTCTGAGCCCAAATCACTGAACATCAGTCCTGAGAAATGGATGGTTCCAGCCCTGATGGTGAGCTTATGAGTTTGAGAAGTCAGAGATGCCTGAATCGGTGCTAAGTGTCATGGAGGTGGTGCCTCCTGTGACCATCTGCTTTCTCAGTAGATGTGACTTGCTTGGATTATTGCTTGTTAGGTGTTGGGACAGAACAGATCTAAGGAGAAAGTAGAATGTCTAATAGGGAATATCCTTATCTTTTGGGACAGGATAATAGATGCTATAGATTGTTACTTTAAGTTGTATTTGTTAGTGGAAAAAAAAAGTATTAAGTTAATGAGGGAAGGTAGGTGGCATAGAAGATAGAACACTGGGCTTGGAATCAGGAAGACATCTTTAGTTCAAATCTGGCCTCAGTTTTATTAGCTGTGTGACCCTGGGCAAGTCACTTAACCCCATTTGCCTCAGTTTACCTATCTGTAAAATGACCTGGAGAAGGAAATGGCAAACCACTCCAGTGTCTTTGCTAAGAAAACTTCAAAATAGGGTCGCCAAGATTCAGACACAACAATGCAGCAAATTGGTTAATGAAAATTAACACTTAGCAGTCTTCCATGTTTCAAAAATTTCTTTTGTGCTAGAGGGAATAAATAACTGTCCTATACCTTATATCTACTTTGAATTTTGAGAATCTAGTCTAGAAAGGACCCTGTTAATAATTTCTCTCAGAAGAGATGGAACACTTAAGTTTTATTGAAGAGATATTCCCCTACAACTCCAGGGTGGGATGATAATGAGCCAGAAAATTGAAGAAAAGATTGATTCCTTCTTTTTGGAGTCAGGCCAGCCCCAGAATGAATCTCCAACCTCTTGATCCCTTAACTAGGAACCAACCTTAGCAATCATCTATTCCAATCCCTTGTTTTTTATGCATAAGAAAATAGAGGTCCAGAGAGGTGATTTGCCCGAGGTTTAATAGGCAGTAAGTAGAAGAGGCAGGATTTGAACTCAAGTCCTTTGAATTCAAATCCAGTGATATTTCCACAGCACTAGGCAGCCTCTATCCCAGTGATGCCTTGGTTTTGCATTGGGTTGTTCAATCATTATAAGTTTTCATTAAGACAATGTCCTGTCTTTTTTTTTTTATTTATTTAAAGCAATCGGGGTTAAGTAACTTGCTCAAGGTTACACGGCCAGGTGTTTCTGGGTGGGTGCTAAGTGTCTGAGCCCGGATTCGATTCCCCAGGTCATCCGGACACTGGGGCCGGTGCTCTTTCTTGCTGTGCTACCTGGCCACCCCTGTCCTGTCTTTTAAGATTTCAATCAGTGAGGTCGCATCTCCTCCACATATGAAAAAAAAGTATATAATGCTTCTCTTGTTCTGTTATTTACTAATGCAATGTTATGTTGGTAGTGTGAAGGGAGGGGGTTCTGGAAGAAATAGAAAATGGACCAGGAAGGTTGACAAAGAGAACCAAAATAACAAGAGCATATATTTACCAATGACTTTAAGATTCAGAAGTGATCCACATATATTATTATATTTGAACCTCACAATTCTGCGTGGCAGATGCTATTTTCAAACCCATTTTACAAATTAAGAAACTGAGAGTCAGAGAGGTCATACAGCTAGCAATAGTCTGAAGTGGAATCTGCATTGACTCTTGGCCTTCTGGACTCCAAGGACAGTCAGTGCTGATTCCACTGGGCCAGCCATGAATGGACTCCTACACATATCTCCCAAATTGAACCTTTGTCCCTTTATATTTCAATAGAGACAAATGTAACAACTCATACATAAAATTAAAATTTTGATCAGAAGATCTGGATTCTAATGACAGTCCAGCCACTGTCTTACTGTGTAACTTTAGGTCAAGGGTGGGGAACCTGCAGCATTAAGGCTTTATGTGACCTTTTAAAATCTCTCTTTTTTTTTTTTCGGTCTAAAGGCCATACTTAAGGATTTAGAAGACCATGTGTGACTTCAAGGCTGCAGGTTGCCCATCCCTGCTTTAGGTTAATCACTGAATCTATTGGGACCTCAGGACTAGATTACATTGAAGGTGCCTTCTGGTTTCAAAATTATGGTCAGACTCCAGTAAATGGGTACTTGATGACACAGAACAGTCTAAATTACTTTAAGCATGTAGGAAGGAGAGGGCAGTTAGATGGCACAGTGGCTAAAGGACTGGCCTTGGAGTCAGGAGAACCTGAATTCAAATCCACCCTCAGACATTTACTGACTATGTGACCCTCTGAAAGTCACTCAATGACAATTGCTCCTCCTCCCCCCCCCAAAAGTAGGAAAGAAACAAACATTTAATAAACACCTATTATATGCTAAGCTTTTTACAAATATTATCTCCCTTGTTCCTCACAACAACCCTGTGAGGTAGGTGCTATTATTATGCCCATTTTACAATTGAGAAAACTGAGGCAATATATGGAATTGCTTGCCTTCACAATGTGGGGGTTGGGGAAGGGAGGAAGGGAGAGGATTTGAAACTCAAAGGCTTAAAAATGAAGGTTAAAATTGTTTTTACACATAAGTGGGGAAAATTTTTTAAAAATTAAAAAATATATTTAAAAAAGAAAAAGAAAACTGAGGCAAGCAGAAGTTAAGTGACCTGCTCAGAGTCACACAGTTAGGGAGTATTTGAAACAGCAATTGAATGCAAATCTTCCTGAATCTGGGCCCAGAACTCTATCTACAGCATTACGAGGCTGCACATTCGATTTCATCAGTATGTACAATGTCTTTCACCTACACAAATTGAAGCCCCTTGGTGGCTTAGAAGATGTTCTTCCAAAGTTGCTGTGGTGAAAGAAAATGATTACTTTGTGGTTAATGCATTGATATGATGATGGTTCTACATTTTAATGATGCTGGGCTTCAAAAAACAAGACGTGTAGTCTTGTGTGCCCAGACCAGCACATGGAGCTTTCCCAGCCTGTGAGAACCTTTCAAAGGATGCCCACCATTGGCACAGAATCCAGAGTCATGGCCTTGCCACCTAGAGCAACTGAGTAACCTTCAGTACAGGGGACATGATTGCTATGGCTGAAAGTGTTAGAAATAATCACTTGCCCTGTAATTACAAGGTCTTGGGGAAACTTGTGGCTACTAGTTGCTTTTTCAATCAAAGGGCTCAAGAAATTAAAGATTCTGTTTGATGACTTCAAATTCTAGGGTCAATAATTATTGTGTATCAAAGGGCTTTAAAAGATAACCTACCATAAACATTACACTCTAGGTCAACTCAGTGTTTATGAATTTCCCTCATTATAACTTGCACAGGCTTATAATATGGACTGTATATGACAGCAGTAAAATGACTTTATTGTATTAAAAAAAGATACTGTTTCTAAAGCTCTTTGCCAATCTGAAAGGGTTATATAATTGCTAGCAATTATTGTTATTATCATTTCTATAATTCCAAATTGAGTCAGCTCCATGGCCATGGGGTAGGTAGCTGTGAGACCTTGGGAAAGTCACTTCACCTTTACCTGACTCAGTTTCCTCAATTACAAAATGGGGGTTGTAACAGCACCTATTTCTCAAGGTTGTTGTGGCAAACCAATATTTGGAAATTACATGGCTCGGTACCTAGCACATAGTAGGCATTTTAAAATGCACAAAATAAAATATACACTATTTCAAAGTAAATAAATTGTATATTGAAATTCATTTAGAGTAGAAACACATACATGTATGTACATATTGCATGTACACACATGCATGTATGCATGTGTATATATACATTATATGTGTGTATATGTGTGTGTACACACGCACATACACACACCAAATTCATGGACCCCAGGGTAAGAACTTTAGACTTTGGTATCAATCATATCTCTTTGACTAATGCCAACATTCTCCAGAAAGGTGGGTAAATGTCTTAAATAAACAAAAATCCAGAAAGCATACCCTGGAGGTATGAATTGTCAAGCGCAAAGGTATAAATTATAGGTAGCATACACTGGTGAAACTACAAGGACATTTTAAAAATGTATATTGATTTATGCTTTACATTATACACTCTCTAGTGAAACAAACATTGCATTTGTCATAAAATATCACAGTGTATTATCTTCACATCACAAAGAGTGACAGCACAGAGAAAATAGTAAATACTAGAGAAGAATACTTAATACACACACTTAAAGGGAAAAAAAAAACCCCAATGAATGGAACTCCAAAATAGGAAATTGAATCAGGGAAATGCCATTTGATATCACTAAGTTGGTGATTATGGCATCAGAAAAGCTCATCACCACTTCGGAATTCTCACAGCTACTTAGGCTCATTCACATTTTAAGCCTTTGGTTAGCCCTTCTAACAATAGTCTTTCCCTTTCAGTCTCCCAGAATGCCCCCAATTCTCAGAACTGCCACCCCTTAGGCCTTTCTCCTCATTTAAGGCAACCTCAACAGCTAGCAGCCGATTAATTCTGACAAAGACGATTCAGTGTTTGCTATTGTTCTTTGTGTTTTCCACGAGGCCAAGAGTCCCGAGTAACTGGTCTTTCATACAACTTGACTGTTACCCAGAAAGCTGTAGAGGACCTTGTGATAGGTCCCAGAGGAGGGATACAGGGCAGCTAGGCGGAGAGGACTGTGTTCCCCATCAAGACACCACAGGGGCCACATAGTCACAGCACTAGACTCGGAACAAGTTAGTTTCCCTGGAGGACTTTGGAGATGCTCCCTATTTTAAAGAAGACTGAAAAAGATGAATATTTCAAACCATTTGTAAGGAAGTTATCAAGTTCATAAGAGCAAGGCAGAAGAAGAAGAGAGAGGGGGAAGGAGGAAGGGAACAAGCATTTATTAAATGCCTACTGTGTGCCAGGCACCAATCTAAACATTTTACAAGTATTCTCTCACTTGATTCCCATAACAACTCTATGAGTAGGTGCTACAATCCCCATTTTATAGTTGAGAAAACTGAGGCAATCTGAGGTGAAGTTATTTGCAGAGTCAAAAAGCTATAGAGTCTAAGGTTGGATGTGAACCCAGGGCTTTCTGAGTTCACAGGGAATCATCCTATCTATTGTATCACCTAAGTGTGTGTGTGTGTGTGTGGGGGGGAATCTCTGGTCTCCAGGTGACATGTGGCCCTCTAGGTTCTCAAGTCTGGCCTTTTGACTGAATACAAACTCACAGTTTAGAGTCAGGTTCCTCACCCCTGACCTAGCTCATGCTAAATGTTGGTAACAGAGAGAAAAATAGAATAAAATAGAAAAGAAAGGATCCAAAAAAGGAAAAAAAATGAAGAGAGAAAGGAAGAAAAGAAGGGAAAAAGAAAAAAAAGGAGAAAGGGGCAGGAGAGAACCTTTGCTTTGGAAGAAGTTTGCTGTGTAACCCTATTAGGGAGATTTGCTTGCAATTATAAACAGACTATTTCATAGCCATATGCTTGGTCTCCTCGATCTGCATTTGTAGGTGGATAAAGCCAAATATGACCCATGATTATGAGCAGTGTTTGTATAACATTGTGTATCACCAGCAGTCTGCCTGCCATAGACCAAGGGGTTCATAATCAGGGTGCATAAACTTGTTTTTAAAAAATATTTTGAGAATTGTATTTCAATATAATTTATTTCCTTTGTAATATATTATGTATTTTATTTGATGCGTTTATTCTGATTCTGAGACAGGGTCCAAAGGCTTCACAGAACTGCCAAAGAAATCCATGCCATAGACAGAAATAAACCTTTTTGGAATAAGGAAATTTACAAGGAAGATGTGAGATTGCCAGGTATCAAGAGTGCTTGCTGGGTTTAGCAACTAAATCTCTAAAAACAAGATACACTTTAAAGTTGAATCTGCATCACTACATTTTCCCCATCAATTTCTTGAGTCTAAAGAATCAACAAAACAATTAATGAAGCACTGATTTGTAAAGCTGTAAATCTTCACACTGAGAATTTAACCATTGGCTCTGGAGAGCTGGTAAGAGCTGGGTTCAGTACACTCCTGAGAGTAGCAACACATAGGAATATATGCAGCACTTGCAACTGCAGGGGAGTCAGGAAGAGCTGAGTTCACATCCAGCCTCAGACACTTACCAGCTATGTGACCTTGGGTGTGTCACTTAACCCTGTTTTCCTCAGTTTCCTCATCTGTAAAGTGAGCTGGAGAAGGAAATGACAAACTAGTATCTTTGGCAAGAAAACACAAGATGGGTTCATGAAGAGTCGCGCATGCCTGAAAATGACTGAACAAACAGCATATATAGTAAGCATCAGATTTATTATTAGTGTTGCAGGGGTTAAGGCAGCTTTTAAGAGCCTAAAAGTTGTGGGTTGGCCATCCTTCCCCATTGCTTGGATTCATTTCTTCCAGAGATTTTCCTATAAAGCCTCTACTGTGTATTTTCATTCTTATCAACAGAGCCCTGAAAACCAACCACCATCTCCCCTGGGGATAGGCAGTGTGGCCTGGTGTCAGTAGCCCTGGACTGGCAGTTAGGAGACTTATGTTCTAGCTGTGGCTTTGCCAAGGTGCTGCCTTTGAATGAGTAATCTGACCTCTCTGAACCTCAGCTGCCTGAGTTTAGAAAACAAAGGATATGGACTGGACCATCTGTTTACAGATGATGACTTTACAAAGGCAAGGTCCCAAAAGACTTTCGAATGGTTCTACTTTTTTTTTCTGTCTGATACTTCTTATCCTACTTCAATATCCTGAAGCTTCTTAGTTAGATGAAATGACAGAGGACAGTAGAGGCTTGAATGAATGTTTTGCTTTTTTTTTTTTTAATTAGACAAGCCCTTTAGAATCCTAATTTTAAAAATTACCTAATTTCCATTCAGAAGCCTCTTATTTCCCTCATCCTCAGCCCCCTCTCTATCCTCCTCTCCAACTATGATTTCCTTCCCCCATTCATGCACCAAGAACCAAGAACAAATCAACTTTACTATTGTCCCTGGATGGGGTGTGCCAATCTACTCCTCCATGACCCCACTCCCTATTCCAGTAACTTACTTTACAGACCAAAGTGTCCCTCCCATACTAACACTTCCCCAAGTGTGCTTTTTCTCCAAAGTAAGCTTCCTGAGGGCAAGGACTGCTTTTGCTCATGTGTTTGTATTCCTTGAACTGAGCATAATGCTTGTTCCATGGTAAGCATTTAATAAATGCTTTCTTCATTAGTTCAATATGCCATGCTCACTCCTTGCACTCCTGGTTCTTCTCTTGATTTCTCTACCATGTCCTAGCAGCCCTTCTAGCCTCCAAAGATGCTTGCCTAACAGCTTCCTTTTCATCCTGGAAGATTCTTCTGCCTCTGTGGCCAGGACTCCACCCTGCCCAAATTCCTTAGAGAGCTTCCATTTGGGGAAGTGCCCAAGTCAGCCATGTTTCCTGTTTCTACTCCTCAACTCTAGATTTCTCTACCATGCCTCTGTGTGGCACTTTCTCTCTTTCTCTCCCACTCCAACACTTTTTAGGTTCCTTTCTTTTGTTGTATTTTTCTATTAGGATGTAAGCTCTCTGAGGGCAGGAGTTGTCTTATGCTTTATTTGTATTACAGCACTTGGCACAATACGTGTTCTCTTTTATTTTATTTTATTTTTGTTTTTTTTTTTGGCAAGTAATACAAGTTTTATTAATGCAAATTTTTTTTCAGAAAACATTTTTATTTAATTTAATTTTTATTTTTCAAATGCTTTATTAACTTCTGATTTATGTCATTCATTTCCACCAGATTTTGAGTTACAAATTTCTCCCCATTTTTCCCTTACCCACCACCCCAAAATAGCAGTCCCACAGGATGTCCCCTCCTCCAATCTGCTCTCTCCCATATTTTCTCCTATATCCCTTTTGACTTTTCCAATGGATCTCTATGCCCCAGTGCCTATATATCTTATTTCCCAGTTACATGTAAAATAGTATTAATAAGAGTATAAATATATATATATATATATATATATATATATATATATATATATATATATTTGAATATTTGATTTTAAAACTTTCAATTCCATATTCATTCCCTTCCTCCCTTGTCACCCACCCTTACTGGGAAGACAAGCAGTTCAGTATAGGTTGTACGTGTGTGGCTAATGCAAAAAAAATAACATAGTACATATATTGTAAAAGACTGACTATATTTTCCTCCCTCCTATCCCACCTCCCACTTGTTCTATTCTCTACTTTGATCCCATCATTTTTCAAAAGTTGGTGCTCCCTACTTCTCTCCCCCCCATCCTGACCTCCCTTCCATCATCCCCCTTCTCATCCCCTTCCCCCCCTACTCTCCTGGAGGGTGAGATACCCTATTTAGTGTGTATTTCATTCCCTCCTCAAGCCAAATTCAATGGGAATAAGGTTGACCCACTCCCTTTTGCCTTCCTATTCTTCCCCTACATTTTAACCATTTTCCCTTGCCTCTTCTATATGAGATAGTTTACCCCATTCTGTCTCTCCTCATCTCCTCTCATTATGTTCCTCTCTCACCTCTTAATTTCACCTTTTAAGTATCATCCCTTCCTGTTAAATTGGTCTTGTGCCCTCTATCTATGTATACCTATAAACATATATACACACATTCACATATGTATTCATATGCCCATATACCCTCATATATATATTTAAATTCCCTTCAACTACTGACAAAAAAGTTTCATAAGTTACAATTATTGTTTTTCCATGTAGGAATGTTAATACTTCAACTTTGATAAGTTCCTTATGATTTCTTTTCCCTGTTTACTTTCTCATACTTCTCTTGTTTCTTGTATCTGAATGTCAAATTTTCTATTCAACTCTGGTTTTTTCAGCAAGAATGCTTGAAAGTCCTCTATTCCATGGAATGACCATATTTTCCCCTGAAACATGATATTCATTTTCGCTGGGTAGGTGACTCTTGGTTTTAATCCCAGCTCCTTTGCCCTCCGGAATATCATATTCCAAGCTCTTCGATCCTTCAGTGTAGAAGCTGCCAGATCCTGGGTTATCCTGATTGTATTTCTACAATATTCAAATTGTTTCTTCCTGGCTGCTTGTAATATTCTCTCCTTAATCTGGGAATTCCTGAACCTGGCTATAATATTCCTAGGAGTTTTCTTTTTGGGATCTTTTTCAGGAGGTGATTGGTGGATTCTTTCAAGCTCTATTTTGCCCTCTGGTTCTAAAACATCAGGGCAGTTTTCTTTAATAACTTCCTGGAGGATGATTTCTAGGTTCTTACTTTGATCATGGCTTTCAGGTAGTTCAATAATTTTTAAATGATCTCTCCTCAATCTATTTTCCAGGTCAGTGGTTTTTCCCATGAGATATTTCACATTGCCTTCTATTCTTTCATTTGTTTGGATCTGTTTAACAGAATCTTTTTTCTCATAAAGTCATTAGCTTCCATTTGCTCCAATCTAATTCTGAAGCAATGATTCTCCTCAGTGAGCTTTTGAGATTCTTTTTCCACCTGGCATATTCGGCTTTTTAAGGCATTCTTCTCCTCATTGCTTTTTTGAGCCTCTTTTGCCATTTGAGTTGGTCTATTTTTTAAGGTGTATTTTCCTCAGTCAGGCTGTTGACTCTCATTTGGTAATTTTCTTGCATCATTCTTATTTCTCTTCCCAATTTTTCCTCCACTTCTCTTATCTGCTTCTTAAGGTCCTCTATGGCCTGTAACCAGCTCATATTTTCCTTTGAAGCTTTTGGTGCAGGAGTTCTGACTTCACTGTCTTCCTCCTGTTCCATGCTTTGCTCCTTTTTGTCCCCCAAAATAGGAATCTAATGTTGGAATCTTCTGTCTGCTTTGTTTCCTTTGCCTGTTCATGTCGCCCCTCAGTCACTTGACACCTGGGCTTTTTGCCATAGTAGGACTCTGCCACCATACGGGGGAGCTTTCATCCCAAATGCTGGGGTTTTCTCAGCTGCTGGAGGTATTAGATGGGTGCCCTCTCTGAGGTGTCCACAAGCTCTGGCAAGCTGGACACACACCCCAGGACCTTAACCCTAGACTTCAATCCAGATCCAAAAAGGTTAAAGCAAGAGTGATTACCCCTCAGACTGGTGCTTGGTCCCCCTACACTCTGCAGACCAGGAACTGAAGCTGCCACATGGCACTGGCTGGCTGTGCCAGCATCTCAGCAGCTTCTGGCCCTGGGGGCAAAAGCCAGGCACTCCCACCTACTGGGTCCCAAAGTCCAGACTGCACCGACCTCTCACTTTGTCCTTTGCATCTGTGTGTTGATAAATTTGGAAATGGTTACAGTTGCTCCTGATCTGGAGTCACTCTGCCAGTGGCTGGTCAGACCCACCCTGGGGCTAAAGCCTCAGTGTGGGGCTGGGCTCGGCTCCCAGAGCACTGTGCTGGCTGATTCCTGCCGGCCTGCCGGGCTTTTTCTCAGCAGGAGGTTAGCTTCTCTGTGTCATTTTGTGGGTTCTGCAGCCCCAAAGTTTGTTTAGAGTCCCCTTTTTACATGGATTGGGGAAGGTGGAAGCCGGAGCAGCTGGGAGGTCCTGCTTCTACTCCACCATCTTGCCTCCCCCACACAATACCTCTTCTCTCTCTGTCTCTGTCTCTCCCTCCCTCCCTCCTTCTCCGTCTCCCTCTCTCTCTTCCTCTCTCCTTTATTGTATGGTAAGGTGTGATGGGTATGAAGCATCAGAAAAACATGGGAAAATCTGTATGAACCAAAGCAAAACTAAAGGAACAATATATACAGTGACTACAGAAATGAAAATAAAAAGGATCACTAAAAGGAAGTTGCATTCTGAATAACTGAAAAACCAATAATGGTTTCAGAAGCATACTTCTCATTTTATGGCAGAGAGGAGGGGACTACTGATGCAGAGTGGTATATACACTGTCAAATACGGTCACTGTAGTGAGTATTTTTACCTAATTGCATTTCTTTGCCGCAAGGGAAGATTCAACCTGTTGTGTGTAGTGGGGAGGGTACTTCAACAAATGACTGTAAATGAGATGTAAAAAAAAAAGATGATAAAACCCTTCTTAATAAAATCCTGTGGAAATTCCATTACCACCATCATCTTACTTTAGAATTCAAAATTTAAAAAGTATAACGCTTGGGGGTAAATATTTGCTGACTGATTTCTTTGAGGCCAAAAGAGTAGTGCCATTAGCCATCTGCTTCTGTATTTGACATTTAGACTATTGTGTAGTTGGGGCTTCACTGGGTGAAAATAATGGGGAGAAGGAGGATCATAGAGTTACAGCACTCTTTGATGTTTCACCATTTTTAATCAGCAACAAACATTTCTCCATTTGCTATGGCAAGTGTCCCAAACCTGTTTGGTTTGACCCCTATTGACACCTCTAAAAGACAGTGCCATCTTGGAGGCACTGAGGTCTATAGCCAAGATAGACTTGGGAAGGTTGGAAAGGTTCCAGGCCTGTCTGCTTTGTGCTAAAAGCTCTCTGCAATCTAGAGTACAGGGCAATTGTTTTGACTTGCTCTGTACAAAGCCCAGAGCAGCAGCTATGCTTTAGGAGGCACTTACTTAGCCAAGATATTTTTTAATGATGCTATCCTTTAGGGCTTAATTTTTTTTGAGCACTAGGTCCTTAGTGCTTGTGTTTTAGTTATGAGTTTTATTTGCAGGAGTCCCCTGGAGCTCTTTCAAATGAAATACAGAGCCTCTTAACTTGTAAATAAATAGACTCTTACAATCTCAACGGATGGAAAGATCTCTATCTTACCATGTAAATCCTTAATTCTTTATAAAGAATTCACTAGCCTCCCCACCCCAAATCCCCAGTCACCCCATCAGAATAAGGCCTTCCATAATAGTCAAGAATCCTTTTTCCTTCCACTGAGGAGTTTGAGTATCAACTAACCACTAACTCCTAAGGTATTTCCCACCTACCCTACTCCAGTCCCAGGATGAATTAGCACCAGTCCCTGAACCTTGACCTGTTTAAAAGATCTGGGCTCCTTCTCCCAGCCCCAATCAATGCCTAGTCTTGCTTGGCCCAGATAAGAACCCCATACAAATCTCCTGAACCTCACTGGTTTGGGGACCCTATTCTGTCAGAGATTCCAACAGAGCTGACCTGCTTCCATTCTCCTTGAGTATGTCTTTTTATTGTGTTTCCCTTGAATAAAGATGATATAAAAAATAGAGATGATATGTTTTACTTTAGGAAATGTAATTAGTACAATTTCCTTGGGCTGTAACATTTCAGGGCAACAGATGGAAGGAGACTAGCATGGTCTCAACATTCTTGTTTGCTGTCCTAGTGCCAGATTTCTGGTACTACCAGAGTATTTAGAGCACAGGTAGGGGACTGAATTTAAGCTCCTAATAGGTATACAAGAGAGAAGGCCTCATCAGTTTGCCAAAATGGTCACCTGAATGACAGACTCCCAATGCCATTTCTGCAGGCCATTATCAAAGTGTTTATATCCTCAGAATGGATGAAGTCTTTTTCTGATTCTCCTCTGTCATGCTAATACTCCCTCTGTCTCTCTGTCTCTTTGTCTCTCTCTCTGTCTCTCTCCCTGTCTCTGTCTCTCCATCTCTCTCTCTTTCCCTCTCTCTTTCTCCCCCTCTCTCCCTCTCAGTCTGTCTGTCTGTCTGTCTCTCTCTGCTTTTTCCCCTTACCTCTCAATACACATATAGTGATATGTGAAAGAGACCTTACTATTACCTGTACTGTCAGTATAATAATGGTAATAGGAATAATAAATGTATTGCTTTACCATTTACAAAGTGATTTTTTAAAATCTGTCTTTGAGGGAGGTAGTAGAAGGTGTTATACTACACCCATTTTAAAAAGGGAGATATTGAGGCTCACAGAGGTAAAGACCTGCCCTGGGTGATACAGTTAGTAAGTGGTGGAGTCCAGTCTTTTAATCCAGGTCCTCTGATTCTAAGTCAGTACTTTCCATTTCACTCCACAGAATCAGAACATTCTCTTTTTATAAAATATGCTGATGCTCTGGACATTTTTCTGGGGACATTTGAACATAAGAATTTTGATACAGGTTCAGAACTATGGCCCATCAAGACTAGCGTTTTGGCTGGAATGCAAAGATAGAGCTTGTGCGAGGCTCCCATCATCTCCCTGATGTCTTAAAGATAAAGGGCTTTGACAATCGCTCGAGTTTTCCCTAAGTTTCCTTCTCCTCATTTTGTTTACTCATCTGTAAAATAAAGGAGATGGAATGAATGGTTATAAAGATCCCTTCTAAATCCCACGTGTTATAATTCGTTAAGGACATGTCATTTGTGAATTAATCTAAGCTTTTTATCTTTAAAGCTTACTATGTTTTCTTTAAAATTTTTTCAATTAACAAAAATCAATTTTTCCTTTCCTTCCTTGGAAAAAAAAAGAAAATCTAAACCCTTGTAACAAATATGTTACAATCAAGCCAATTTCTACATTGGCCATGTGCCAAGCTGAATAAATCTTATTCAGCACCCTCAGTCTATAACTTCTCTGTTGGGAAGTGAGTGGGTAGCATTCGTCATTATCAGTCCTTAAGATGCAGAACATTTTCTTTTTGGAGGGGGAAAGGCAGGGCAATTGGGGTTAAGTGACTTGCCCGAGGTCACACAGCTAGTAAGTGTTAAGTGTCTGAGGTCATATTTGAACTCAGGTCCTCCTGACTCCAGAGCCGGTGCCCTGCACAGGTGCCATTCACTGTACCACCTAGCTGTCCCTATGAAGAACATTCTTGATGACCTTCAGAGTCACAGATTAAATAACTGATGTTTACTTGTCTTAATAATGGAAATTAACCATGGTACTGACTCACTTGCTATCTGTTGTATAAAGTGCCATCATGTTTCTTTTTATTTGTCCTAAACTTACTGTCCCCAAAGGTATCCCCTAGTCCTAGGGACTCAAATCCAGGAGATTTGTTTAACAAGAAAACACCTGGCCATGGGCAATGCAGGATGGTTCAGCACCAAGAGTTTGGGAATGAATGACATGCTGGAGGACTAGTTCATGTAGATGGAGGGCATACAGTTATTATGAATTCTAAGCATAACACTGTGATCAGAGCAGGTTGGTAGTGCCATGATAGAGAATATGGGTATGGTTTTGAGAAAATGCTGGTGAGTCTGGGTTGATGAGCATCTGGAGAACCCCAGTGGTGGAGGGCTGCAGGAAGAAGTGTGACTAGTGTGTATGGTTGACCTCTTAAAGGCCAAGCTGAGCAGGAGATCACAGAGAGGAATAGAATCTGGTTGTCTAGGAAATGGTCAGGATTCTGGATGTAAGCCTAATACTAGGAGACAGGTAGAGGGCAGAGTTCAATTTGGGATACTGGCAACAGAATGTGGGGATCAGAAAGAGGTGAGTGGATCCATAGCACATAGCTCCACAGAAGAATGCCTGTTAAACCTAAAATGGGACTTACCAGCAAATAGCCTTCCCAATGGGGGTGGTTAAAGGCCAGCAGGACTCTATGGTTGCTGGGAATCATTGAAGATGGCTGGTTCCTCAAGGTAACCCCACCCACACACACACACACACACTCCAGCAGTTCTAATGCTTTTATAATTTCATATGATTTTTTATAGATTTTGTTTTGGTCAATGAAAAAAATTGGATAATATGTATTCTTGTTAGACAGCAAAAGCATATTCGAGTTTTGTTTCTGATAAAAAAAACATTTTCCCTTCCTGGCCCTACCATGTCTCAGCAATATTAACTAGTAAAAAGAATGCGTATCTCTTCCTGGTACTCAGAAATGAACAGATCTGAGAGCAATCCTAAAGACCTGTCAGAAGAAGGTGCCTGGAGTCTATTGTTTATATTTCTAGTTCTTTATTAGTGTCCTTGGTATCTCTCCAATGCAAAGTGAGTGTCCCATAGAAGTCAGATAAGGAGACAAATTGTTGAGAAACCTAGGCATGCAGGGAGCTGTATGTGGGCACATGGATCTCAAAGTCTCCTATTTTCTTTTCCTCCGTCCTTGAAAGTGACTTCCAGTGAGTCATTCAACCTCTCTCCCAGTAGTCAGGAGCAGGGGAGTAGAGATACCTGTGGGACAGACAGCCTCTGCTGGCCAATTGCTGCTACTGCCATTAAGCCACCTCAGAGACACCTGGGGAGCTGACAATCCCTACTGGCCACTTGTCAGATGCAGACACTGAACTACCCCCGGACGCAGGGAACGCAGAGATGGGACAGGTCTTGGGGATTTAGAATGGAGGGGGCAGACACCATGGGATGGAAATGACAATAGGAGGGGTGATTTTACTTTATTCTCTTTGGTCACACTTGAGTTTGGCCACCCGGGGGGTTGTGTGGGTGACCTAAATCTAGAACAAGGTTCTGAACCTTGTCACGGATCCCTTTTGCAGGCTGCTGGAGCTGTAAACCCCTTCTTATCACAATGGCTTAAGTGAAGAAAATAAAATATTTAGAATTATAAAGGAAACCAACTATGCTGAAATAGTTTTGAAAATACATATTTTTAAGTGCTCATGGAACCCTGGTAACAAATCCCTGATGTGGAAGGTCAGTTGACTAAAGGCAATTTCCCAGATTCCAAGTGGGAGAAACCAATCAAGATTCCTTAAGTCTCACGTTTCATATTTGTTTTCATATTCTTGGATCAAGTGTCATGAGGCATGAGAGCTGGGGGGTGGGGGGTGAGATGGGGGGGTAGAGCTTACTAGATGTTTTCTAATGAACAATGAGGACACAGCAATATTTGGATCGCTGGATACATTCTGATGGGATGACTTGGCTGGGGGACTGAAAGAAGCCAGATTATTTTATTATACTGCCTTACTGGCTTACAGAAAGTGGGACACCCACCAGCCACACACCCAGCCTTGATCCATTGGTACATTAGCAAATCCCTCAGATTTCACTAAAGTAGTTCCAAACCATATAGTAATTCTATCAGTTGAATGAAATAGTAGACTAGTGCTTTCTTGATTGTTGAGGAGGGAAGAGTTTTAGGTGGGTGGGAGAGAGGAAATTGCTTCTGAAAATAAGGTCTGTGAAATAAGGGAGATAGCTTTTCTTCATTAAAAGAACTCATAGAAACTCCCCCATACTCTCTATGAAATGGGATGAGAGGGATGGTAAGTTGCTAAAAGGAAACTATCAAGGACATTAATTCTTGCTTCCTGTCTTGGGAGGGAGAGGAAAATAAAGGAGAAAGAGAAGGGAAGAGAAATAAATACAAACAAGACATCCTGTTCATAGGAAACAGCCTTATTTCTCAGACAAAGTTTGCTTTTTAATGGACACAAGGTCACAGGCTTTACAGTCAGTAGAGTCAATGTTGCAAAATTAGTTTTCAAAGTGCCTATGAAAAAAGGAAGTGAGTTCAGAAGGTTAAAAAGAAAAACTTATTCATCCATTTGAGGGTTTTCTCTCCATCTAGCAAAAAGAAATAAAAATGCCCATTACATCTAAATGTATTTGCCCTGAGTCGACACGCAAGGGAAAAGGAAGAAAAGGTGAGAAGAACATTTGGAATAACAGAAGAAGAAGTAAAAGAGATAAGAACCCGTCTGTTCAGTACAAAATCCTAGAGAAAAAGATGAGGGGGGCCTGTGGCTTCTCCTCCCCACTGAAAAATAAAGGCTCTATGAATGTAACAGGATACCATTAGGCTGTAACAAATGAGGAAAGGAATGGTTTCAAAGAAACTGCAAGAGAACAACCTATATTGTCACAACAATACTGTAAAGGAAAAGAAAGACTCAAGAGTGCTGAACAATGCAATGACCAAACATGGTCCCAGAGGACCCAGGATAAATCATGTTTCAGAGGTGATAGACTAAAGATAAAGGATGAAACATACAATTCTGGGTGTGGCCAATTTGAGAATTTGTTTTGCTTGACTGTGTATTTGGTTTTTGTTGTTTTACTTTTTTTTTCTTTTTGGAGGGGGGAAGGCAGGGCAGTTGGGGTTAAGTGATTTGCCCAAGGTCACACAGCTAGTAAGTGTTAAATGTCTGAGGTCGAATTTGAACTCAAGTCCTCCTGACTTCAGAGCCTGTGCTCTATTCACAGCACCACATAGCCACCCCAACAATACATTCTTTTTTTGTTTTGTTTTGTTTTTTTGCTTTTTTTTGGAGGGCAATTGGGGTTAAGTGACTTGCCCAAGGTCACGCGGCTAGTTTTTGTGTTAAGTGTCTGAGGCCGAATTTGAACTCAGGTACTCCTGACTCCAGGGCTGGTGCTCTATTCACTGCACCACCTAGCTGCCCCAATACATCCTTAATAGAATAAAAACCTGAATGAAGGAGAATATAAGGTTATGCTTGTAACATCCTCTCCCCATTTAACTTGATAACAAATCCTTTTGAACAAAAGGAGCTCAACTCTTTATGGAGGATGGAACCCATTCCTATAGCTATAAATAGGAAAGAAAACAAGCATTTATTAAACACCTACAGTATGCCAAGTGCTGTGCTAAACACTTTAAGAATATAATTTCATTTGATCCTAAGAACGATCCTGGAAGGTAGGTGCTGGAATCATCCCCATTTTATAGTTGAGAAAACTGAGGTAAATAGGTTCAGTGACTTGCGTGGGGTCACACAGCCAGTAAAAGTGTGAGTTAGCACTTGAATTTCTATCCATGGTTCTACCAGTTGCCTCTAGAAAACCCAAGGTGTATTGGCTAAGTCAAAGCTGGAAATCAACTTTTCATCCTCACTGCTCATATCTATAGGCAACATTCCCTTCCCTTAACCATGTCTTCTCTTAAGTTTGTTACTTAAGTAACAGGAGCTATTTTCTCCCGATATTGCTACAAATTTACAGGTCAGCTCAGGCTTAAGTTATACAGGGCACACCCACTATGTGCACAGTCCCATGATAGGTCTTACCTGGTGAAGTTATGGTGGCTCATTTCAGGGCTGCCCATGCTAGCTTCAGATTTAATTGAGATGTGAGGAAGTAAAACCCTCCGTTTGTGTGGTGAGCTTTGTTCTATTTACTTAACGAAGCAGACAGAGCATTAGAGGAAACATTCCCTCAGCCTGTATAAGAATGTCAATAATTTCATATGTTTTCAGAATGCAAAGGTAGCCTTTGTTTTGGGAGGTGCAGATTCCCAGAATGCATGGTGCTGGATATTTGGGGGAAATATCCAGAGGCTATGCATCTTTGTATAGGATTGTTATTGATTCATGGAGATGTCTGGGGAGAAGAAAGAAGACAGAGGAGAGGCAAGGAGTTTCAGAGGAGTCCATTTGATCTCCAGCTTGAGAGAGAGAAACACATTGAGCAACTTTTTTCCTCCTCAGAGCTTGTATCCAGGAAGACTATGAGAGGCATAGTTTGGAGAGAGACTGTAGGAGAGGGGCTACATTTTCTGGATGTGAGCTTCCTGCCCTTCTGGGTGTGAGCCCCTTCAGCCATGTGTCTGAGGTCATTCAATGTTTTGCAACAGCAGCATCATTTCCCCGCTCCTCATCCCCACCCCAGGCAAGTGAGGTTAAGTGACCTGCTCAGAGGCACACAGCTAATAAATGTCAGAGGTTGCATTTGAACTCGGGTCCTCCTGACTCTAGGGCTGATGCTTTATCCACTGCACCACCTAGCCACCTAGCTGCCCCCAGTAGTACACACACACACACACACACACACACACACACACACACACACACACACACACACACACCACCACCACCACCACCACCACCACCATCACCACCACAACAACAACAAATACCAGAAGAGGTCTAAAGTCTCTAAGACTCTTTGGGTGTGGCCAATTCAGAAACAATCTCCTTGTAATAGCACCTTGTAATAGCAGCTCTGAAGGGCTATCACTTATCTGTTGACTGCCTCAGTCTACCTTTCAGCCAGTCCATGACTTTCTTCCATCCATCTCTCCTGTTACTCTTTCAGAGCCCCTCCAAAACAGTGATGTTGTCAAGATACATGAACTCTTCCAGGAAGTTCAGGTATCCAACTACTTTAGTGACAAGTGCCCCCAAGATACCTTGGTACATCTGCTAAAATTGGGAAAATCCAGTTGCATAAATATAGACAGTCTTCTTCCCTTCCTAAGACATAGAAATCCTGTACTAAATACTATGCAAGTCCAATACTAGCTGCCTAGCAGACAATCAAGGGGACGATGTACCTGAGGCTTAGTATACTAGTCCACTTTAATTCCTTTCTTCAAAGTCCAACACACACACACACTCACACACTCAAACACACACTCACATATACACACACACTCAAACACACACACACACTCAAACGCACACACACACACACACACATCTCCATCTTTTTAAAGTATCATCCAAGCAGCTGTTGGATTTAGCCAGCACTTTCCTGAGTGTTTCTGAAGCCTTCCATCACATGAGTCAAAGGACTCTTCCCAGAATGTTTGGGAATTGGCATGTTGGATTCTGTGACTTGTATCTCAGGCATATGCTACAGTCTTTATAGCCAGTTAGACCCTGCCTGTCCTCTTGCTGAGTATCATCTCCTCCACCAATCTCCCTGCTCTTGCAGTGTTGCATTCACCTGAGCCAAATCTCAGGATCCATTCCCGAGGTTGCACAATCAGGTCTCCACTCACGGACCCCTCTGACCTCTATCCTCCTAGAAGGTGCACTCAAAGTGTAGGAGTATTAAGTCCCAGCTTGTTGCCTGCAGTATCCTGCTAGTATTTGGAAAAGGCTGGAATTGGTTCCAATCAGTGGCGACATTCCAGTGAATGCTGGTAGACATACCAGCACCACAGGATCAGTTTTCCTGTCCATATCAATAACTTCCTCAGGGAATCTCAAGTTCACCTGATGTATCCCAAGTATGCATAATCTTTTTTAAAAATAGATTTCTATTCATAGCTTTTTTTTTTTCATCTCATAGACCTCCCTTTGCATTTCTTCCTTTCTCTTCTTCCAAAATGTCACCTCTTACAAGAAAGAATTTAAAGGCAGGAAGTTGATGCAGTAGATAGAGCACTAGACCTAGACACAGGAAGACCTGAGTTCATATCCAACCTCAGATGCTTATGGGCCGTGTGACCCTAGGCAAGTCACCTAACCTTTCTCAGTCTCAGTTTTCTCATCTGTAAAGTGGGGACTATAATAGCACCTACCTCCCAAGGTTGTTAGGAGGAATAAATAAGATTTGTAAGGAACTTTGCAAACCTTAAAGTATTGTATAAATACTAGCTATTATTATTATTAACTATTAAAAATAAAAGAAAAAGAAGGTGAAAATTCAGCAAAAACAATCAATACAATTAAAAAACCCCAAATCTGACATTATATGTAATGTTCCACACCTATGGACCTCCTCCTCTCACCCCCACCACTACTTAGGAAAAGGGCCATGAGGAGGTGATTCTCATTTCTCATCTTTGGGGCCAAGCTGGTTCTCAACAACTTGCAGCATTTTTTATTGTCTTGTGGTGGTTGGTATTTCCATTTAGATCGCTGTATTCATTGTGTATATTGTTTTTTTGACCTTGCTTCCTTCGTTCTGTTGTCAATTTATGTGTATAGTTATGTACTTCTTCCTAGTTACCACATTTGGTGTTTAGTGCCTCTCTTGCTACATGGTGTAGTGGATAGAATTCTGGACCTAGAGTCTGGAAGATGTGAGTTCAAATCCAGCCTCAGAGACTTACTGGCTGTTTGACCTGAGACAAGTCACTTAACCTCTGTCTGCCTTGGTTTCCCCAAGTGTAAAATGGAGATGATATTAACATTTCCCTAGGTTGTTATGAGGATCAAATTAATTATTTGTAAAGTTCTTTGCAAACTTTAAAGTGCTATATAGATGCCAGCTATTAATGTGAAAATATGTTTTACTTTATTTCATATGGATAATGAATACTATTTTTCTTGCCTTCTTCTCAATGGATGGGGGAAGGATGGGAGGGAGGAAGAAAATTAAAAACTGAAAATAAAAATGTTTTTAAATATAATAAAATTGAAAGAATAGATGGACACTCCTCCTCCTCCTCCTTTTCCTCTTTTTCCTCCTCCTCCTCCTCTTCCTCCACCTCCTCTTCTCTCTCCTTCTCCTAGTACAGTAGTAGCAGCAGCAGCACTGTCTCAGAAGGTCTCTGTGAATTGAGCACAATCTTATTCCCTCCCCCTAACCCCCAGGAGTTTTCCCAAATATCAAACTATGTGCATTCTGGGAATCTGGAACTTCCAAACAGGGGTTACACTTATTTTTGAAAGCCAGCATCAGTGTGCATGGATAGGGCACGGGGTCAAAATGTCACAAATAAGCAAAAGATTAGACACACAGAGCAAAATGGGGAGGGGGGAAAGGGAAAGGTGGGAAGGAGAGGCAGAGGGATTTTGTTGTGGGTATATGTCAAAATGAGGGTTCACTGGATTATCAATGTACTAATGTATCCGCAGCAGAGTAGACAGAAGGACCGTTTCAATGCCGCTGTGGTTATTCCTAAGTTATTTCGAAGAGCCACATGCCCAAAGGCAAAGATTAAAAAATATTTAAGCATATTTTTGCTCTAACATCTTATCTGCCTCCTCCAAGCTGTGTCATCCCGAAGACATGGGACATACTAGAAACATATGGAAAAACAGCAGGGCAAGACAGGGGAGTGCATATTCTTCCAAGTCCTCAGGATTCTCTTCAAATTAGAATGATATTGAATCAATAAACTAATAAATATAGTAAAGAAATAAAGCCAGAATTGTCATTGAATATCTCATTTTAAAGTAGTCTCAGAGTTTCTGGCAAAAACAAGGCAAAAAAAAAAATCTGAGGCAGTCTCAGGCCTGGGGCATTGCTTTGAAATTACTCAGGCAATGAGGCAGGGAGTTTTGCCCAGGAAGTTTCAAGGACAAACCATGTGGACCACATCCAATTTCAGTCACGCCCTTCTGGCCCTATCCCTCTTTTGTTCACCAAGTTCAAGTCTCCCAACCTCCTGGCGCACCTTGCTAGATGCTTTACACCTGGCCAATCAGTATGAATACACTCACAGTCTGAAATGGGCAGCAGGAGTGGTTCCTGAGACAAAGGATCCAGGTACAATTTTTCTTCAGAGTGGTCTCTTAGAAAATCTCTCTGAAGATTTTCTCCCATACCAGGAGAAGTGCTAGACACTTAACTGCCTAAATTATTTTTCTGTCCCCCAAAAGGCCTTCAGTTTCCCTTCAAGCCCTCAGGCTGACAAGATATTGAATACAGATAAAGTTTTATTTACCCAAAACAAAAAGAGAATGAGGTCACACTGGAGCTCTTGGACCAAACAACTAATCAACCAATAAGCATGGTAACAATACTTACTAAAGTACCCAGAAAGGCAGCTAGGTGGTACAGTGGATAGTACACTTGGCCTGGAGTCAGGAAGATGAGTCTTCCTGAGTTCAAATCTGGCCTCAGATACTTAACTAGCTATGTGACCCTGGGCAAGTCCTTGGTTGCCTCAATTCTTTTATCTATAAAATGAGCTGGAGAAGGAAACAGCAAACCACCCCAGTATCTTTGCCAAGAAAACCCCAAATGTAGTCATGAAGATTCAGACATGAACTGAAATGGCTGGACAATAAAGTGTCAGAAAGTGTGCTACATGCTGGAGAAAAAAAGGCAAAAGTAACCATGCCCTCAAGGAACTTACATGCCAATGGGGGAGGTAACATGTAAATAAATAAGCAATACAAAATATACCAAGTATGTGGAAGGTCCCAAGAAAGAGAGAGAGAGAGAGAGAGAGAGAGAGAGAGAGAGAGAGAGAGAGAGAGAGAGAGAGAGAGAGAGAGAGAGAGAGAGAGAGAGAGAGAGAGAGAGAGAGAGAGAGAGAGAGAGAGAGAGAGAGAGAGAGAGAGAGAGAGAGAGAGAGAGAGAGAGAGAGAGGGTACTAACACCTGATTGGGAGCAGGAAGGGCCTTCTGGAGGAGGTGGGTCTTAGGCTGAGGAAGCCAGAGAAACAGACAAACAGAGCTAGGAAACAACTTCACAGAACCCAGGAAGATCACAAGCTAATCAAGTGAAATGGTCAAGAAAACATCTCAGAAACAGAACCTTGGGGGAACACCCATATCAAGTGGATGGAGGAGAGGTCAGAGAGACAGGAGGAGAAACCAGAGAACACAGTCTTACAACCACCCAGAACAGAGAGAGTGTCAGAGGAGATCATCAGCAATATTCTCCCCTTATCCCAAGAACTCACAGTGTCTTCAGACCTTTAATGCGTCACAGTGTGGTACTCACAGTACTAGGGTTAAATGTGGTTGGTTCTTTGGCACAGATGTTTCCCTTCTGCACTGATCTTTCTGGTACATAGGAAAGGTACACTCTTTCATTTCCCCCCATTGGGGTCCTGTTAATATTTCAACATCTCTACCTAGAATTCACTCCTTGTGCTTTTTCTTCCTGCATCAATTTCCCTAGTACTTGAAGTACTACTTCCCTAGGTTCACTCCTTCTTGTCATGGTTCTATTGCTACATTGATTTATATTCTGGGAAAGAAGGTACAATAAATAAACAAGTAAATAAACAGATGAATGTTACCAGCTACCAACATTAGGGAGATAAGGTATTCAGAAATCATTAACAGTTCACACCCAGTACACATTTGAGGAGTAGACATGAGTACAGATTATTTCTCAATTGAGTAAATAGATGAGGTGACCAGACCAATCACTATCCAAATGCAGAAACTATCTGATCTTTACTTGGGATCAGAGGATACTGTATTATGTGGAGCTTTGGCACATATTTGTTGCTAGAGGTCTTTGATAGTCACAAGAATACAGATGAGACATGATGGCAGTATACAAAGGAACCAAGAAATGCCTTCCACCTAAATATTATTTTTAATGAAATCTGGAAAGGAAAGCAATATTGTTTTTTATTGGGGGTAGAGGTGGGGTGAGAAAAGAGCTTCTCAATGTAGAGACATCTATGTATAGTGGGAGAAAAGTATAGGCCTGGGAATCAGGAGATCAGAGATCTTGTCTCAGCTTTGCCACCTGTAGATACTTAGGTGGCTGTGGGCAAGATACTTAATGTCTTTGGACTCAAGATTGGGAAAGACTGATGAGATGCTCATTGATTCCCTCCCAACTGTAAGATTCCATGATTCTATAGTCTTTAGAAAATTTCACTGAGGGAAAAAGCTGAGTCTCTGAGCTTCTGAGACTAAAGGGAAAAAACTAAATAGTATCAAGCATCAGAGACATATTCTCTTAAGATTAAAAAACCCCGAGTCCTTCCTTTTCCATTAGTTTTAAGTCACCAGAAAATAACTTTCCAGTCACTGGCCATCTTGTATTTAGTCATTTGGGAAATGTGGATCTCAGTACTGAAGAAGAATCCATATTCCATTAATAACTTTCTCCCACTGCCATCAAGATCACTAGAGCTTTACATGGTGCCTTAAACCAGGGAACTGTCATTCAATTTACCCATAGGAATCACTCCCAAGAAAGAGAGCAGACCATGAGGGAAGTAGCTTTCAACTTCTAAGATCCATCAGTGATGGACAAAAATCCATCCACCTTGGACAATTCAACTTAACCAGTGTACAAATTTCCTGAGATTAAAACCCATAGCTATCCACCTGATGGAAGTGTAGAAACTCAACTACTTCAAAACTTTTTGATATTCTCAAATATAGACAGAGATACATAAATTCAAAGAATACCAAATGTTAGAACAATAGAAGAGGTACTTACTGGGAACCCAGTGGTCCAGCTGTTTGGGAGGAGGCTTGAGTTCCTAAGCTTGGGCAGTACCTTGGATGATAAAAGATAGTGCTGTTTCCTTTTTTCCCCCTTATTGTTGGGTTGCTATTTCATTAGTATAGGGAAATTCTAGGTGAAAACTCCTTTTTATCAATCCATGTCAAAAATTCATCTAAAATTTGTAGTCTTGGAGAATTGTCTAGGGGGGACCAAGGGGTCAAGTGACTTGTCCATGGTCGCAAAGCCAAGTGAGCAAGTGCCAGAAGTAGGATTTCAATTCAGGTTTTCTTGACTTTAAAATGCTATCTCTCTATTGTTTTCTATATGAACATTCTAACATAATCATATCAGTTAAGAGTATTTGTTCACATAAAAGGCTGAGGCTGAAAATCTCGAAGTTATAAAGTTTGAGCAGATATTATAAATAAGAATTGACAAAAACAGCAATGGCTAGTATTTATATCAGGCTTACAAAAAGGTTTTACAAAATACTTTACACATATTATTTCACTTGATTCTCATAACAACCCTGAGAGAAAGGTGCTATTTTAAACGCCATTTTTAAAAGGAGAAATGATAAGTACCTGAATCGGGCTTTGAACTTGGGTCTTCCAGTGTTCTATCCATTGCACCACCAGAATTAATACATTCTGGGTTTTGTGTGTGTGTTTGTTTTTGTTTTTTGCTTTTTAGAGGGCAGTTGTGGTTAAGTGACTTGCCCAAAGTCACATGGCTAGTAAGTGTGTCAAGTGTCTGAGGCTGGATTTGAACTCACGTACTCCTGACTCCAGGGCTGGTGCTCTATTCACTGCACTACCTAGCCACCCCTAATACATTCTGTTTTTGCTTCATACCAATACTTCCAAGATAATAATTGCAACTCGAGGACTTTCTGTACATCCTTTACCCGTAGATTATGTGTTACTTGAACATTGCTGTTCTTTGTTTTCATCCTTAAGCAGATGCCTGTTTGCAATTTTGTTTCTGTCCTCTAGATTTCTATCCACACAGTTCTTGATTCCCCATCAATGTGGTTTTGAATGCTAGTCAAAATATTCAGCAGGTTTCTGGAATACTTTGTCTACCAGAAAACTGAATCCGAATGGACAGTGCTGTCAAGTTTGGAGGGTGATGATTCTCTTTAGAAAATCATTTACTACATTTTTTCTTTGCTTCAATTCTATTTTAGTTTACACAAAACTTTCCAGTAATTTTTCTGTACTGGTGGTGATTGACTATAAAACCAGATATAGCCATCCAACTCTGAATGTGTATCTCTAAAGACTACCCTTGTATTAACACATTTCACCAAAATGACCATAACAACTCCAAGCCTTAAACAATTAATACTTTAAATTTAGAGAGAAAACCAAATTAGAATAAATCTAAAAACACTCCAGGATTTTGTCAAAATGCATAGACACCCCTCTATACATTCACAAATTAATATCTCTGTTACTTGTTTTCTCTTAAGGTGAATGCATAATAAAATAAAGAACAGGGTTGAATAGTCTGGGTGGAGGGATGGTGGAAGGAAATGATGATTGCTTCTATGTACCTCAAGGTAAAATCCATTTATTAAAATATCTTACTTCTCTAGAAAAAATATAATAATTGAAATGAGAACAACAGGAATATTTGCTCTGGGAAAGATTCAAGTTAAGAAAAAAATTAAAAACAAAAATACCTAACTTAATGTTCAATGATGAGTTCTTAAAGGAGATGGCAGGGTGAAAACCACAGTCAGCCCAATTCAAAACCACCATTTAAGTAAAGTTCATTCTCCTCACTTCTTCCTGTCTCAGGTATCCAGTGCTGACATGATACCATTAATCCTTTTGTTTTTTTAAAGCATAAAAATGTGTGATAAACTAATTTATACTTTGGTGTTAATGGCTCAAACTCACAAGGCTTTATTTATTTATTATTATTATTTGATCCAAAAGCATGAATAATAAAGGCTGAAATTTTAGTTTTATCATTTGAGAAATTTGAGATGAGGACTTGTTTCCCCCATTTGACTACTTTCCTTCTTATCTAGGGGTATTAATTTTGTCTGCAGAAATTTTTCAGTTTCATTTAATTCAAGATATACAGGTCATCTTTTGCATTTTTCCCCTTCTTTCTTAAGTTAAGAAAATATCACTTACTCATAACTATGACAGATAAAAGATGTTTCTTGTCTATTTTAAAAAAGTATAATATTTAACGCTAAGGTCATGTATCAATTTTAGAATGTATTGTGGAGTGTGGTATAAGTTGATGGTCTAAGTCTAATTTCTGCCAGAATGCTTTCCTATTTTCCCTGTATTTTTAAAAACCAAATTAGGAGATCTTTGCTAAATAATTCATGTTTTCCAATCTATTGGACACTAGGTTTCTGATTGTTTCTGATTCTTCTTTATTCAGTGTGTTCCATTGATCTATCCCTTTATTTTTTTCAGTCAATATCAGATGGCTTTGATGACTGCTGCTTCAAAAATCTTACATTCTCATGAGTAAGATAACATGTAAATAAATAGGCATTTATAAGATGAATAAAGAGAAGATGGAAGCTAACCTTGGAGGGGAAGACTCTAGCAGCCAGGTGGCCAGTAGAAGCCTCCTAGAGAAAGTGGCTACTAGGTGGTGAAGAGGATAGAACACCACATGAGGAGTTAGGAAGACCTGAGTTGAAATCTAGCCTCAGACACTTACTAGCTGTATGACCCTGGGCAAGTTACTTTATCTTGTTTACCTCAGTTTTTTCATGTGTAAAATGAGCTGGAGAAAGAAATGGCAAATCACTCCAGTATCTTTGCCAAGAAAACCCCAAATGGGGTCATGAAGAGTTGGAAACAATTGAAACTACCAAACAATGACATAAAGAAAAAGTGGCATTTGAACTGAGTCTTGAAGAAAGTCAGAGATCCAAAGAGGCAGAGAGGTGAGGAGAGAAAGTATTCTAGGCATGGGAGACAGCCAGGGCAAAGGCAGAAAGAGATGGGAGATGGAGGTTATGTGTGAGTTTTACAAAAGAAAATTGTCAAGATCTGTTAGAACAGAGGGCAAAATGAAAATAGAAATAATTTCCAGGTCACTTTCTAAAAGAAATATTAAACTCTAAAATTTCCAGGTCAAAGAATAATATTGTAAGCATCAAGAAGGAATTCAAGTCACAAGAAACCACAGTCATATCACATAAGCCTATGCCACAACTATTATAAAGGAGAGAAAATCTTGAAACATGGTATTTAAAAGGGTAAAAGATCAAGGCTTATAATGAAGGATAACTTATTTGCAAAACTGATTTATGGGGAAGAGGGAGAATTGATCTTTAATAAAATAAAGAACTTTCAAGCATCGTTCTTAAAAAGACAAACAATGAATGTAAATGTTGAAATGTAAACATTGGAGTCAACAGAAACCTAGAAAAGTAAATATATTTGGCCAAAAAAGAAGAGGTTAAATGAATCTAATAGGGAGAGAAGAGACAAATGTCCTTTCCAAGTCCTAATGTATTCAAAAGTCATAAAGGGAATAAATAGAGATAAATATAGGACCTGGGTGTGGTTTGGTTCTGCTTTGTTAGTTTTAAGAGAGGAAAGAAAAGGGAAGGAAGAAGGTATATAATAGGACAGAAATGAAGAAGAGAGAAGAACCCACTACAGAGCATGTTATAGAAACACACTAAACTCAACAGGGAACCAGGGAGACAAAATTCACTTGGAGGAACAAAAGGTCAATAATCTCAAGGAAAATAATGAGGAAAAAAAAGTGGGAGTAAGAGGAGCAATGCAATACCGGATCTCTAACTATACTATAAAGCAGTAATCATGAAAATTATTTTGTACTGTTTAAAAAACAGAAAGGCTGCTTTGATTCTGTAGCATAAAATATCTGATGCAGAGGATTAGGAAACAATCAAGGATGGTAACATAGTATTTCATAAACCAAAGGACTCCAAATACTTCGGATTCACTATTTGACAAGGTTTGCTAGGGGAGCTAGAAAGCAGTCTGGCAGAAACTAGGTTCAGAATTAGTAACATAATAAGCTCTAAATGCATGAATGATCTCAGCAGAAAACACTGATAAATTACAAGCACAGGAAAGGAGATATCCTTAATAACTGTGGCTATAAGAAAACTTTGTTACTAAACAAGTGATAAAGAAAATCACAGGTGATAAAGTGAACGATTTTGAGCACATAGAATCAAAAAGGTTTTTTTCCACCATAAGTAAAATTGAATAAAAATAGAATTAAATGTGAAGCTATGAACTGGGGAGAATGTCCTTTTAGTAAATTTCTTTTAGATGAATAACTTTTAAAATCAACATGTGAGAGCAGAAGGAAATTCAGAAGGAGATACCAACAAACAAAAGTTGGAACTACTTCACTGAAGTTTTCAAGAAAAGAAAGAAATTATACACAGTGAACCTTCAGATACACTCATTTTTTGTCCTTTGTATAAGGAGATGTTGATGTTTTGCTGGTGGTGGTCAAAATTATAACAATAACAAGGAAAAATTTGAAAACACGAATAAAATTATTATTATAAGAGGTGAGCTGGAATCAACAAACAATGATGCTAGCTTTTCTTACTGGGCAATTAACTCCTGAAGGGAAAATGAATAGAATTTGCAGAATGGGGGTGGGGCAAGTCATATTTTATATTTAATCCTCAAATGACTTGAATAGCCTTCCCACTGTCAATAATGTAGTTCTCTCTATGTGCATGGTACAAAGGGGATTGCAAATTCCCTAGCTGCTTCCAAAAACAGCATGCTAAATGCAGTTGGAATGGAGGAATTTTAATTCTCTAAGCTAAGTTTTTCAAAGCTGCTCTGTTGGCTACATACCCTTCTTGGTTTTGACATTGTAAGAGCATTTGCTTTCATGCATTTGAGTTGAATTTAGTGAACTGACACTCTTCCATCCCAAGGTTCATGGATTAGTAGCTTCTCAGCATTCACTGACCATTGATTATTAAGGCTGAATGAGATTTCAAGAAATCCTCCATTCTATGCTAAACTATATGTGACATGCATATTTTCTACTCATATAAGGATTTCTTCAATTATAAGGATTGTGTCTACTATAACCACAATTATATCATCTATCTATCTATCATCTATCTATCTATCTATCTATCTATCTATCTATCTATCTATCTATCTATCTATCTATCATCTATCTATCATCTATCTACCTACCTACCTATCTACCTACATACCTACCTGTCTACCTACCTACCTGTCTACCTACCTACCTGTCTATCTACTTACCTGTCTATCTACCTACCTGTCTATCTACTTACCTGTCTATCTACCTACCTGTCTATCTACCTACCTGTCTATCTACTTACCTGTCTATCTACCTACCTGTCTATCTACCTACCTGTCTACTTACCTACCTATCTATCTACCCATCTATCTACTATATCTACCTATAGATGTCTATCCATTCGTCTGTCTGTCCATTCATCTGTCTATCCATCTGTCTATCTATCTGTCTATCTTACACATATAGTGTATATATGTATGTATGTATGTATGTATATGAGGGCAGTTAGTTGGTATAGTAGATAGAGTCCAATCCTGGAGTCAGGAGCACCTGGGTTCAAATTTGACCCCTGATGCTTACTAGCTGTATGACTTTAGGCAAGTCACTTAACCCTGTTTGCCTCAGTTTCCTCACTGGAATGAATTGGAGAAGGAAATTGCAAGCCACTCCAGTATCTTTGCCAAGGAAACCTCAAAAGGAGCCACAGAGAGTTAGACATGACTGAAACAACTGAAGAGTAACAGCAATAACAAAGGCATATATATATTATCCTTCTGTCTGTGAACTTCAGGTCCATAGCTAAATAAACACCCTAAGAGGATCTATTTCAACATTAAAGTTCTCCAGAGGGATGTCTCGATTTACCCATCATCTATTCCAATTCAGAGAAATCTGGGCTGTTGAGATTTTTCTATCTTAAGTTTCTCACATTCAGTTTATAGCCATCTTCTTGCTCTCATTAAGATGAAGAAAAATTGTGTGTCAAAACATTGCTTCTCAGAATCACAGAATTTTAGAGTTGGATAGTACCACAGTGACCATCTAGTTCAAACTAAACTGGGAAAGAAGCCCCACAAGATGCCCACAGAGTTTCTCACCTAGAAGTTCACTCCCTTGTCCTGAAGCAATCAATTCACCTTTGAGACAGCCATAAAAGTTAGGAAGCTTTTGCTGACATCTCACCTAAATCATCTCTTTGCACCTTTTATCCACTGCTCCTTGTTCTTCCCTCTGAGATCAAATAAGCCTTTATAGATGCCCCAAGCTGTGAATCCTTCTCATAACTATTATTATTTTCCCGTTAGAACACTGCAGGGTTTCTGTAGAATTGCAAACAGTACAATAAGTCTGACAATTTGAATCCACCTAAGCTCATTCAGTATTTCACTCGATATTTGTTTCCCCATCCTCTCAAGCTGGAGGACTAATAGCAAAAGGTCTGACTTTCCCCAGACTCAAATTTCCCTAGTCTAATATACTCCAAGAAGACTGGGCCACTTCTAGTACTATGCCAGAGGTTTGAGGAGTCCTCCTGGGAAATACTGGATGGCATTGGATATAAGAATTTAACAAAAGCATTTGTATAATGTTTTAATGTTTACAAATGACTTGGACACATCTAAATATACCCAAACCTCTTCCAAGAGGGTTATCAAATTCCTGGGAAGTTTATAGAAATGATCAGTCTGGGGTGGATGGATGCCCAGAATAGAGCAAATGTTACTTTCATATGTATAGTGAGCCAGGGGCATTTTTAAAAATTTGTTTGTGGGTCACACAAGTTTTTCCATCTGAATTCTGAATAAAGGTCCCTTCTTTAGTTAATATGACAGATGATAGACTACTGGATGTCATTGTGTAAGCATATAAATGGAATCTAAAATACGACTCAACAGATTCTTAGTTGATTATTTCAGTTAAAGTCAATCTAAACACATACTTTGTCTAAGGCTTTGGACATACGAAAATAGAATAGATGTGGTATACATCCTGCTCTCAAGGAATTTATAATTCAAGGGGGAATAGGAGGGGGTTTGGGTGGGTGGAGGCACACAAATTATTAGGAGATAAAAGAGAATGAGAAGTACAAAGCAGAAAGCAAGCAAAGTGGTACGATGAATTTGGAGAGAGAGAAAAAATATCACTTTCATGAAGAGGTAGAAAGGAGTGGGGAAAGCTTAATGGAGGATGCTTTGATTAGGCTTCAGTGGATCCAGGACTGATTAATGTAGGTCCTCCCTCTGAAGGTTCCGGCTGAGGCCCATCTACACCTTCTCATTCTGGCTACTCCTCGCTCACAAACAATCTGCCCAATGCATTAAGAGCCCTTCTTCTGTGATTTTTAAAAACATTTTGTGAATACCAGTGCAACATTCAGGCTATCATCTCTAACTCTTTCTCATTTATGTCTCTTTTCCATAATGGAAAAATAAATTTCAATCCCTCTCTGTCTCTGGCATCTGTCTTTCATAGGGTTGAATCTCACCTCTATTCAAAAGCTTCTTCGCATCTGGTGATGGGTAGCCACATTCAAAAGAAGATTGTGTTAAAACAACAACAATAATAACAATAAACAGAGCACAGTGAGGAAAAGAACCAGGGAATAATAACAGAAATAACTGCTCCCCCCTCCAATCTGAATGCTCCTTTGTGATAAACAAAAACAATCAAGCAAAACCATACTCCCACGGTAAATACACAGGACCATCTCCTAGTAGATTCTTTCTGGTTTCCCAGGAGGAGAGAGGAATGTTCCACAACCAGCTCTCAGGAATCTTTGCAGGGTTTTCATTTATTCAGAGTGCAGATTTCCTTTCCTGATCTTTTCATGTATGGGCTACTTACTATTATACTGTGGTTTGGGTTTTACTTACATCTCTCTGTCGGTCCATACAAATCTCCACATCATTGCCAATTTCAAGATGTGAGGTATCACCTTGGAGTTGTTCTCATTTGTATTTCTCTTACTATTAATGATTCAGAACATGTTTTCATATGGTCATTTGTAGTTTGCCCTGCTTTTGAAACTGTTTATATCTCTTGACCATTTGTCTATTAATTTTCATTTATTTATTCATTGATTGATTGCCTTTTGGAGGGCAGTTGGGGTTAAGTAACTTGCCCAAGGTTACATGGCTAGTTTTTTTTTGTGTGGTTTTAAGTGTCTGAGGCCAGAACCAAACTCAGGTCCTCCTGACTCCAGGGCCAGCACTTTACTCACTGCACCACCTAGCCACCCCTATTAATTTTTTAAAATAATTTTTTTGGTTACATTTTAAATTCTAAACTGTCTCCTTCCCTCCCCACCCTCCCCTAGAGAAGGCCACCACTTGACATAGATTTGTAAATATATGTAAAACCATACTATACATGCTTCTATTTATAGCAGTTCTTTCTCTGGAGGTGGATAGAATCTTCCTTCATAGGTCCTTTGTAGGTGATTTGAATATTTACAATTCTCAGAAAAACTTGGTCATTCAGTTATTCTTCAAACACTACTGCTGTTACTATACACCTGTTCTCTTGGTTCAGCTTATTTCACTTCTCATTATTTCATGCAGTTCTTTCCATGTTTTTCTAAAAATCAACCAGCTCTTCATTTCTTACAGCATGGGGGAATGGCTTTTTGTTTTTGGAAGCAATTGGGGTTAAGTTACTTGCCCAGGGTTACAGAGCTAATAAGTGTCTGAGGCCATATTTGAACTCAGCTCCTCCTGACTCACTGGGCTGATATGCTCTCCACTGCATCACATAGCTGCCCCTTGGGGAATGCTTTCTCCATTATATATGTGATCTCACTCTTAGTTCTAGCCATTCTCCCATCTCTCCTCCACACAGCAGACAAAGTGATTGTTCTAAAACACAGACCTGACCAATGAATCACTCCTTTACTCAATGACCTTCAGGGACTCTTTCTTACCTCTAAGATCAACTACAAACTTCCCTGTTAGGCTCTGAAAGTCTTTCATAAACTGGTTCCCAGCCATCATACATCACTTCCCTTCATCCACATTCCAGCCAAGCTGGCCGTCTCGATGTTCCTCACACACAACATTCCATCTGCCACCTCAGAGCTTTTATACAGCCTCTCCCCATGCCTGGAATGCACTCCCTCCTCACCTCCCACATCTTACAGGCCTTTAGTTTTCTTCAAAATACGACTCAAAAGCCACCTGCAACATGAAACCTATCCTAGTCCCTCTACCTGCTAATAGGGTCTCCTCCCCAAAATTATTTTATGAAAAATTGTATGCAAGAGTTTTATGTATATTTATTTGTTCAGTTGTTTTTCAGTCATGTCCAATTCTTTGTGACACCATTTGGGGTTTTCCTGGCAAAGATTCTGGAGTGGCTTGTATTTTCCTTCATTTTACAGATGAGGAAACTGAGGTAAACAGGGAGGTGAAATGACTTGCCCAGGGTCACCCAGTTAGTATCTGAGGCTGAATTTGAACTCAGAGAAAAGTCTTCGTGATTCCAAGCTTACTCTTCTCACTGTAACACCTAGCTGCCCTAAGTGTATGTATACATTTATATGATATGCGTAATTAGATATATATATATGTAATACACACAACATTAAATGCATGCATTTCTCTCCCCACAAGGTGCTATGTCTTTAAGGCCAGACTCTTATCTTTATATTATAAAAATAGGGATTGATTCTGGGATTTCACTGGTCTAGGGAACTCCCAGGTGAGGAAGCCCCATCTACCATGCAGATTGGGACCTTCTCTTATATCAGAGTCAGGACTTACATTGACATCTTCTTGTTGTGGGGGCCAGATCTCTGGCCACAACACCATGCTGCTTCTCTTTAGGACTGGAATTATTTCAGTTTCGTCTGTTTCCCTACTACTCAGTGCATATTCTGGCACATTTAAGGTTCTGGATAATTGCTGTATCAATATTTGTGTCATAGACATCACTGTGCATATTATGATGGGACAGCTAGGTGGGGGCAGCAGATATAGTGTTGCATCTGAAGTCAGGAAGACCTGAGTTCAAATTTGGCCTCAGGCACCTACTAGCCATGGACAAGTCACTGAAGACTCTCTGTGCCTTAGTTTCCTTATCTGTAAAATAGGGATAATATTAGCAACAACCTCCAAGGGTCATGATAATAAAATGAAATAATATTTCCAAAGTACTTTGCAAACTTTAAGGTCCTATGTGAACACTAATTGTTAATACTATTAACTATTATTATACTTCAGAGTCCTTTCAATTTGAAGGTAGCATACCATTTGAACAAACAAACCAATGAATTTCCCTTTAAAAAAGAAAAAGCATTATTAGAATATAAGCTTTTTGAGGGCAGAGAGTATATCCATGCTTATAATAATAATAGCCAGATGTGGTGGCCCATATCTGTAGATCCAGCTGCCAGGGAAGCTAATGCTATTGGATTGTATAAACTTGGGAATTCTGAGCTGCAGTTGACCAGTGATGATGATAATGATAAAAACTAACATTTATGAAACATCTACTCTATTCCAGGCAATGTGCTAAGAGCTTTACAAATGTCTCATTTAATCTTCATAACCACCCTGGGAGGATGCACTATTTTTACCCCAATTTTGCAGATAAGTAAACAGGCAGACAGAGATTGACTTGCGCAGGGTTGTAGTTCATAAGTGTCTGAGGCCAGATTTGGACTCTGACCTTCCTGTCTCCAGGTCGACTGTTCTTCTATAGCACCTAGTTGCCCACACTAAGACTGGTACCAGTATGGTGAGCCCTGGGGAGTAGGAGGCTGCACCTTGGAGAGGAAAAATGGCCAGGTCAGAAATGGAGTGGGTCAAAGCTCCAGAGACAGTTAGGCTTATGTGTGGCTATAGGACATCCAGTATGGAAAGGCAGAAACCTGATCTTCAAAATAACAACAATAATAGAAAAATAGAAAGAATAATAAATATATTTAATAATAATAATATATTTCATATATTTGTACATGTATCATCTTACTTGATGTTCACAGCTACCTTGTAAGGTAGATGAGCTCATTACCCTCATTTTAGAGATGAGAAGGGAAGGAGAGGGAGAGGAGAAAGGATGCTTACTATTCCATGCAGGTAAAGGTTGGGTGGGGTGGGGTTCCATAAGAAACTATCCTGGGAGAAGGGATCTTTACTGTAGCCTGAGAAGTGAATGAACAAGAATTAATCTGCCTATTATGCTAAGTTTTACAAATATGATTTCATTTGATCCTCATAACAACCTTGAGAGAGAGGTGCTTTTTATCCCCATTTTGCAGTTGAAGAAACTGAGGCAGACAGACATTAATTGACTTGCCCAGGGTTACACAGCTAGTAAGTGTCTGAGGCCGGATTTAAGCTGTCTCCAGGGCCAGCAGCACCTAGCTGCTCCAATGATTATTTTATAGGTTTCATTTCAATGAATTTGGAAAACGTTTATGTGCCAGGGCATTGAATGAAAACAAAGATTGGGAAAACTCACAAAGGCATTTAAGGAATAATTTAAAGTTTCCTGTCCCCCTCTTCCCTACCCCCCTCCCATTTCAGTACCTGATCTCTTTGGTTTGGGAAAAAGAGGCATTAGCAAGGAGTCAATTCTTCAGGCTCTTAGATTTGTCACGTGTTCCCGATTGTAATTATCTCAGAATTTCCTAATGAGGAAACAGGTTCCTTGCTACCAAACAGGCTTAAATGACCTTCTCTTCACACTCTTAAAGTGTCACCTGAAAAAAAAATGATCCTACCTTTTCACATATGGGTTTATTAGGGGCTCTCAAGTACGGATTTAGGGGGCAGGAAGTTTGAAAGACGAAGGAGTAATCCCAGAGAGAAGTAGTGTCGGCATGTTCTGTATCAGCAAGCCTCAGTAAGCCAATTACCACTACCATGATTCAACCTGCTTCCCTTAGCCCAAATTTTAGTCACCACTCACTCGACTGAGATGAAAAAGTAATAGAACTTAATCTCCCACTCAACTTTGAATGGCCTGTAATTTAATATCAGTGTTAATGAATAAGGTCCACATTATTCCATCATTCCACAAGCATTCACCAAGACTATTTTCATGTCTATCACTGTGATGACAATCAAAGGGCCAGGGTTACCTATTTAAAGGATCTGGGCTTAGGGGAAGAACAGAGCGGATTTGGCCCCTCCAGGTTAATCTGCAGGTGCTAAGAACACATTTCAGAAATACACAGAATGACCTATTGAAGACATGGTTATATCCCTCCTCTTCTCAGCCTGATCAGAAAAGTTTTCTATGTATCAAACTATTCAAGTTTGCACTAAGTCTTCTGGGACACTGCATTTATATACTGATAAAATATAACAATAGTGATGCAAGAAGGAGGTAGTGCAATGGAAATTATGATAGACTGGGGAGTCAGGAGACCTGAGTCCATGGCTCGGCTCTGTTGCTTCCTACCCATGTGACCTCGTGCCTCTTTGGGGTCCAGTGTCCTCATGTGTGAAATGAAGATGGATACAGTTAATGTCCTCTAAAGCTAAAAGCCCTGAAGATAGCTTTTAAAAATCTGTGGACTTTCTTTAGGAGCAAATCTATTTTTTTTTTTTTACCAAGACAGTCTAAATTGTCACAATCATAGCATACTTAATGTTAACACTTAATCATTAGAACCACCAGCATCTGAGAAAACTCAGGACCCATTATTTTCATCTTTTTTTCCTTCCTTCCTTCCTTCCTTCCTTCCTTCCTTCCTTTCTTTTTTTTTTTTTCTTTCTTTCTTTCTTTCTTTCTTTCTTTCTTTCTTTCTTTCTTTCCTACCTTCCTTCTTTCCTAGATGTGTGATTTTATGGGTGTCAGCAACTCCTGGTGAGAAGCCTCCCTCCACTATACAGATTGGCCACTCTGGTGTAAAAAAAAAAATCCTCTGCTTCACACAGCTCTCCTGTGCAGAGGAAAGAGTTGAATCTTTTCTTTAAGGCCTGACTCCAAATAGACTCTATCCACTTCACTGTACTGCATTTACCTTTAAATGCTACTTTTATAGGTCACCCTTGACATTTATCACAAATGAGGCCACCTTGGAACCTGCCTGCAACCCTGAGGTGACCATCTGGAATTTTTGTGCAATAGGGGACATAATTTTTCAGTTATTTTTTTAAAGAGTGGCCCAAATGCTTTCACACCCACGGCGCATTGCCTTGGGCTAAATATCCACTCCTAGAAATATCAATATTCTTTCTCTAGTTAAGGGTCAGATTTCAATACTTCTCAAAGGACAATTATAAAATTCAGAGTTCTGCTATCTTCAAGGCAACAACCTGGCAAAATAGATGAATTTCCAAGGTTTATTAAAGAAAAAAAAACTCTTCTCATTGATAAGCCCTGGTTTTAGTTCTAAGTCAGTAAAGGCACAGAGTTACTTTAAGAAAGTTTAAGTTTTGTTCTACTTTAACACTGAAGTTTTAGACTCCTACTAGTCCAGGGCTGGAGAAGACAAAAGTTCCCATTAACTGAATTAATGATCATCACAAATGTTCAATTTTACCTGGTTGGGGTAGGGGTTCTTACAGCAACTATGTAAGGAAGAGATTTCTTCCCTTGTACGAAGGGTGTGGCACTGTTTGGCTTCAGTAATTAGTCCATTTATAAGTTAAACAAACAAAACTCCAGCACCAGCCTCCTCTCAGGTTTCATGACTCCTTGCCAACCACCCACCCAGCTAACAGCTACGTGGCAAGCCTACCACCCATTGATATGCTGGTATGGCAGGAAGCCCAGCTCTTCCCCTAATGTAGGAAATGCCAGCTTTCTCATATACTGCTGGATGGTTATAATAATCTTCATTAAGCAGTGAATTATTGACCCAACCTATTATTATGACTATCCCAGGTCATCCCTTAAGGATTGTTATCATAGGCATTATAGGTACTTCAAATGCTAGTTTAACATGGAAATGATTGGAGGGGCAGGGGAAGTGGGAGAATGAGAAGGGAGAATTAATAGAATGCTGATCTCATGCACTAAAGGTTCTTGACCTTTTTTGTGTGTATTGGAACTCATTGGTGGTCTGGTGAGGAAAGCCTAGGGTCTCTTTCTTGGAACAATGTTTTGAATACATAAAATAAAATACTTAAAGTTACAAAGTAAACCAATTTTTCTGAAGTTTAGCTGTCAAAACATTTTCTAAATAAATAAAATTCATGGAACCCTGAAATCTATTCATGAGCCCTGTGGACCCCAGTTTAAGAACCTTTGCCTTGTACATTACTTTTTCCTTTTCTTTTATCGACTCCATTGGATTCCTTGAAGCAGTTAATCCAGTTTTGGGGAAACGCCAGATTATCCTTTAATGCCTCAAAGATACACAGCACCTGTCTCCCAATGAGTTCAAAGGAAATAATACAAAATACCTTATTGCTTTTATAATATCTGTGACCCAAACTAAGTATAGCTCTCATTGTACCATTTTTCAGTGAAGAATGGTATAAGGTTGAGTTTTGCTTTCTCCTGGCACCTGGAATGGGAGGAGCAGCTTTCCTATTTGATTTGGAGATGATTTACTTTAATTAACTCTGCTCTTTTTTTAATCCCATCTGCTCCCATCTAAATTTTTTTTAATAGAGGTCTCAATGCCCTTTGATCCATATTTTAGTCTTTCAAAACAGCACCCACTAATTGGACTGGGAAAGACCACCTCAAGGGGGAAAACACCAAGGAAAAACCACATCATACACATTACAGAGTCAATTGTGGGCTTGACAGGACAAATGAGGTAGGTAGGTCCAGTCTTCATTTCAGAGAGTCCATTATCACTTGATTGAATTTGTAATCCCATCAGGTAGGACTTTTAAGGCCATTACTGACCACTACACTGTCCACTACAGTATTTTATATGTGTTAATTTTTATTTTTTAATGCTGGAGAAGAAATTCCCTATAGCAATCAATGTAAGATCTCCATTTCCTATGCAAATTATAATTTTAGAAAGATGTCAGGAACACTGAGGAGCTAGTGACTGCCCAAGGTCAGGCTGGACTTGAATCCTCACTCTGAGGTTGTCTCTTTGTCTCTTACACCATGCTGCTTTGGCTCTCTGAGCTTGCATGTAATAGGTGTTTAATAAATGTTAGTTGAAGGAAAGACCACATTGGAGAGGTGCAGAATGAGGGGAGCAGAACCAGGAAAACAATTTATACAATGACAACAGCAGCTTTATAAAGAAAAACAACTCTGAAAGATGTTAGAACTCTGAGCAATGCAATGACCAACTCCAAGTCCAGAGGACAAATGGTGAAGCTTGCTACCCACTTCTTGACTGGGATGTGATTGATTCAAGATGCAGAATAAGACATATATTTGGGGCATGGCCAATGAGGGAATTCACTTGACTTGTATATATTTGTTATGAGAGTTTTCTTTTTCTTGTTGTTGTTTGATGGGGGAAGAGGGAGAGAAAATAAATGCTCAATAATTGGAAAAAATAAAATAAACATTTTAAGTATTGGATAGTTGTTTGTTTTTAATGTTATGTGCCCCTACCACACAGTAGGCATACTGATTGGCTGAAAAATTGTTCTGCCTTTCTATTTTGTTTGTCATTTCCAATTCATAACTGATTTGCATAGTAATTGAAGGTTTGCAAACAGTCAGTAACTAAGAGGCAGAACTAATTAGGATAGTTTCCACCATATTTCCTTGCTTTAGAGCATACTTTTCTATACAAAATCTAATCTGTTGCTTTTATGGAAAGGTATACTGGAAACATCTGGGGTATTATTCCACCCTTCCCCCTGAGATTATGTTATCTCAGCAATAAATTCTACAGAGATGTCCGGGGAGGTGTCCAAGGCCTGTAAACACATGGATACGGTTTCTAATCAAAGGGAACTTTTCAGAGCAAGCCCTTCCTATTATGTTTCTTCTAAGGTTACGGTGACTGGTCTGGAGACTGGACCTAAATCTTCTGGTGATGAAAGAGAATGAAGCCCACCGAAGCTCTCTTGAAGACATTTCTGGGAATAAGTTCTTCCAGGTACTTCTTTGTTAACAATGATTTCTTTGTCCATGTTGAAGCAGATAGTTTTTCTGTACATGGGGTTAAGAATTTCAGGTGCCGGGTCAAAGCCCCTGACTCCCTCAGGTTCTTCCCACACTCCTTTCAGCCAGGGGCTACATAAAATAGTGAAAGAAGGCTTGTTTCTGAATGTATATGTCACTTCTGTAATCATTAGAGCCAACTAGCTACTCCAAGGGATCATTGATCTGAAATGTTCCAGTTGAATATTTCATTAATGGCAAATAATAAAAGCTTTCTTCCAAGCAGCCTCAAAGCCTGGCCCTTCAGTGCTCACTAATCACACAGTAGTAGACTGTACAGATCATTCCTATACCTCCCAATTATATTGTTCTTCAACAGTTTCATTCGTGTCTGATTCTTCATGACCCCATTTTGGGGTTTTCTTGACAGAGATACTGGAGTGGTTTGCCATTTCCTTCTCCAGTTCATTTTACAGATGAGGAAACTGAGGCAAATGGGTTTAAGTGATTGCCCAGGGTCACCCAGCTAGTAAGTGTCTGAGGCTGGTTTTTAACTCAGGAAGAAGAGTCTTCCTGATTCCAGACCTGGCACTCTATCCACTGTAGCGCCACCTAGCTGTGCTGTCACTTAACTTTTCTCAACCTCAGTTTCCCCATCTGCAAAGTGGGGACAATAAAGGCACCTATTTCACAGACTCATTGTGAGGGTCAAATGAAGTAACATGTAAAGTACTATGTAAATCTGAAAGTGATATATAAATGCTAACTATCATCATTTGTTGTTTAGTCATTAAGTCACTTCTGACTCTTTGTGACCCCATATGGGGTTTTCTTGGCAAAGATACTAGAGTGCTTTGCTGTTTTCTTTTCCAAGCGATCACCACCACCATCGCCGCCATCATCTTTGTTGTCTTTGCTATCATGATTTGATAGCAACTTGGATGAAATCACAGAACCATGAGAACCATCAGACAACTAAGATACTCATAAACATTTGCCTCATTTTCTCTTTGAGAAGGTAAATTCCTCAAAGACAAAGGCCATCTACTTCCTGTACTCCCTTTGGATCTCCCCTCTCTGTCCCCCTGAGTTTGTGGCTCTGTGCTAAACATGAAAGTGCTCAGTAAATATTATGTTGATTGATGCTACAGGAAAACACTAGTGTCATCTTCTCTCCTTTTAATGGTTAATTGTGGCTGTCTTGGGCTTTCCTCTCCATAACCACTCAAAACCATAATGCTAGTTCTAAATCTATTTGAGACCTCAGTTTTAAAAATGACCAGTGACAGGCTTTGTCTTCTATGTCATAGTCAACCCCTCCCTGGAGAATGTTTCCATTCACCTTCTAGTTTGTTTCACATCTGTCTATCTATTTATTTAGGGCAAAGACAACAATCCAGTCCTACATTTGGTAGGGAGCCAATGTCACAAGGACATTCTATAAATGATAACAGTAGCAGCAGAAAGAATATCATAATGATGCCAATAAATTCATTCTTATTCTTGGTATGCTTTTGCTACATCAGGGGCCCTTAATCATGTATTCATAGAGCTCCACTTGAGGGGGTCTGTGGATAGATATTTTGGAGAAGGGAGAATGAAAGTGGATGGTTAAAAAATTAAATCTTTATTTTCACTACCTCCTAAGTGAAATTTGGCATTTTCTTGAATTATAAATCTAGAAACAAAAATTTCTATGCTAGATTCTATCTAGTTCTTCTTGAATTCAAGAGTAGGAAGTATGTTTTGTACTCTAGCCATAGGGTGTGCAAGACTAGAGAAGTCCAAAGAGTCTAGAAGCAGCCATTTCCTTAGGCTTATTCAGTGATTATCTAGGTATGGAGTGGGGGTTGTTTCCTTTCTGTCACAAAGCTTGAGTTTTCTTCTTGGGACCTCCTTAGGGTGTGACCTTCCACAAGTCCCCACATACTTTTCCTTGATTCTATCTCTATAAAAATTACACAAAGGCTGTCTCCCTTTAGGCACACAGGTGCATGTTTACTTGGCTTTACTGCGGAAACTCTCCTTCCTGTGAGTGGGTGGTTCTGGGAGGGGACAGGAATCTATTAGGCTGATTATCTCAGTCTTAAGGGGAGAGGAACCAGTAACTGTAACACATGGACCATATCTGTGTCTGGTGAACACAGCACCAAACTGGATGGAGTCAGGGGGTTGGTGTCTCATTTCAGATCATTTGTTCACTTTGCCCATGATTTGGTCCAGCTAGGTTTTGCCTTAATTCCCCCAAATGTAAAATATGTTAACAATGACAAAAAGTTCAGGTATGGCACAATGAGGTCATCCTCTTAAAGATCAATGAGAAGTTTGGAAAAGATGATGTGCTAGCCACAAAGTATTATTATGAAGAGAAGAGAAAATTTTGTTTCACCATCTCTACTGTTCTAACTCCAAGACCCCAGCTTCCATGCTCATGTGCTTTTGGCACATTACCTCCACAGAAAATGTCTGCACATTTGTGAGCCTTGTTTCAGCAAGTCTGGAATGCCATCTTTAGAACAGATCTGGCACACATGAGAACACCTGTGAACTGGAGTTGGCTACTAACCAACCCAATGTTAAGTGAATACGGAGAACAAATGTATTGGAGAATTTCCCATCCAAGAAAGTCTCCCCCACCCCACCCCTCTTTTCCTTAATGCCTTGCTACAGATGAGGGATTCAGTTATATACCAGGTTTAAGAAAACACACACTGAACTCCAATAAAAATCTAAGCCTTTGTATTTCAGAATACTCAGAATCAGGAAACCGAATAATTTACAAGGACACCAGTCTAGTGCCTAAGCAAGGATGTTTCCCTCTAGAACCTCCCCAAAAGAATGCATGTCTCTATGGGTGTGGGTCACTCTAAAAGAAAAATGCTCCCCAAAATCTGGAAGGTGATAAAACATCAGGGACTTACAGGATAAAGTGGCTCAAATCTGAACCAACTACATTCACTCAATCAGAATAGTCTCAAAACCAGAGAACCTATAACCAGCACTGCTCCCATGCTGCAACCTTTGAGCCCCAAATGAGAATTTCTGATTTTAAAAGAAAGTAACCTGGATGGAAGTAGGCAGACTTTCCTTTGGAAAAGGCTATCTGGGCTAAAAATCAGCATGAGGTCTGTTTAAGGTGACATGAAATGCTTCATTTAATCATCGGGCATCCAATTCTAAGGAGACTTGTTAGCATTAAAAACTAAACTGAAAGCTGAATAATGTTCATTCTCCTCTTCCCTGGTTCACCTTCTGAAACCCTTTGGAATCCTTACTCATCCCCCTTCCACCAGAATGTCAGACTTACACATTCCTCCTCCTTCCCCTGATCTGGGATCCAAGTCTGGACAGCACCAAAGCCAAGCAGTCTTCTTTACCTAGTGCCATATCTAGGTCAGGCCGGCAAAGAGAGGCAGTGAGTGATCAAGAGGAAAGTGGCCCCAAGCAAAGCGGAAGAGACTCTTACTCATCCTACACAACCTCGGTGCTGGCAGTGATTGAGAAAACAAAAATCCACGGGGAATGAACACCACCCCTTGGTCTTGCCTCATTGCCAATTTGCAGTAACAGGTAGTGAGTGAGTGCCATGAGTCTAAAAGGGAAAGCATCCTGAGGATGGACAGTGGGCTGAAAAAATAACTGAGTATGGAGGAAGCCATTCTTTATTGGCTTTTCCATTTTAGCATGGTCTCTGTCCAAACAAAACATCAAATATTGGAGTGAAGGGATCATGTCTGATTCATTCTGCATATTATGTGCAGTATGATACATTCTGGTTGGTTTGGTTTGATGCTTAGTAAATCTCCTTGGGCTAAACCCAGGAGGCTCACTTTGTTGGGAGGTTGGCCGAGTGTCTACCATGGATCATACATTTAGAGCTAGAAGGAAGCTCAGAGGCTGTCCAGTTCAACCACTCATTTGACACAGGAGGAAACTGAGACCCAAAGAAATAAGAGCCTTGATACAGGGATCGCTGAAGCAGGGAATACAGGGTCTTTTGCAATGCACCATACTGTTTAATTTGAATTGCAAGGGTACCTTCAGAAATCCACAAAGTGTCTGGATCTTGCTGATTTCAAGGATATTTTTCTTGGTGTAAAAATTCCCAATTAGAGGTAGGAGAATAATGAGACCTTTCTTCCTTACCTCTATAAGACAATTTTGATTCTACCCAGTCATGTTCCTATTACTCCAAAGTAGGACTAGCAGTTTGTCTTTCATTCTTATTCTGGAGCAGATGTCAAAGTAGTTCTAGAACTCACATGGGACATCAGATTTGGGGGACTTGTCTAAGTCAGGAACTGGGTTCGAAAGTCTGTTTTTCTAGATCTAATATGGGTTCAGACCATAACTAAAACAAGAGAATAGAGGACATATAGAAGTCATCTTTGCCTCCCCACCAATGTTTACTTTAATCTCTTACCTTTATTTTAGAGATTTTATTACTAATCCAGATGCATATATCTACCCCTATTCTCTCTACCATTCCTTGGAACACATCAAGCTGGATATCCTACAGGAACCTCAGATTCAACACGTCTAAAGTAGAACTCATGTCATTTCCTTCCCCTCCCTTCCCAAATTCTTCCCTCTTCCCAACTATCTTATTGCTGTCAAGGGTAATACCATCTTCCCAGTTGCCCATGCTCAAACTTAGACATAATTTTAAACTCCTTATTCATTTACCCTACATATCCATTCCAGCATCAAAATGTTGTCATTTCTACCTTTAAACACCTCTTGTATGCATTCCCTTCTCTTCATACACAGCCTACTTTCAGTCCCCATCACCTCTCACCAGTACTATTGTCATAATGTTCTAACCCATCTCCCTGACCCAAATCTCTCCCCACTACAATCCATCCTCCACTCAGCTGCCAAGTTCATTTTTTTATAAAGCATAGAACTGACTATGTTATATCACTCCTGAATGAGCTCTGGTGGCTCCCTATTACCTCCCAGATTAAGCAAAACTTCCTTTGTTTAGCATTAAAGCTTTTCATAATCTGTTCCTTTTCTTCCATACCAAGTTCCTTCCACTTTAGTCTCATCTACATATTCTACATTCCACCAACTAGCCCATTGGTAGCTCCTCAAATGAACCACTTCATCTCCTTTCTCAGTGCATTGTCTACCCCCTCATCTCCATCTCTTAGTTCCCTTGACTTCCTTCAATACTCAGCTCAGTTCTCACCAACTCCAGGTCTTTCCTGCCCCACCCACATCTGCTGATGCCTTCCTTTCTCAGAGCACTTTCTGTTTCCTATGATTGCAAATTGCATTTATGCAGTCTTCTTCATGTTATCTTCCCCACTGGAAAAGTGGGTACCACGTTTTTGCCTCTTTCTGTCCTCAGCACTTCACACCATGCCTGGAACAGACCTTAATTAGATCTTGATGTGATTTGGCCCTGCAGATGCAAACTCAGAAATCAAAATAGAGGGACAATTTTCAAGGACAAACCTTGCCGCTGAAATTCACTCCCTCTTCAGTCCCATTCCGACGTGATGCAAAATGACATCTTCCTTAATATATCATTTCTTCTGTTTTAATAGAGTATGTCATGCTGTAAGAAATGACAAAGTAGATGGTTTCAGAAAAACCTGGGAAGACTTATATAAATAGATGCCAAGTGAAGTGAGCAGAACCAGGAGAATTGTGCAATATTGTAATGACAGCCTACTGTGAAAGACTTAGCTACTTTGATCAATAAATGATCCATGACACTTCCAAAGGGCTCATGATGAAAACTACTATTCATCTCCAGAGATAGAAGTGATCAACTTTGATTGTAGATTGAAATGCTCCAATATTTTCCACTTTATTTTCCTTGTGTTTCTCCCCATAATATGTCTAATGTGGAAATAAGTTTTATATGACTTCATATTTATGTGTGTTGTATTTCTTGATTTCTCAACAGGTGGGGGAGAGGGGAAGAAAGAAGAAGATTTGGAATTGAAATTTAAAAAAATCAAAGGGGAAAACATATATAGTTTCTTTTAGGTTCTCTCTAAACATTTACTTAGGATGGGGATGGGAAGAGTCTGAATCCAATGTCATCCATGTCAGGAAGTTAAAGTGGGACAACATCTCTGTGCTGAGAATCAGTGTCATGGGACCAGGATCCTAGGCAGCTGGATTTGAACCCAAGTTTTCTAGGCTGTGAGGACAGCTCTCTAACCACTATACCACAGCTGCTTGTCTGGAGTATTCTTAGTGAAATAACTGAATAATTTGTTCCGACACCTGTGCCCCAAGGATCCTGAAAATATTTGAAACACAATAAAACCCTTGTGATTTAATGGGTGAGAGAAGTGAACTTGAAGTAAGGAAAACCTGAGTTCAAATTCAGCCTCAGACACTTTCTAGCCATGTGACCCTGGGCAATCACTTGACATTTGTCTGCCTCTGTTTCCTAATCTGTAAAATGGGGGTGATAACAATACCCACTTCTGCGGATCAAATGAGATAACATATGTAGCACATGATAAGTCTTTAAAGCACTATATAAGTGTTATTATTGTTATTGCTTTTACCTGTAAGCTCTTCAGAAATAGTGTTATAAGGAGCAGCTAGGTGATGCAGTGAATAGAGCACTGGCCCTGGAGTCAGGAGGATCTGAGTTTAAATCTGGCCTCAGACACTTAACACTTACTAACCATGTGACCTTGGGCAAGTCACTTAACCCCAATTGCCCCTCCAAAAAGCAAAAACAAAAAACATAAACAAACATAAAGAAATAGTGTTATAGATAGTCAAAGTCCAACAAGTGCTTTGGGCATTTTTATATCCATTTAGTGTTAGTGAACAGGAAAGATGGGTAGGGATAAACCAGGGATCCCTTGTCTGCCCAGAGAACAAGTTCAACAGAAGCAGGTGACCTGGAAAAACATCTTAGGTCTCTGACTTGACAGTCCACTCCACCCATGGCCCAAATTTCTAGTCACAGTCCTGGTTTAGTGATGCTATTCTTGTTTAATATAGTCTAACATCATTTACCTACTTTGTTTGAAGCCTATGTATTATAGAAACTTAGATTCAATTAATACCTATGGGGCCTAAACCCAAGCTTTGAGAGGGGAAGAAGCATCTGTAAAAGATGTACTAAGCTGAGTTCTCTGCACACTATCATAGACAGGAACCAAGAGATTGGAAGGATGCTATTGACTCCTGAAATCATTCTGCATCTCACTCTCAGAATAACATGCACTTCCACACCAGCTCTAGAGAATGGTAAAGGAAATACTACATCTTATAGTCTCCCCCATTGCAGCCCATTCTTCATATTGCTGCCAAAATAATTTTTCTTAAGCATAGGTCTGACCATGTGACTCCCTTATTCAGCCAACTCCCGTGGCTTCCTGTTGGTGCTAGGATAAAATACAAGCTCTTCTGGTTGGCTTTGAAAGCCCCATGCACTGTGGCCTCAATGCCTCATACCCTATGAGCCTGTCAAACTGCCCCCTGACCTCGGTTTCTACTACATGGCACTCTAGCTCTCATCTCTTTGCCTTTGCCCTTGCCATCCTCTCTGTCTGGAATGCACTCACTTCTTATCCTCACCTCACAGAATGCCTCTCTCCTTTTAAGATACATATTAGGCCCCATCTCCTGCATGAAGCCTTTCTCCACCCCCACTCCAATTGCTAGCACTCTCCCTCCTAAACTACTGTGTGTGTATTCATTTTATATTTTTCTTTTCAAAATTTCAATATTTTATATGTAATTGATTCCAAACTAGAATTGATTGTGTGACATCGGAGACACTGGCACCGGTCCACCCAGCATGGCATGCCTACATCAAAGAAGACTCTGTATTTTATGAGCAAAGCAGAATTGCAGTAGCTCAAAACACATATGAGATGCACAAATTTAGAGACATCTCTACCCCAAATGCTCACATGGACTATTTGTGCTGGACCTATGGTAGATCATTTTCAGCTCATATTGGTCTGATCAGACACAGTCAAATACACTATACCTTGACTCCAACATAGAGACACCATTTTGGTCCCCTTTGAGAATGAAGGCCAACAATCATTTTATATGTACTTGTTGCCTCCCTCATTAGAATGTAAGTTTCCTGTGATTTTTTTCATTCTTTGCACTTGTATTCTCATCACTTAGTTCTTGACACAGAGTAGACATTCAATAAAGACATTGACTGTTTGATTCATTAACTAGAAAGAAAATGCTCTTTCATTACCTATAGTAAGCTAGAGTTTCTTTCAATGTCTTCCTTCTCTACACCTGGTGGGCTGCTTTGCTGTCTTCCCTAAATACAGTGATGGACCTATCTTTTATTCCATTATCAATGGAAGGACCAAATCCCTTAGTTTCCCCATGTCCCATTAGTAGAGGATAATGATTTGCAAGCATGCATGGTTTTTATACTATACCTGGTAGAGCCAGGTGGCTGGTTGGTTTCCTTCAAAGCTCTGCTTATGTCCCTTTCCTGGTCCCAAGCTTGTAGTACCCTCCTCTAAATTTCCTTTACTTACTTTGTATTAAATAATTATTTCATATGTACTAACAAGTGTAGGTAGAATGTAAGCTCCTTGAGGGCAGGTACTTTGTTTTTCTTTGTGTATCTCTAGTGCCAAGAACACAGTAAGCAGTTCATGAACGTTTGATTAAATGAAGTTCCTATTGGCATCATTCTTTCATGTTCAATAGACACAGATGCTTCTCATAGCAGTACTCTCCCTTACTTTGCCTTTCATAGGAATGCATGAATTAGAACAAAGACCATCCATGGGGACCAGGGATGAATAAACAAATTGTGATTTGCAATTAATAATGGGAAAATGAGATTTCCTGAGCACATTGGCAAAGTGATTTTCAAGCAGAATTTTGACAAAATAAGAACCTTCATTGAGTTTCCAATGAACTTTTAAGGCACTATATCACATTATTCTTAACAGAATTGCAAAGCTGGCTCAGGGGTCAGTCACTTTAAGCCATAGCCAGGCTAGAATGCTCCCTATAAAATCCTCATCAAGCAGGTTCTGCGTCACTGCTGGAAGAATTCTAGAATTCTTCTAGAATGCACACCTCCCTGGGCAGCCCATGCCCATTCCACTGCGATTACAATTTCCCAGCTTGGGTTCTTCTTTGGAGCCTGACAGTTGAGAACAGAGAGGTGACTGTTTAACAAGTAGGCGTGGGTATTTGTGTGTTTGCCATGAGGTAAAAATAGCTAGGTGATACCTGATACAGGTGTCACGTGGCAGGTAAAATGGAAGGATAATAAGGTACATTTAGAAACTTCATACTCTTTACTGAAGAAAGCGAGCTTCCATTAAAAGGGGGAAAGCATCACATTGCCTTGTTTAATGAGCTATAATTGTATTCAACAACCACATAAAATTGTGTGGATCTGGTTTTCTGATGCTGGGTGGGAAGAAGTCTTGCAAACTCTTTCTGAAGTCTAGAGGGTGCTCAGGATAGACCTAGTTTCCTGGTCTGGAGATCTGTGAGATAAACATGGGTCTAAAAGGGAACATCTAAAACCTAAACATCAGGGTTAGGGCCCCCAGGCTCTTATTAGGACATATCTGGCCCCAGGACAAGGGTCTTACACATGGCTCCCTAAGGTTTTGTTGTGAGCTCAAGCCAATCCTGAAGTGCTGGGCTCTTTGGGCAAAGCACAATTGCAGTAGCTCAAAAGAAACACAAGATGTACCAATTTAGAGCCATCATCACTCCAGGTATCCATATGGATGGATTTGTGTCTGACCTGTGGTAGAGCCTTCCCAGCTCGTGTTGGTCTGATCAGCCATAGTTGGACACTCTATACCTCGACTCCAACATAGTGGGGTCATTTTGGTCCTCTTTGAGAACCAAGGACAACAGCCAACCAAGTATGTGTTCTGGTCTATTAATGCAGCTGGTCTCCTGATTTAGGAGGAGGTGGAGCATCTTGAGGAGCTGAGCTCAGCAGACTATCTCTGGATTATTAGAAGAGATGCAGAAGTCCTAGGCAGAATGGAAGAGAAACTTCAGAAAAAAGATAGAGCCAATAGTAAGAGGTCAGCAAATGGAAGAGAAACACAAGCAGTAGGAAGAGGGGTCCCTGGATTTATGGGGGCATGAGACACCCATCCCTAAGAGGATCAATCTACACTGATCCTCTATGAATCCTAGATCAGCAGGAACATCTCCGATTCCATAGAATGAACAATATTATCAGGTGTGGCCGAATATGAAGAACCACATAACTGGCCACAGGACAGAAGGATGCCAAGTACTGGTGAGGGGCAACAGAGGGAGAGAGTATATAAAGGCCTGCCATGGATACCTGAGGGATTTTTCCCTCTTCCTAGTATATTGGGTTCTTAGTCTGGAGTCTGTGAACCTGCACATATTTTTAAATATTTTGATAACTTATTTTAATATAATTGGTTTCCTTCTCAATTCTATGTATTTTATCTTATGAATTTAACAACATTTTTCTAAGAAAGAGTCTCCTTCAACTGACAAAGGGGTCCATGGGACAAAATGTTAAGAATCTGTGCCTAGAGCTTACATCCTGTTTATGAGGGAGGACTTCTCCTATCTCCTTAAGCACACTTCACATCTGCATGAGAGACCCCGTGTTGAAGGGAAAGCTTTAACGTCAGATTCCACTCTGCCCACCCTGTGCATCAGTTACAGAAATGACTACTGAATTCCTTCCTGCTCAGGATCATGATGTTAGTAATTAATTCTTTGAAGTCACTCTACCTGGTGAGCTTATCACCTAGTTCTTTCTGACTTTAGTATTTCCATTCAACTTATATTCAAATAGCACTGTTTTCCAGAACTTCTCCCCGCCCCCCCCCTCAACTTTCCTGTTTAGGTGGTAGTTATCAAGTTTGATGGATTCCACATCCACAATATCTCTCTTCCTTCTGCCTGATTCGGTTGCCACAGTATCTCCCTCCCCTGTTCCCCCCTCTATTCCATCCCCGTTCAGGTCTTAATTAGTGCTAGTTTATTCTTCAGCTTGTTGCCAGGTTAGTCTCTCTCTCTCTCTCTCTCTCTCTCTCTCTCTCTCTCTCTCTCTCTGTCTCTCTGTCTCTCTCTGTCTCTGTCTCTGTCTCTGTCTCTGTCTCT
>NW_027185655.1:8522921-8525165 GCF_028583685.1 Petaurus breviceps papuanus | reverse complement strand
CCTCCAGGTACTCAATGTTCCAGCTATCCTGGAATACTCTCTACTCCTTTCCCCCAACCATAAAGCAAACAAACCCATGCCTTGTGTTTTCCTGGGCCCATATCTACTGTCCCTGCTGTTTTCTAGGCTTGGAAATAGCCTCCTTATTCTTTTTGCCTATTGAATTCCTACCTATTCTATAAAGCCCAACTGATTTCCTTCATGAAGCCTTCCCTGATACCCCAGAAAAAGTAATGACCTTTTCCTCCATGAAACTCACCAAGCCACTACGTATGCAATGGATGGATCAATGGATGGAGAGTCCTAGAGCCAGGAAGACTCCACACTAGCTGTGTGACCTTGGGCAAATCTCTTAACCTCTGCCTCAGCTTCTTCAACTACACAATGGGGATAATAATAGCAACTACTTCCCAGGGTTGTTGTGAGGATCATATTTATAAAATACCTGGTGCATAGTAGGTGCCTAATAAATGCATGTTCCCTTCATTTCCCCCTACAAAAGTCCCTTTTCCCTTTCTACTTTTGTAATGAACTTAACTGAAATTAACTGACTACTCAATAAACATTTATTAAACATTTACTATGTGTCAGGTATCGTGCTAAGTGCTGGGGGTACAAAATAAGGCAAAAGACAGTCCCTGCCCTAAATCCATCATAACATAAAAAATCAGTGGATTCATCATCCCCTTCTACTAGACAATAAGCTCCACAAGGGTGAAGATTGTGCTTGTATGTGTCTCAGAACCAAGGACAGAGTAGTTGTTGTATAAAAGTTGATGGACTGAAACGTTCAAGAAGAGATTGGGAGACAAGGTTGTCTTTGAGGGGATTCCTGCAGAGGGTGGAAGCCATCTTGTTCAAAGATGACCTTGGAGATGCCTTCCAAACCAAAGATTTGATACTTCTATTATGCAGGAAAAAATATAAAATTAGTTATTTAAAAATTAAGAAGAATTAAGCCTCTTCTTGACAATGTTGCTGACCATTGAGAAAACCTTGAGGAAGAAGTTTTAGGAGAATTCAAGAGGTCTGATTTTGATGGAAGATAGAAAGGTTCTACTGGCATTCTTCTGGAAAGATCACTGAACTCAGAATCAGGTTGGAACCCTGACACTACCACTTACAGATGTGTGACCTAGTGTGGGAAAATAATTTCATCACTTCAGGCCTCAGTTTCCTCCTTTATAAAATGAATGGGTTAGACCAGATGACCTCTACCTTCCTTCCTACACTAATATTTTAAGACTCTATTCCTAGCAATGCAACTGACTTACTATGGAAACTAGTCCAAGTTGATTCTACAGCCCCTTTAGAGAATGGTATTCCTCCATACAGAAATATGAGCATGAGGGGAATTATATGAAAAAAGAGAAGGGTTCTATGTGCTGTCAGGAAGGGTTTATCAAATTCTTAGAAAGTCTGAAATGTGGGCTGTTGCAAAAATTCAAAACTGGCTATATGGTTCTGTATCCTTCTATCTCCCAACAAAATCAGTCCTTGAAAAAAAAGGAAGGAAATGTCCACAAATCTGTATGAAATATGAAGGAAACCTGCTCCGAATCATTTTGGAATCTGGGGTTGCTTTCTCCTTTTGCAGAACTGCAAGTAGAGAACTTAAAATTTCATAAATTATAAACCTGATAAACCTAATGACTCTTCCAAATCCTCTAGCCAGTCATTAACTGCGAGGAAGTGATCATTACTGTTTAATTATAAGATGAAACTCATATTGTTGGGAAATGTTGAAAGCTATCTGATTGACTTAGGTCCCTGGGACTAATTCTACAGGCAGGCCTTGCACATGCCAATTAAAGTTGAGGCACCCATCATAAAAGGCTGTGCTCCTTGCTGTCATTTTCAGATCAGAGCAACAAAAACAAGGCCTGTCTGAGGCATTTCCTGGGCACGAATGACTGTTTGATCTTTCTAGCTCTGGGATACTAATTCCTCCTGGCTGATTCTCGGGATCTGTCTCCTCTTTTCATTCAGGTCAGACGCAAAACCCAAGAACAAGGCCTAAGGACCACAAGGGGCTTTCCATCCATCAACGATGAACACAGCCAAGTTACCAGATCCCCTTGGTGTAAGTTCAGAAGCATTTGGATTCCTACTTTTTAATTAATAAAAAATGCAAAGGATTCTTGCATTGGATGTCTTATAGACTTCTCAAACTCAACATAACCAAAATTGAACTAGTTTCCTTCCTTCCTTCCTTCCTTCCTTCCTTCCTTCCTTCCTTCCTTC
>NW_027185655.1:8480555-8522911 GCF_028583685.1 Petaurus breviceps papuanus | reverse complement strand
TTCCTTCCTTCCTTCCTTCCTTCCTTCCTTCCTTCCTTCCTTCCTTCTTTTCCTCACCCCCCCTCCCCCTTCCCTCTCTCTCTTGCCTAGAGTCACACACTAAGGCTGCATATGAACTCAAGTCCTCTTGACTCCAGGACCACTGCTCTATCCACTATGCCACCCAGATGTCTCCTTCTTATTTTTCCTTCTAGTCCTTCCCAATTTCCCTACTTTTGCCAAGGGTACCACTATCCTCCTAGTCATTCAGACTTGCAAATTTGGTGTCACCCTCTGCTCCTCACTTTGCCTTCACCCCAGGTGTTCAATCTGTGGCCAAGTCTTCTCATTTCGACCATATCTCTCATATATGTCACATATTACATATCCTTATCACCTAGATGATATGACTATATGCTAGTAGGACCTAGACTCTTGAAATCGCCCTCTGGGTCATCTCTATTCCTCAAGTTTCTTCCCAGCCCAGTCTATCCTCTTCAAAGTGATTATTTGAAAGTTGAGGTCTGATCATGTCATCCCCCTGATCAAAGAACTCTAATGGCTCCCTATCGTCCCTATAGGATGAAATAGAAAACATAGAAATATATTATATAATGTATTATATAAATATATAATTATGTTAATAAGAAATATAAATATATAATATAAATTATATTATATAAATATAACATAAATACAATACATATATTATAAAACATAAACATTTAAAATCCTCTGGCTTCTAAAGCGCTTCAAAATCTAGCATCTTCCTATTTCTTCCAGTGTTCACTCTGCCCCAGTGTTGCTGTTTCGCCCCACACGACACTATCTTCCCCATGCTCTGTGCCTTTTCAGTGACTGTCCCCTCCGCCTGGGACGCTCTCTTTCTGTGGTCAGTTCTTAGCCTTCCCCAGCTTTGTTTAAGATTCAGTTCAAATTCCACCTTCTGCAGCAGGCCTGTCCCAGGATTCCATCGCGCTTCTCCCACTCCCTACTGCTAGCGCCCTCCCCCTTTTGCACTGTAGATAATGTATGGACATAATTATTTTCGGGTTGTCTCCTGCTTTAGACTGTAAGCCCCTTTAGGACAGGACTGTCTTTTGCGTTTCTTTGTATCTTCAGTGCTTAGCATAGTGCCCGAGACATAGAAGGTGATTAATAAATGTTTGCTGATGGAGAGAGGAAATGTGAAGAGTAATGTACAGAAAAGTGGTTCTATGGTCTCCTGGTTCTGCTGTTATTCAGTTGTTTTTAGTCATGTCTGACTCTCTGTGACCCTATTTAGGGTTTTCTTGGCAGAGATACTAGAATGGTTTGCTACTTCCTTTACAATTTATTTTATAGGTGAGAAAACTGAGGCAAACAGGGTTAAGTGACTTGCCCAGGGTCACACAGCTAGTAGGTGTCTGAGGCTGGATTTGAACTCAGGAAGATGTCTTCTTGACTTCAAACCTAGCACTCTATCTACTGTCACTCAGCTGCTTGCTCCTGGTTCTTCCAGGATTCAAGTTTTGTGTAACAGGAATAAGGGATACAAGAGGAAATGTTTTCCAATCCCACCTTTCAATTCAAGGCAATGAACATTAAATACCTACTCTTTTTTAGATTATTTTGCATGTTCACATGTTCCTACTGAAAAAAATCTCTTCTTGGCTAATCTTTTCTTCTATCAGTGGGATGTGTAGCAGCCAAAAAGGCAAAGTCCATGAAACTCAGCACTTAGGAGTTTCCAAATGCATGAGCACCAACAAGCCTCCATGAGAGAGTTCACATTTAGTCGTAGGCTTGCACAAATGGGTGCCTGACTCACAACAAGATTCATCTGCTCCCTGCCCCCAGGCTAAGATTCAAGAATCTTTCACTTGGAAAAGTATATAAGGCTAAATCCCATACTGAAATTCCTAGATATACAACTTGATTCAGTTTCTGAAATGGTCACATGTATTTGTATTTGGGTTGTCAATTATGTAAAATATGGTCATTGGCTCCAGGTCAATGGAAACATGGAGGGCAAATTCAAAAAATGAGATCACTTCATGGAGGGTATTTGTGTGTGTGTGTGTGTGTGTGTGTGTGATTACATTTCATAAGCAGAGACAAATTATTTTCTTTTTTTTTAGAAGGGGAAAGGCAGGGCAATTGGGGTTAAGTGACTTGCCCAAGGTCACACAGCTAGTAAGTGTTAAGTGTCTGAGGCTGGATTTGAACTCAGATCCTCCTAACTCCAGGGCCAATGCTCTATTCACTATACCACCTAACCACCTGATAAAGTATTTTCAATTCCTCTTCTCTACTTTATTCCTCTTCTCTACTCTTTTGGATAACTGAAAGTTGACTTTCCCAGAATGCATTGTGACAGTAGTTTTGATACCCCTACTCAAATTAATCAGCATTTATTTAGTTCATTGTGGTTTGAGGGTATCAGTGATTATATTTGTAAATTAAGCAGAATAGGATTAGGTTTGAGTTAGCTATATTAGTTAATGCTATTAGAATAAATCATGATTGATTAATCTACCACATATTGATTATATTGCTTTTAACTCATACTGTGTCAGTTAGACATGTACTAAGGTTTTATTAATACCCACCTCTTGCCAGCCCAAGTACACGGTTTTTGAAATAAGTTTCATGAGCTGCAAATAGTACCTCCTGGCCCCTATGAATCACTACTGTCCACTCCCTTGTGACCTTTGCTCCGAACCCACAACTTCCTGGGACCCTAGGATACTGCTGGTTAAACACCAGGGTCTTTATGATTTATGATTTGTTGTTGAAAAGGTGTTTGGACCTTTGGAAAGCCCCCTCTGGGATGACCTGGAGTTGATGACCTGTGAAGGGCTTATTGACAAAGTGGTTATGATTGATGGGCACTTTCCTTAGCCAACCATAAGATTTCCCCACTTCTGGACTGATTGATCAGTGAATTGGATCTCCTCCTTCTCTTTTTAGTGCTCTCCCAAGTGTATAAAAGTAGCTAGCTCCCAAAGGGAGGGTTCCTGCCTGGGAGAAAGGTCTTTTTGTTGTTATTGTTGTTCAGCTGTGTCCGAGTCCCCATAACCTCATTTGGGGTTTTCTTGGCAGAGATACCAGAGGGGTTTGCTATTTCCTTCTCCAGCTCATTTTACAGTTGAGGAAATGGAGGCAAACAGGGTAAAGTGACCTGCCCAGGATCACATGGCTAGTAAGTGTTGGAGGCTGGATTTGAACTCATGAAGATGAGTCCTCCTGATTCTCAGCCTAGTGCTCTACTTACTGTGCTACCTAGATGCCCAGGAAGATCTTGGACCCAATTAATTAGGGACCACTGGACTCCCTAATAAGTTGATTGATCATTCTCAGATCTCTGTCTCACTGACTTTTGTAATTTTGTGGCCCACAGAACCTTAAAATTTTCTTTCTGAATAGTTTCTGTATTATTAGGAATTATGTCTTAAATGACTCTAAATTATATTTTGCTATTGATTCTAGAAAAATTCATAGAATACAGTATTTATATGCAGTGTAGAGGCCATAACACAGATTCCACAGAGCTCAATTATACACATTGTACAGAGAAGTCATGCTTTGAATACTCAAATTTGTGTCGCTAAGGATAAGGAATCTCCATCACAGAGTTCAGTCTTTTAAAATTGTTCTCTAGGATTCTGAATATTCTAAGTTGTATCATATTTGAGTATGTATTAAAATAGTTAGAACATGTTAGACCATTTGTACTAAGCTCCTTGAAGCCAACAACTACATCCCCTATCTTTGTGCCATCTACAAGGTGTAACATAATTCTCTTCACAGAGAAGGCACTTGGTACATTTTTGTGGAATGAATGCATGATCTAAAAATGAAACAAGGGCTAATGTCATTCGTCTTCATTCAATAAATATTTCACTAAAAATATTTGAAGTTAAAAGAGAAACTACCATAGGATCTAGTCCTAGCTTCCCATTCAACCAAGAGAAATACCATTTTTGTTTATTTGCTTATTACCACTCAGGTGAAATAAAGGCTTTCCACTGATGCCTAGTTTCCTCTTACTCATGAACTGAGAGGCGAGGATGGCATGGTGGATAGAGCATTGGACTAGGACTTGGAGTATTCAAATCCCACCTCAGACACTCAAGGTGTCATCGATAACAAGTCACTTAGCTTCTCCGTGCCTCTGTTTCCTCATTTGTATAATAAGGCAGTAATACCCGATGGCCTCTATGGTCCCTCCCAACTCTACTGATTCTCTTTTATGTAGCATGTTCACAAATGAGCCACTTTTGGTTTTTCCCTTTTGGTCACTGCCAAGCCTCAGTGCTTCCACAAGGAAGGGGAGATGAGAGTGTGTAGTGGGAAGAATCTGGGACCCATGGCCAGGCAAGCACCGAATTTGAATTCTGCTTCCTACAGTTATTACCTCTGTTGACTAATGGCAAAACACTAAAATCTCTTTGAGCATCAGCTTCTTCATGCATAAAACCAGAATCATAAAGCCTGTAGTACCACCCTCCCAGAGTGCTTGTAAGGATCAAATTAGCTGAGTTATAAAGCATGGTTTAAGTGTTAGCTTTTAGAACAAAGGGACGTAAGGGTTGCCATTGCTAACAGATGTAAGACCACTCCCTAGGTGTCTGATTTGGATAGGCTGAAACTAAAAAATGCCTCCTGGCTTTTTCTATCTTTCCTTTTTGTCTTTCTAATTAAATTGTTAGATACCTAGATTTAATTCCACATATTTAATAGTATCATTTTGGGGCAGCTGATAAAATGATGAAAATAATTTGGGCTGGTAGAGCAGGTCCAAATTTGCTCACCAAGCAAAGAAAACAAACTCCTATAATGTCAGGTGATTAGATGGAAATCACCAGGAATGAAAATCTTCTAGGGATTCACAGTTGCATCTTGGGGTGGGATCAGGGGCAACTTGGTGACTACTATTTTTTCTGTAGTAGCTCCCTGGAAAATTTTTTGCCCAGTCTATAGGTCGTTAATAATTTCATCAATTTCCCACTGGGATGATGCCAATTTAGTATCAGGAGTCCCAAAAGGGCTTCACACTTGTTTATACAATCACAAAGATATAAGGGAGCTGATTTGTATCACAGTCTTGTCCCCTTTGCACATGGAAGTTTAGAATTCCATAGTGGTTACTAAAGGTATTGAAAATCACCCTGATTGAATAAAATACATACTAAATAGGGTATCTCACCCTCCAGGAGAGTGGGAGGGGGAAGGGGATGAGGGGGGCATGATGGAAGGGAGGGCAGGCTGGGGGGGAGGGAAGTTGGGAGCACCCACTTTTGAAAAGGGACAGGATCAAAGCATAGAATAGAACAAGTGGGAGGTGGGATAGGAGGGAGGGAAATATAGTCAGTCTTTTACAATATATCTACTATGTTATTGTTTTGCATTAGCCACACATGTATAACCTATACTGAACTGCTTATCTTCCCAGTAAGGGTGGGAGACAAGGGAAGGAGGGAATGAATCTGGAATTCAAAGTTTTAAAATCAAATACTCAAATATATATATACTACTATTAATACTATTTCACATGTAATTGGGAAATAAGATATACAGGCACTGGAGCATAGAGATCCACTGGAAAAGTCAAAAGGGGTATGGGAGAAAATATGGGAAAGAGCAGATTGGAGGAGGGGATGTCCTGTGAGACTGCTATTTTGGGGTGGTCGGTAGGGGAAAAACGGGGAGAAAATTTGTAATTCAAAATCTGGCAGAAATGAATGATGTAAATCAGAAGTTAAAGCATTTGAAAAAAAATTTAAAAAAAAAAGAAAATCACCCTGATTTAAGGAGCAGAGCTTCTCTGGAAGTCACTCTCCCAAATCCTCTGCTGTAAAACTTCACCTAAATCATCATACCTTTATTTGACTGGCAAATTAACTAATGCATCATAAATACTTCAAAGGAAAGCTTGCTGGGTAATTCACTTTAGGTTTTTAAATGATCATATGTCAAAATAGTGAGGCTCTAGGTTGCACAGTGGATAAGACTACAGGGCCTGAAGTTAGGAAAATTTTTCCCAAGTTCAAACCCAGACTCAGATACTCACTAGATCTGTGATCTTGGGCAAATCACTTAAGCCTGTTTCCTCAGCTTCCTCAACTATAAAATGAGTTGGGAAAAGAAACAGCAAACTACTCCAATATATTTGCCAAGAAAATCCCAAAGAGGGTCTTGAAGACTCAGATACGACTGAAAAATGACTAAACAATATAACAGAGTAAGGAGACAGCTAGGTGTTTCACTGGTTAGAACACTATATCTGGAGTCAGGAAGATCTGAGTTCAAATCCAATCTCAGACACTTACTAGCCATGTGACTCTGGGCAAGTAACTTTACCTCTGTTTGTCTTAATCCACCGAAGAAGCAAATGACAGACCATTCCAGTATCCTTGCCAAGAAAGCCCTATGGACATTATTGGCATGTTACAGTCACAAGGTTATGAAGAATCAGATATGATTGAACAGCAATGTCAGAAAGTAAGGTCATTTGAAAGGAGGTAAGTCAATGGCAAATTATCTGGGCCCAATAGTTGGTTCAGATTTTGTTATAAAGACCATACATTAAGAGATTGACATTAATTTCCTTTCTGAAGACTTTCTTCTGAATTCTCTTTCTCCATAGAAAATATCAATAAGACTTTTATGAAAAAAGAATAGAGGGCACACTCTTATGAATGCATGATAATCTTGGTTCTCCAAAAATCTATTCACTCTTAGGAAACTGAAAACAGGCACTTTCCTTTAAAAGCCTGATATTTCCTTGTTAAGGAAGGTGCAGGTGTGACCATACTAACCCTTTCCCTATTCAATAAATTTCAGTGGCTCCCTATCACCTCTGGTATCAAATATAAAATCTTCTGTTTGGATTTGTAAGTCCATCATAACCAGGCTTTTTTTTTTCTATTCGTTCAGTTTTCTTTCACCTTCCTCCCCTCCACATATTCTGATCTAAGCTTCCTTGCTAGTCTTCACATAAGATACCCAATTTATTTCCTAACACTGTATTTTTACTGGCTGTCATCTCCACCTGGAATTATCTCCTCCCTCCTCATCTCCACTTCCTGGCTTCCTTCAAGTCTCAGCTAAAACCCTGCCTTCTACTAGAAGCTTTCCTCAACCTTCCCTAATGCTAATACCTTCCCTCTGAAATGAGTCCCAATTTATGCTGTCTATGTCTCCTTGGTGCATAATCCTTTGTTATGTAGATCATGCCCCTGAGATCAGTGTTTTTTGTGGTTTTTCTTTGTATCCCCAATGCCTGCACCATAAGTGCCTAATAAATGCTTCTTGATGACTTCCATTTTCATTTATTGAATGATGGAACTAGTTGAGGTGATTTACAGAGTAAAGTATTGAGTGGTTTAAATTAAATGTGACAATAGAAGCAGTTTAACCTAATTATAGCATTAAAATGCACAGCTGGAAGGGACATCAGAAGCCATCTCTAACTCTTATTTTACAGATGAGGAAACTGAGGCTCAGAAAAGTGAAAGCCCAAGATCATGTAAGAGTTGGAGCTGGGATTCAAACCCAGGTTCTCTGACTCCAAAGCCAATATACTTTCTACCTTAACATGTTGCTTCTTTGTCCGTTGTAAGACGGCAAGGCTTAATCTTCCCCAGAAACATTAAGCTATGCCCAAGAAGGGTAATTCTGATCCAGGAAAAAGGGAACTTGAGTTAGGTCAGAATCAGTGGAATTGAACTCTTAGAGCTCCTCCTGCAGGCTCATGAGTAGAAGGTGCTTGACATGGAAATCTGAGGAATAGACTTGATTAAAGAAAATGTAATAAAGATTAAATTGTTGAGTACTGAGGGGATAGATAAAGGAACCTAGCCTTCTTTTGGCAGCTAGGTGGTGCTGCAGGGGATAGAGTGCTGGGACTGGAATCAGGAAGGCTCATCTCCCTGGGTTCAAAACTGGCTTCAGACACTCACTAGCTGTGTGACCCTGGGCAAGTCACTTCACCCTGTTTGTCTCAGTTTCCTCATTTGTAGAATGAGCTGGAAAAGGAAATGGCAAACTACTTCAATATCTTTGCCAAGAAAACCCCAAATGAGGTCATGCAGAGTTCAATATGACTGAAACAACTGAACAACAACAAAACCTTGATTCCACCACAGTTTTCTCATGGCTTTACACAAGTGGGCTTCAGATGGTGTTCCTTTGCTAGAGGATGCATAAGGAATAGCTACAATATAGCCCAATTTGACAATCATGAGGAGAGGGAGTGGGGGTCCTTTTGAGCAAAGTCTTCAGGCAGCCTAAAATTTTAACAGGCAGACTTTGAAATGTTTACAAAATCAGGAAAGAGTAAAAAGTCAGCAATTTAAGGAGACCATGGAAAGAAATGAAAAGTCATTACTGGAGTAAGTCGTCTTTCCAGGGACATTGGGCATGTAAATGGTACTCATTTTTGCTAACTCAACAGATCTCTAATTTTACTAATGGAGACAACAACTCTTCCAAGTGCTTAGCAAATATTTTTCTTGTGTTGCATTTGCAGAGGGCAGGGAGGGGGGGGAAGGGGGGGAGAGGGAGAGGGAGAGGAGGAGAGAAGGAAGGAAGAAAAGAATGAAAGAAGAAAATCATCACCTAGTGACTAACTTTGTAGGGATGAAAGTCATTAATAATGAGGTGATGATTTTTAATGATTATTAATATCTGTCAACACAGAGACCAGTGATCCAAAGTAGTCTCAATTCATTCTGTTCAAGCATATGCTGCAGCAAAAACAACCCCCAGTCTTAGAGAGCCTCACCCTTGCCCCATGCCATCTAACAGGGCACACTCCTTAGTGCCATAAAAAGACCTCCTAGATTCAACATCCCAAACGATTAAGCTTTACATTAACAAGAACTACTAACTCCTGCTATGGTTTCCTGGACACAAAAAGGTTTTCTGCTCATGAAACAAAAAGGAAGGCCAGCCTCTTCTCCTTTTTGCCCCATATCACTGTGTCCCTTTGAGTTTTAGCAATTCCCTTCTTCCTTGGGGGCCAGAACTTAGCCCCCAAAGTAAAAGTTCTCAGGGTTTTAAAATGTAGAGAGCCAAAGGAGAAAGAATGAAGCCAAGAACAGTGATAGCCAAGATTTACTCACTGTTTTTTCCCATCTGACTTCACCCAGCTGTCATGTCACAAAGCAGGGAAGCGTTCAGAACTTGGAGGAAGGTTGGTTGAGTGGAGATGCTATCAAGGTGTTTCTATGGCACTTATCACCAAACCACCTAGCTCCCTTGACTGAAATACTTTGACTGTAAATGTCAAAATGAGGGCAAGGAATACATTCCCTGAAAGATTATGTTTCTCTTAATAGCACACATTACTTTTTTTTCATGCTTTCTCCACCTTTCCTTGCTGGCTCTAGGTCATTAAAAGACCCAAAGTTCAATGATCTGAGATAATGGGGAGGATATGAGCAATTTAAATACATAATCCCTCACAGTCACTTTAGCCAACACAATTTCCCCCCAGAACCTCAATTAACTGGCTTTCAACTTTTCCTTTGCCTTGTCTCTAGCATACTCTGCAGTATACTCTAAGAATTCCATCGATACTTTATACGCTAAGTATACCCTGAACATACTCATACTGGCATGGGGAACCTATAGCCTAGAGGACCTAGGGGGCCACATGTGGCCTGGAGACTGCAATCCAACTAGCAAAAGATCCAAAAGTAGCTGAAAGAAGGGAGGATGAATATTGCTGGACCAGCATAATCCCCAGACATGCCTAACTCGTCTCCAAATAATATACCTCAGTAGGTCCTCCACAACTTCCAGGCAATCTTATAATTAAAAATTATAGTTACTAATAATTACTCAAATTTATATAGGGTTTACAAAGTAAAGTAGATGAACAAATATTGTTATTTCCATTTTACAGGTAAAGATATGAGGCTTCAGAGAGGCCAGAATTATGAGTTTAACATGGTTAGTGATGGTCAGGATTCAGACTCAGGTCCTCTTTCTTCCTATACAGGGCTCTCTTCCTTGCAAAAAATGCTGCCACATCTCCCATCCATCCATCCATCCATCCATCCATCCATCCATCCATCCATCCATCCATCCATCCATTCATCTATCCATCCATCCACATCTAAATTGCCAAATCTAAAGACTTTTTCTCAGTTCTCATCCTTCTTGACCTCTCTGCAAGCTATAACAATGTCATTCACCTTCTTCTTGATAGCTTCTCTTGGTTTCCATTACACCATTTTCTCCTGGTTCTTTCTCCTCTCCGACCACTCTTTTTCACTCTCCTTTGCTTGATCTTCATCCAGGCTGTATCCATAAAGTAGGGGTACACCACACCCTCAAATCCTATTCTGAGCCCAATTTCATCTCCCTTTATACTATTTCACTAGGTGATCTTATCATCTTCCACGATTTCAACTATCATCTCTATGTAAATGTTTTCAAGATATATTTGTCCAACCCTGAACTCTCTCTGATTTCCAGGCTTTCATTTCCAACTACCCACTACTAGTCACATTGAACTGGATATACCAATCATTTTATTTTATTTATTTTATTTTTTTTAAAAGCAATTGGGGTTAAGTAACTTGCTCAAGGTTACACGGCCAGTTATTTCTGGGTGTGGTGCTGAGTATCTGAGCCCGGATTTGATCCAGGTCATCCTGACACTGGAGCCAGTGCTCTTACTCGCTGAGCCACCTGTCCGCCCCTAAGCAATTGGGGGTTAAGTAACTTGCTCAAGGTTACACGGCCAGGTGTTTCTGGGTGGGTGCTAAGTGTCCGAGCCCGGGATTCGATCTCCAGGTCATCTCAACACTGGAGCCGGTGCTCTTACTTGCTGTGCTACCTGGCCGCCCCTATACCAATCATTTTAAAATCAAAATATCCAAAAGTAAAATCATTGTCTTTTACCCAAACCCTGCCTTCTGAACTTCCTTATTCCAGGGTACCACCATCCTTCCAGTTACTGAGGCTTGCAACCTAGATGTCATCCTTGGCTCCTCACACTCGATCACACACCCATATCAAATATAGTACCAAGTCCAGTCAATTTTACCTTCAAATCATTTCACGTATATGCCTGTTCTGTCCTCTGACACTGTACCACCCTGGTATAGGCCCTCATCACCTGACACTGGGACTATTAGAACAGCTGCTAGTGGGTCAGCCTGCCTCAAGGTTTTTGACACTCCAATCTACTCATCTGTCAAAGTGAGCTTCCTAAAGCACAGATATGACATGTCATACCTTCTACCACCACACTCAATAAGCCAGCGAAACCCCATTACCTCTAGGATTGAATAGAAACCCTCTGGCTTTTAAAGCTCTTTACAACCTGGCTCCTTTCTACATTTCCAGTCTTCTTACACTTTACTCCCTTCCTCTCTCACCCTAATCTGCAATCCAGGAGAACATTTTTATTGTGTTCCAGTCATTTCAGTCATTTCTGACTCTTTGTGATGCCATTTGGGGTTTTCTTAGCAAAGATATTAGAGTGGTTTGCCATTTCCTTCTCCCATTCATTTGACAAATGAGGAAACTGAGGCAAACAGGGTTAATGACTTGACCAAGATCACACAGCTTGTAACTGTCTAAGGCTAGATTTGAACTCAGGAAGATGAGTCTTCTTGGCTCCAGGTCTGGCACTTTATCCACTGTGCCACTTACCTGCCTAAGGCTTGCTATTCCCCAAATAATCTACTCCAAACATGAATTTTCACTGCTTGATCCCCATATCTCTCCTCATCTCTGCATCTTGGCTTCCTTCACATGTTAAAAGTCCTACCTTCTGCTAAGACCCATAATCTTGGTACCTTCTCTCTGAGATTATTTCCAATTTGTCCTGTGTATATCTTGTTTGTACATGATTTGTGGCTTGTTGTCTCCCCCATTAGACTATGAGCTCCTGAAGAACAGGGACCATCTCTTACCTTTTTTTTTTTTAAAGCAATTGGGGTTAAGTAACTTGCTTAAGGTTACATGGCAAGTTATTTTGTGTGGGTGCTAAGTATCTGAGGCTGGAACCGATCCCCAGTGTCCCACCTCCGGGGCCGGTGCTCTTACTCACTGTGCTACCTGGCCGCCCTATCTCTTACCTTTCTTGGTATCTTCAGTATCTTGGTATGCTTAGCACATAGCAGGTGCTTAATAAACGCTTTTTGACTTATCTCCTATGAAGTTATCCCCTGTGATTGATTTTCCCACTTTCCTCTGATTCCTCAACCTCATTCTTACCTACATTTCTCTCAGAAGATTGCTTTTCCTCTTTTACTTTACTGAGGAAACTGAGACCTTCTACATAGTGTCCCTCAAATCCCTTCCTCCCATCTCAAAACCTTCTCAATCACACTCCCAGCTTGCATTGCCAACTGCCTACTAGTCCCAGGGGATGCCCCAGGTTTAAATTATTCTGAAGTTTTACACCACTAAGACTACATCTTAAAAGCCCCTACTGGTGTTTTTTTTTTCCCTTTCATGTCAGCCAGAGGTTACAGTTAGCTCAAATCAAAAGCATTTACTGAATTAGTACAGGAAGATTTACAATAGAACAGCTCTTTCTCCCAACTCATCTCCCTGTATACAAATTCAACTTGGGACACACTCTCACATAAATGCATCATTGGAAGGAAAAATGAGCAAATATAGGATAGTGAATGAGGGGTTCACACATATGATGAATACATGTGTATGTTTCAGGGTCTCCAATATCCCTGCACCACTCCTCTCTAGGTGACCCATACTGGCTGGACACAGGGCTGGCTCCATTGGACACAATGGGGCTGCTCTTTGCAGGGCACATTTCTCTTCTGGTTCAGCTTAATCTCCATTACCTCCAGCTTCTAGGTGAGCTGATATTCTTGGCCAGGGTACTGCTAAGCTCCTTCTCTTAAAGAACTAAAATCCTTTTCTTATGACCAGTGGAAAGCATTTCTAGTTCTCTGAGATTTTCCTCTAAGTAGCAGGATCTCAGGCATCAAAACCTCTCTCTTTGAAGCTCTTTCTGTACATAAAGTTGTGAATCAGGAAGCATTATTTCTGCATTCCCCTCTCAAGCTGTATGCAAGTACTTATCTCGAATGGGTATGTGCTTCGGCTGCAGGATAACATTGCTGATGGTGGTGGGGTAAGGAGGGAAATGCCCTCCATGAGATGATGGGACAAGTGAGTTGACTGCTGAGTGTCAGCTGACTCAACTAAGTTTGGGTCAGGTTGCCATTTAAAAACTCATTCTCTCCAGTGAAAAGTTAGAAAAAGCTCCAAGGTCATCTATGTCCCTGGAAAAGTAGTCATTATTTCAGCCAGGGGCTCAGCCTGATACTTGATCTTTATGCAAATGTGGCTACTCAAAGACTGAAAAAGGCACACCCTCCCACTGGAATGTCACCGTGGCCGAACCCATTTAATTTCATCAAGTAAACAGGTGGACTCTATGGAGTAACCTGCCTTCCCCCAGGTATCTTCATCTTCCCTTTTCTTCAGTCTCACCACAGTCAACAAATATTATTTAGCCCCTACTATATGTCAGGCATTGTGCCAAGTACACCTAAGCTCATCCACCTCTGTTTTGGGCGCGTTTACTTCTGTTTACTCAATCTTGTCCATCCATTTCCTCTTTCTCTTGGGTCTTCAGTCTCTTATTCTCCATTAACCCATTCCCATTTTGCCTACACACATGCTCAGCTTTTCCCTAAAACTACTTTCCTTCCCTCGGGTTTTCTCAAACTACAGTGAGCTGTTCCCTGGACTTGTCCAACTGGATATCCTTTTGGTACCTAAAACTCAACATGCCCCCAAATGAACTCCCCTTCTCTGCTAAACCTGCTCATCCCTACTTCTGTTACTGGAATCACCTTCCTCCCAGGCACTCACACTTAAAATCTGTTCTGACCTTTGATCTAGCTCTTGCCTCTACTTCCCATATCCAATTAATTGCTAGGATCTTTTCCAGTCTCTCTCTATGATATCTTCAGCATCTTTTCCTTTCTAGTCCTACCAATATCACCCTAATGTAGCCACCCTACTGTCCCCAAATAATATAATGGTCCCTAGGGACTATTTTGATTTCTATTTGGCATTAGTATCCCCAGTACCTAAGATAATGTGTTCCCCAGATTGAATAGTGCTTTGCAATCAGTAGGGCAGCTAGGTGGTCCAGTGCATAGAGTGCCAGGTCTAGAGTTAGAAAAGTTAAGTTCTTCAGTTAAAATCTGGTCTTAGACATCAGCTGTGTGACCCTGGGCAAGTCACTTAACCATGTTTGCCTCAGTTTCTTCATCTCTAAAATGAGCTGGACAAGGAAATGGCAAACCACTCCAGTATCTTTGCCAAGAGTGTGGTCAAGAAGAGTCAGACATGACTGAAAAATGGCTAAATAACCACAACAACAGCATTTGTAAAACTCAAATTTGTCACTGGACACACACACACACACACAGCAATTCTTACAAACCTTACAGCTTCTGTGTGAAGGAGAAGAAGAGGTGAAAGATTTTGGAGGACTTTGGAATTGTGAAGAAAGCCAGAGAAGGGGATGATAAGGAAGATTTGAGAAACCAAAGAAGAATCCTTTAGGAGAAAGAGGATGAGAAGGGTTCAAGAAGAAGGTAGTTGAGGGGCGGCCAGGTGGCTCAGCGAGTAAGAGCACCAGCTCCAGTGTCGGGATGACCTGGATCAAATCTGGGCTCAGATACTCAGCACCACACCCAGAAATAACTGGCTGTGTAACCTTGAGCAAGTTACTTAACCCCGATTGCTTTAAAAAAAAAAAAAAAGAAGGTATTTGAAATCAGGGGTATTGTGAGGCTGAAAGGAGATGATGGGGGCCAAGCACTTTGTATATCACAAAGCACTATCTAGCTGCCTGCTGCTGTTGCTGTTGCAGTAATTGTTTTTGTTGTTCTACCATTACCAGGGCTCCTGAATGGTGATGACTTCATTTGCTGAACCTTCGAGTTCGAGCAAATGTTTATAGAGCAATACAGGTGTATGCTGGTAAATGTTTAACAACCAGGTTGGAATGGGGAGGTAGGATGTGAGTACATACACTTAACTTATAGTTATTATGAACACTTTCTTAAGTCTACATGATTAACAGAGCAGTGAGTCCCATTTGTCAACTTGTGAGGCATAAATATTCAACGCTTTCGATTGCAACGCAGTATGAACAATTGGTTAAGATAGGGAAAAGAAATTGTTCTTTCAAGGTGCTGAAGCAGTGCTAACCAGGTCAGAAAGAAAAGTAGGGCAGCTCCAGACTTGAAGATACTCACAAGTAATCTGCCTCAGAATTTCTCTGAGAGAGATAAATTCAAGCAAGAACAACAAAGGCTGAAAGTCTCATTTCAGGTGAGTTGGAGATCAGGGAAAATTGGCAACCTGTATAAGCTATGCAATTAAAAAAATGTTAACAATGGCTTTTGTTTATACCTCACACTTATTTTTCGACATGCCAAATTTCTTTCTTGAAACTGAGTCTTTCAATAACAGAAAAAAGTTAAGCAAAAGCAACTGATTTAGTGACTATATCTGCCAATGTATGCACCATTCTGCTGTTACAGTCTGTGCCTTTTGGGGGAGAGAATGGTGGTATGTTTTATTATCTACATCCTTTAGGTCCATTTTTGCTTTTTTAGTTATAGAGGGAGCAATATTTGACTTTCTGCCATGGTCAAGTGATTTCTCACTATACTCAAAGATCAGGATGGTTTATCTCCTAGAAGAAAAGAGGAACACCTGGCTGCTTTCCAGGTTGTCAGGGATCTAAGTGACACTGAAGAACTCCTTGAAAATGATAAAAGAGAGTACATATTCATATGATGTATTTATACGATGCAAGAATAATAAGGGTAGAGATACTGAAAAGAAGATAAATCCAAGAAAAGACCCAATAATTAAGTCAATGGTGCCAAATATCTATACACAAATGTATGAAGTATGGATGAAAAACAGCAAACTAAATTAGAGATTCTAGCACTCAGAAGCAAATTTGTCCTCAGCATTATGGTGGGTTGAGATCCATGATTGGAATATAGCTCTGGAAGTGTATGCCATATGCCCAAGGAACAGAATAGGCTAAAAAGGGAGGGTGGTAGATTAACATTGCACATTAAGAAATACTCATGTGGGGGCTGCTAGGTGGCACTGTGGAGAGAGCATCCACCTTAGACTCAGGAGGACCTGAGTTCAAATCTGATTTCAGACACTTAACACTTACTAGCTGTATGACCCTAGGTAAGTCACTTAACACCTATGTCCTCGCCAAAAAAAAATGTGAAAAAAAAATCCCAGAAGCAGAATGAAGAAGCATGTTGGAGACATTTGGGTAAGGACAAACTGAGACATAAGTATTTATGAAAGTCTATTGACAGTGCATCTTTTCAAGAAAGCGGAAACAGAAGACAAGTTTGGGAAACATAAACCTTGCACTGAGGTATGACACAGTCATGATAAGAAACATGTATTATGTTGACATTTGTTATAACTTTCTTGTGAAAAATATGGAAAGATTCAGCACAGTTGGATCCAGGGATGTTGGAATACTAAGGTAATCATTAAATAGTTCAATGATAGCTTGAAAGAAGGTGGCCAGTGGAATGCCTCAGGAATCTGCTTGGCCCTGGGTGGTTCAACATTTCTATCAACTTGGTTAAAGAAACAGATACTATCCTTATCAACTTTGCAGATGAATGACAGTCAGAATACAGAAGGATCTTGACAGGCTAGCTCCCTTTGCCAAATCCAATAAGGTTAAATTTAATAGTGAAAAATGTAGCACATGATGGGGGAGAATGTGAGGAAAATTTAAACTAGACACAAGGAAAAAGTTTTCTAGTGATGTTCTATCCACACACACGGACACAGACACACAGACACACAGACACACACACGGTAAAAAGACTCATGGAAAACGTGGCAATTCTCCAGGGTTTCAGGGAGAATGAAGTATTCCTTTGAAAAACAAAGCTTTCAATGTAAAAAACCAAGGAGTCTGATAGTAGGGAGTCCTTCCTTCATGGATATATCCAAGCCTTGTCAGTTATACTGTAAAGTAGAATATTGCCTCAGTTTGCCATAGGATTAGAGAAAACGTATTTTGAAGATTCTGCTAACCCTGGACTCTAGCAATGGGGTTCTAAAGTCTGCAGCAAGCACAGCTGATAGAAGTCAGTCAGTTTCCCTTCTACTCCTAGGTGTTAGCTGCAAACCAAGCAGATACAAGGGGTCAAGCTGTCAATAACATTGTAATTGATCAGTCAATCAACAAGCATTAATTAAGCACCTACTATATAATAGGAAATGTGCAAAGCTCTGGGGCCAAGGAAGGCACCTTGCCCTCAAGGAGCTTACATTCTAATGGGATTTCTCCCATGTACTTAAGTAGGTACATTCATGCTAAAAACAAAGTAGAAGGAATTTAAACTAAAATGGGGAGACATTAACAGCTCAGGGGACCAGAAAGACCTCCTGTAAAAGGTGTCTTCTTAGTCAAACCTGGAAGGAAGTCAGGAAAACAAATGAGGAAGTATATTAATGAAAGTATGTTTTATATTATAGCACCATTTGACTTCCCTAAATCTTTCTTTGGTTGGAGGATCATAGAATCTACAGGTGAATGATACTTTATAGGCTGTCTAGTCCTGCTCTCCCATTTTACAGATGAGGAGACTGAGTCCCAAGGTCCCTTGGGTAGTAAACAGATGAGCTAGGATCAAACTGAGATTCTCTGATTTTAGATCCTTAGGAGATCTCTAAAGTTCTTCTAACACTCATTTTCTAATTTAATTGAGAAAAATATTGTGCTTAAGAAACAGGATAATTATCAGAGCTTAGAATAGCTCCTAAGGCCAGTTCGCTTGAGAAATCTGACCTAGCTAAAGCATCACCTCATAGATTTGGTCATGGGATTGTAGGTTTAGTGCTAGAAGGAGCCTTATAAATCACTGAGGGCAACCTTAAATCTTAGAGATGTCAGGTGCTAAACATCAATCGTGACTGTGGAGACAACCAAAAGGCAAAGCTCAGTGCTATCAAAATGTAAAACAAGAGTTTCTTCAGATCTCCAAAGCATGGAGAATTGACTTAAGTATTAATATTGACTCAATTATAATTATTATTATTTTCATATGCATATATGCAAAAAGTATGATTAGTCGGGGGGGCAACTTGCATGTGCAATGCTAGGAATCTTTCACTAGGAAATTGAAAATCACATGATACCATTGTTTCACCCTTGGGTTGACATGTTTAACTGATGTGTAGAGTTTAAAGGCTATATTTTAAAGGCATTGTTGAAGCCCCTCTGTGCAGTCAGTGAAGGAGATTGATAGAGATTCTGGTTAGGTTGAAGGCAATTGGTTTCAGGTTCCCTTTTGATCTTTTCTCCCTTTCCTTTATACCAACTGGACACTCAGGATACAACAAAAATAAATTTATTTTTATTTAGAGGCAAAGCCCCTTATCAAAGTATAGAGCAAATACGGATGCTTAAATAGAATAAGGGAAGCACTTGGGGATAATTTTGCCAGTTGGACAAGCAGCAAAGAGGGAGGGAGAAGGAAATAATTACACAATGTCATACAATAGGGCAAACAGGTACATCCAAGGAAACAGCAAATCCTGTGTTGGCAGATCACGCTTTAAGCAGGTCTGTGAGCCAGAGAAGGCTCCAAATGCTCAAGATTATGTCAAGTTTGGGTTAGCATGGCCCTTCCTTGCTGTCACTCACTGCTGGAACACATGCAGCCTCAGTTCCTCTCTCCTCCCCTCTTAACAAGTTTGTGACTGTCATGATCTTTGTGCTAGCTGGAAGAAAATTACACTTCCCATCAGCCTCTTTGCTGGTAAGGGACTCAGTGCATTTTCTGCAATTTATAATCTGAGAGAGTAAAATATCTTCCCCAGGGTAGCACAACCAGTATTTCAGAATTGAGACATGAACCCAGGTTACTTCTTCATTCATTATGCCACACTGCCTTTTAATTTAAAACTTCTGCACATATGATGAGCCTAATCACATGGGCATCACAGTATACTGGAAATTATATTGATCTTTGGAGTCAGTGTCTTAAATGGACAGATCTGGGTTCTAATCCTGGCTCCGACCTTATACAGGCTCCAAAAGGGTACAATCCTGAATCAGATTCTTTACTCTGATATCCCATGTTATATATAGGCACATATATTAATTTGGATATCCTTAGCATTTCCAAAGCTGTTAGGTTGATGGAGATGTATGTCTCCTGGATAGGACAGAACTCACCCAGGATCTCTATCTTTGATCATGCTTCTGCAGAATCATGCTGGTCCATGACTGAGGGGCCTGGATCCTACTGACAAGCTAGGTTCTCCCATCTTAAATGGGTGTCAAAGGGGGAAGAAACTGTGAGAGCAGTGACTTTTAGAGAATGTGCCAGGAGGTAAGTATGTGAAAGAGATATGGGGACATCTGTTTCAGTGGGGTCAGAGTGGGTACAAGCCAAGTGGAGCTGTGGAGAGTAGATATCATTGAAAAGAAGAGAGGAGAGAAGGGAGAGTACAGAAAGAGAAGCAAGAGGAAGAGAAGAGGGAGAAGGGAGAGAGAAAGGAGAGGGGAGAAAGGAGGGAAAAGAGGAGGGAAGAGAGGGAAGAAGGGAGAGAGGAGAGGGGGGAGAGGAGAGTGAAGGGAGAGAGGAGGGAGAGAAGAGGGGAGAAGAGACAGGAGAAAGTAAGGAGAGAGGCGACAGGAGAGAGAGACAGAGAGAGACAGAGAGAGAGAGAGAGAGAGAGAGAGAGAGAGCCAACCCTAACACCCTGCTTACTAGCACAGCCTGGCAGTAAATTACCACCACCACCCTAATGCTAGATCTCTAATGGTTGATTAATTTCCTTATTTCCACTCTCAAGTAATCTTTCTCCTCATCATTCTTAAGCAAAATTAGCTTTAAAAACCATCGATGAAAAATACTCTTTATCTAACTTTGACAGTGTAAAGGTATTTGCTACCTAATTCTTGACATCGTAATAATTGCCATTCGAAATTCTCATGCCCCCAACCCACCCTTAGAAACCTTCACAACAAAACAGGGCTGAAAGCTTTCAGAAATAATTCAGACCAAAGCAAATGTTCATGCTTTATCTCCCAGGAAACTCAGAAACTTTCCAAGAATGAAGTTATGGGAGCAAAGTAGGCATGGGGTAAGCCATGAGCCTGTAGGGCCTTCTCTTTTGGAGACAGCAATTCAGTGTCAAAGAAGCAAGACTGAGGATAGGCAGCATGCAGGAAAAACAGTTCCATCAGGGAAACCCTGATTACAAACAGGTGGCTCCAAGTAGAGACGGGCAGTAAGTTGAGAACAGCCAGACCCAGAATTTACATGCACATCGTTTTTCATTCTGGCATTTTAATGAGGAATAAAAGGAGATTTTTTTTTTCACTGCCAAGAAAAAATGTGAAGTTTTTATTATTGTATTTATGTCTTAAACACAACAGGTAAGTTCTTCATACAATGCACTTGAGATCTCTGGCTAGATTTTTCTAAATTTGTTCTAATATGCTCAACAACAAAACAATTTAAGACTAAAAATTCAAGTGGAACTCCATGAATTGTAAAGATTCAAGTGTCAGGGGAGAGAAAAGCTTTCAGAAATAATTCAGACCAAAGCAAATGTTCATGCTTTATCTTTAAATAAAAGATATTTATTTTTTTGAATTTGAATTTTTTTGAAGCCCTTCAGTCATGGTTCATCCAAGTATTGAGGGAATATTGGATTCTTCTGCTTTCGTCAATGAAGACCTCATCTCCAATTCCAAGTATAATCTCATTCCTAAGCACTTCAGAATGCTCCACACCATCGAAACAAGCTTTTCCTATAAAGCCAGAATTTCTGAAGCTAAAATGCCTTGTGTATATGCATTTCTTTTTTTTTAAATTTTTTAAATTAATTTGTTTGTTTCCTTTTAGTTTACAGGATTCAATTCCACAATTCCTTGAGTTTCACATTTTGTCCACCGCCATGGCGGCATATAGTCAAGTATAGGATCTATAAATACCTTCACATTATACATTAGTCAGGTTATAAAGACGGATTGTATCAGATGGAATGAAAAATGGTAAAGAGGACATAAAACCAAACAAGGGAAGGAAAAAGATCAGGTATTTTGCTTCCACCTGGGTATAGACTCAGTTTTTCTAGTTCTTTCTCTGGATGCACATATTTCTCTCCATCATGAGTCTTTTGGGATTGACTTATATCACTGCATTGCTGAGAGGAGTCCAGTCTATCAGTTGTTCATCACACAGACGTTGTGTCTGTAATTGTGTACAAATTTCTCCTGGTTCTACTCTTCTCACTCAGCATCAGTTCACATAAGCCTCTCCAGGTAAATATGAAGACCATCAGCTCCTTGTTTCTTATAGCACAGTAGTATTCCATAACATGCATATACCACAACTTGTTCAGCCATTCCCCAATTGATGTGTACGTGCATTTCTTGGTGGAAAATGCCATATTTGTTATTTGAAATAAGACCTTTTTTTCTAAAATTTGCCACTTAATAACTTAGAAGGACTTGATATTCTTTCTTTTTTAAAGAGAAGAAAGTAGGAGAAAGAGTGAAGATGACTTCATTCAACTTTGCTGAAAGAATACTGTATTGTATGTATATACTACATATACACTAATATATAATATAACACATAACATATAATATAATCTTATATAATATGCAGGATTTAAATAAGGGAACATTTTTTCTTCCTATACTATTTTGGAAATTAATATTCCAACTAGGAACACAATTTCACAAAACTTTCCAATGACCAAGCAGACAGATTTGCCCAGCAAAGGTTTGTTTTTCAATCTAACTCAAGCATATGATAGAACATATCATGAAAGCCATTTGTGCCCTAAGTGTCCCTGCATACCTCTTAAATGTGGCATATTGAGTGAAACAGGAAGGGATATGCTGGCAAATGTTTCAACAAATTACCTAGGGAAAAAATGCTTAGACACACGTTTCTGGTTAAATTTAATGTTTACATTTACATTTATATTTAAGGTTTTGCTTCAGATGCTGGCTAGCTCTGTGATCCTGGGTAAGTCATCAGATGCTGTTTGCCTCAGTTTCCTCAACTGTAAAATGAGCTAGAGAGGGAAATGGCAAATCATTAAATTGTCTTTGCCAAGAAAACCCCAAATATGGTCACAAGGAGTTGGACACAACCAAAAAATGACTGTACAGTAACAGCATTATTAACATTCTTTCCACCACTATATTAAGCATAGACAATCAAAAATTTAAATCAAGCCAAGATTTGTAGTGTATGTCAATTTGCTCACACTGAAAATTTAACAATCAGCTCTCCAGTTCAAGCTGGTTTCAGCATATCCCTGGATCCAAATGATAAATTCAGATCATTGACAGATGGTAATCTTCCTTTTTGATATTTACTGCAATGGGGCAGGAGTGTGCCATGCATATGGCTCCCCTCCTCATCCAATACAATATTTATTTTGAGAGCAAAATGTTCTCAAACATCAATAAAAGAAGCCAGAGATAGAGACATTGAGTAGACTTTATGAGCAACACAGCCCTTTAAAAGACGCACATATATCAATAAAATAGCAAACAGATGACCCATAAAACAAGAGTCTTGCCCCACTAATGCCTTCCTACACTTCCTTTTGGAGAGCATTCATGTGAAGAAAAATTGAAGCTATCACCTGCAAAAGTAGATTAATTTTCTTTAAAAAGATAATATTACTCAGAACTCTTAGGTGGCTATAACATTTAATAACTGAGAGAATATGGAAGGAATAATGCCCATTTGTTTCTAACCCTCAGCTCTACTAAGCAATTTAAGTGGAAGGTGGCATACATGAGACAATAAAACTTGCTCTTCTCTGGTCATTCTTATCATGTTGGCTCTTGGGTAAAGGTCATAGAAACCTTTGGGATCATACTTTTTCTTTATTCAAGCCAAACTCTCGCGGAACTTCAGTGAATGTTGTGGGAGAATGACTTTTTGCCTGAAAATCCTAGCCTGGGTGCAGGTGATGCAATCTACAGCCTAACCTTTGAGAAACTTTGATAAGGACACTACTGTGGATGGTTAATCATTTACAATGTCACGACTTACACATCTGAGCCCAAATTCCCGGCCCCCTTTGCTGAAAATGTCCTCTTACTGAGAAAAGCCATTGTATTGACATTCCAGCAAGACATGTGGTTCCAGGTAAAAGGATGGAATAGGGTTTAAAGGATCCATCTCTCCCATGGGCAGCTAAAGAGCAGACATAGTTAAGGGTAGACCAAGTCATGATAAATCCTGCACCCTCTCCAAACTATGGTGAAAGCAGGAAATATTTCATTAGCATGGTGCAATGGCATGTAGTATTCATTTCATAAATAAATACTTGCTTAACTTGAATTATACCAGAAGGTGATCAGGGAAGAAAACTTCTTATTCACAAGCCCCATCAATTTATTCAAGACATGTAAAAAACAGATTTTTCGAGAGATTTCCCTTAAAGTAACCAGACTGACATTTTTTTATTTATTTAAAGCAATTGGGGTTAAGTAACTTGCTCAAGGTTACACAGCCAGTTATTTCTGGGTGTTGTGCTAAGTATCAGAGCCCAGATTCGATCCCCAGATCATTCCGACACTGGGGCTGGTGCTCTTACTCGCTGAGCCACCTGGCCGCCCCTTAGACTGACATTTTAAAGTAAAAGACTGGATGAATATACCCTGATGAAAGCTTCCCACTGGTTCTCCTCTCTTCTCCAATCTCTAGTCTTGCCACCTGGAGGTACTGAGGCCCTTTCCTCTGCAAAAAGTGAGAATTCTGACCAAACATCAAGTCTATCAGCAGGTCAGTCATCTGATTTGATTGAAATTCTCTGACTCAAATCAGAGTTCTCAGGCATCTAAATCGACTAACTCCCAAGCTCTGAAGAAAGAGAAGAAACCTATTTTATTAAAACTTTTACATCAGTCTTCCTGATGTTTTAAAAATAAATTAATTTTTCCCAAGACAGAGAAGAAAAGCAATTCTCTGTTGCAGATGACTCTTCCAGTAGCCAGCTTTTGTCATCTGGACCTCTGATAGTCTTGTATTTATCAGGACACAATGGATACAGAATTGGTTTTGCAGGCAAGAAGACCTAGGTTTATGCCTCACCTCTGACGTGCTGATGTAGCCATGAGACGAACAAAATTAGCTGAGAGGTAGTCAAGAACTTTGTATCAAGTCTTTTAAAAGGTCTTAGAAAACTTCAGTTTTCTGTACTTAAAAATTTTAGAGGAAAAATTATAAATAGCCACAAAAGAAGGGTTCTGTTATGTATTGTTGGGTGACTTCCCTAGTACCAAATTGTCCATTTTGATTCAGAAGGTACTTTTCTAATTTCAGTCCATGGTTTCACCTGAGGAGGCAAAGACCTCAAGAGGGGTAGCAGGGATGAATTCAAGGCAAAGACTGACATCTACCCAGCATTGCTAAGTGTCTTCTTGAGGCTAATCCAAGCTTCAATATAATTTAATCCAAGCTTCAAGATAATTTTGGTTCTGGTTCTGGCTTCTAGGGGCATAGTAAAGTTGAAAGGAATAGACTTATCCTAAATCAACTTTGATGGGTCCATGAGGGTTTCTCATCCAGGATGATGAAAAAGGAAAGTCCTGATCACCACCTGAGGAGGAGGGATGAGGGAGGGTTGCCTACCCTAGTTAGGTGTGGCTGTAGACCTACAGAGAAAGGCTGAAAATGTGTTAATCAATACATCATGACCCAAAAGTTTCATAAAAGAATGGTAGTGTTCTCTTCAAGGAAGAGGCATCATGATCAGAGGTGTTGGGTTTGAGTCTGAGCTTTGCGTCTGTAAATTGATTATCTTTATAGAAGGGACCTTATTAATTTCTTTCAGAAAATCCTAAACATGAGCCATTCTTAAGCTTTAAGAGATTTTCCCCAGAGTTTCCAGACCTAACTGATCTTGGGCAAATCACTTAACCTCTCTTGGGTACAGTATTTTTTTTTCTATTAAAGGAGGGAGACTGGAGAAAATCAAGGATTTTTTAACCTGGGGTCTGTGGATCCCCAAGAGGTCCATGGATAGATTTTTTTGGGGGGAGGGGTATCTGTGACCTTAGACAGGGGAAAATACATATTTATTTTCACTAACCTTTAACTGAATTACAAATGTCAGCAACAAATGTAGGCAACAAACATTATTCTGAGAAGGGGTTTGTAGGTTTCACCAGACTGCAAAAGGGTATATGACATACACAAAAGTTAAGAACCATTATAAGTTTCTCTATTAGACTCTAAGCTCCTTGAGGGCAGGGACTGTCTTTTGCTTCTTTATGTATCTCCATACTTAGCACATTGCCTGACATAAAGCATTCCCTTAATGAATGTTTATTAATTGATTTGTTGATTGCTGAATTCCTGGACTAGATGAATTTAAAGGTCCTTTCCAATTCTTAATCCATAGTCCTATGAAGAAGCCCCAGTAGCAAATACCAGCTCAAGCAGATAGCAGCAACAGTCGGAGGAAGAAAGGAACACATCTGAAGGCATGCCAGGAGACAGGAACATTAGATGTTAAACATGTTAAGTATGAATTGAATGCTAAGAATTTCCTCTCCTACAGGAGATCTCCAGGAGATTGAATCCTGTTGTATATTGGAGCACAAAATAAGTTTTCCCCTATTATTTGCTTTTCTATTTTGTCCTAATTAAAAGATTTGTCATTTAATTTATGATTCCAGACTGGTTTGTTGATAGAGAATGCAATGAATTAAATGCCCTGGTAGCTACCTCAAGAACTTCTGGATCCTTCACCACAAATTGTTGGATGAAAACACGACAAGAGCATGAACCATGTTTGTCAGACTGGCCAGAAGATACAGATCTAGTTAAGTTGCTCTGATAGTAAGTCTGGGGTGAAAATGAAATGCCCGATAATGCTTTAAGTATTTGTCAGCTTATAATTATGATTCTTGTATGTTTTAAGCATATTTTTTGTGTGATAATAAATGGCGGTCCCATATCTGATCTATTTCACACATTGATTAACTTTGTTGAAGGGACTCTATGAATTCCTTTTGGAATATCTTATATATGAGCCATCCTTAAGCTTTGTTTTAGAGGATTTTCCTTAGAATTCTTAGACATAATGAGCTAAGGAATATAAGGTTAGCCTGAGTATCCTCTATGGGGTCAGGCTTGAGCCCACAGCTGGAGTACCTTACAGGGAGAGTCACCATTGTGTAAGGTACTGTCCTAAGCTCACAAGGCCTGTGAGAATGTGAGAAGTTTTGCAAAATGGCCAATTGTCAAATGCACTAGTATTTTCCAGATGAACTGAGATATAGGAATTCTCAGCTAACATTCCCACTGAATCACAGAGATGGTAGAAATACATAGGCTGTCTGACATACGAAATTTGGGTTAGTCTAAACTCACAGGTCAAACAACAAGCTCAAGTTATCACGATTTAATTATTCATAACAATGCCAATGGGTCTAGTTCTAGGGTTGAGGAGAATCAAGAACTAATCACACTTTAATAATAATATAAAACTAACAATAAAAGGTAGTAGCCAAAATTAGATGTTTATGCCTATGGAAATTAGTAGAAACAATAAAAAAATTTTCATTAATTTGTTTAAACTTTAAAGGAAGAAAAATTGTAATGTCAAACCTAAACATGAGTGGATATTTTTCAAATAAAAAGATCTTTTCCACCCAAACTTTTATTTGAAATTCAAACCTCAATTTTTAGTTCATTTTGAGGCTAAGAAATAACAGTCATTTACAAGGATATGTCATTTTACAGTTAACAAAACTCATGTTGTTTTCTGTATCATTTGAGCATCATAGCAATCTGTAAGATAGTGTAAATGTTATTATTCCCAATAAAACAGCAGTAGTATTTATTGGAAAACCTTCTAGAACCTCCTTATTGCATATGTATAATATAATGTATATATAATAGAATATGTAGTAAGTTTTTGATTTAGATGTATCTTTCATTTTATTTTAAAAAGTTTTGACTGTGAAGGGTTTTCTCGCATCAGAGTCTTGTAACTGGTCAAAGGATCTGCATTGATTAATGTAATCATGTGATTTTGGGTGGTTTGGTTGTTAATATAATTATGTTGTTTTCCTAATATTGAACTATCCCTACTATAAATCCATCTGGATGATATGGAATGGTATTTGGGATAAATTGCTGGAGTCTTTTTTTTTTTAAGGAATTGGGGTTAAGTAACTTGTCCAAGGTTACACGGCCAGTTATTTTGTGTGGGTGTTAAGTATCTGAGGGTGGAACCAATCCCAGGTCCTCCTGACTCTGGGGGCCGGCACTCTAACTCACTGCACCACCCGGCCGCCCTGCTGGAGTCTTTTGACAAGAATTTTGCTTCAAAGTGTTGAGTTGATGCTTGCTTATGATAGTGGCCTAGAGTTTTTTAGTTTGTTCTTTCTTGGTTTAAGTGTTAGGACTATATTTGTTTTGTAAAAGGAATTTGGTAGTGCATTTTTCTATCTAAGAAGAATAATTTTTATAGCATAAGTATTTTGTTTTTCATTGGTTTGATAGACTTCTTTAAGCAGCTAAGTGGTGCAATGGATGGAGTGCAGGACATGGAGTCAAGAAGACTCATTTCCCAGAGTTCAAATTTAACCTCATAAACTTACTAGCTGTGTGACCCTGGATAAGTCTCTTAACCCTGTTTGCCTCAGTTTCCTCATCTGTAAAAGAAACTGGAGGAAAAAATGCAAACCACTCCAGTCTTTGCCAAGAAAACCCCAAATGGGGTCATGGAGAGTTGGACACAACTGAACAATAGACTTCTTTAAATCCAGCTGGACCAGTTTTCTTTTTTTAGTAGTTCCTCCAGCCAGTTCAATCTCCTTTTTTGAAACAGTATTGCTTAAGAGAGCTATTTGATGCTCTGTTAACTGAGGCATTTTACATTTTTTTGTAGATAATCCTCTACTTTTAAAAATTTCCCATTTTGTTGTCATGATGATATGTAATAGGTTGTGATTAATCTTTGATTTCTTCTAGGTTGTGCTTTCACCTTGCTCATTTTTTATTTCATTAATTTGATTTTCCTTCCTCTTCTTTAATCGGATTGGCTAGTGGCTTATTGATTTCATTAATCTTTTTTGTAAAGATCTTTTTAGTTTTATCATTTCTGTGGCCTTGTTTTTCCAATTTATCTACTCAGCCTCTAATTTTCAATTTCCTCATCTACATATTTGGCAATTATTTATTAGCTTTCTAATTTTTTAATTGCATATCTAGTTCATTAATCCTCTCTTTTCATTTTGTTAATGATTTTTTCAGAATATCATTTTCCCCCTCATTGGACAGCTTTAGCTGGATCCCAGAAATTTTGGGGTGCTTTGTATATGGTTATTATCATCGCCATTCATGTAGCTGTTACTTTCAACATTTTAAAAATATGTAACCCTCATTTGTAACAATATCTTTGGCTTGGACTCTCTGAATTGATTGCAGTTATCCCTTCCATATCACTACTTTCCCCATTGTGGTTTCCATATATCGTGGGTCCACATCAGAAATGAAATGGGTACTTTTGGGGAGTTTTGCAGGAACTGCAGAGGACATGTGAAGGCCAGCAGATGACAGTCATCCCTTCCACATTATGACTTTGCCCATTGTGGTTTCGATATATTGCAAGTCAGCATAAGAAATTAAATGGGATTTTTAAAAGGAGTTTTGTAGATGATGTGTGAAGGCCAGTAGACAACCCAGAACCTATGACCAAATACTTAACCCAAATTTTACAATAAGATACTGTAATCACCCCTTAAAAGAAAGAGAAAAAAAATCAGACTTCTTCTGTAGTACAAAGGGAAAGCCAAAGCATTTTACATGACTTTGCAAATCACGGGACACTGCACACCAGCCCCTACAATGTGGAAAGAGTAACTGGACTGGACTGATTGCAGCATGGTTTATTCCAGGATACCACAATACCCTTCTTCAGCATGATTTTTTTTTGTGGCTTCTCTCATAGAAAATTAATTTTTTAATAAATTCTAGGTGTGGTTTCTAAGCAGCTGGATGATGATTTGCCTTCACCTTCAAACAGGATCTGTAATCCCCGAGATAAGTGGGGAGAGGCACAAAAGCTGCATGCCTTTCCCAGCTCCCCTTAAACGGAAATGCATATTGAGTTACAGCATCAGTTGGCAAGAATGACTCACTTCAAATCTGGACTGAACTTCCTCAGGGGGTTCTACTCTGCATCCTTCCGATCTGATAATAAGAGGCAAATAACCACCACCTTATTGCAAATGGCTTGATGTCACCGATTTCAAAGCCACTGCTTTGGATGCAATCAGAATTATGCAAAGGAACTCATGTTTAGGGAAAGGCAAAACTTCAAAAGATTCCGCACTCCAAGCTAAGTCTCTTTGATCAGATTAAAATGACTCATCATTCATATTTCTCCCCACCTCTTTTTTTCTTTCCCCCCAGATGCTTCAACTCTTTATGTGTTCTCTGAGCAGCACCAGCCTATTATTCCAAGGGACAACCAGGCATGAAACAACGTGTATTCTTGTGGAAGACAATGGGACCATATATCTGGAGCTGGAAAGGGCCTCAGAGGCATTTCAGTCCAACCCCCTCATTTTATAGAGGAGGAAATTAAGCAAGCCTTTATTAAGTGCCTACTATGTATTCCTCAATTTTACATTTGAGAAAATAATGATCTTTCATGAACAAAGGAAAAGCCCCATCATTTACTGCCCCATTCCTACTTAAAAAAAAATCAGACCTGTGATTTCATTGGTATAGGTAATTCTGATTGAGGAAATATCTACCCAGCTCTTAGGAACTTATAGTCTTAGGGAGATATTTGAAGCCCTATAAGGTTAAATGACTTGCCTAGGGTCTCACTGCCAGTATGCGGCAGAGATGGGACTGGCACTCAGGTCTTAGAATTTTTAAGACAGAATTTCTATCCAACTAGGTGATTCAGTGAATAGAGCACTAGCTTGAAGTCAGGAAAACCTGAGTTCAAATCTAGTGATGCAATCCTGAGCAAGTCATTTAATCTGTTTGTCTGTTTCCTCAACTGTAAAATGGAGCCCCTACCTCAAAAGTTTGTTTTGAGGATCAAAAGAGATCATATTTGTAAAGCACCTAGCAATTGTACCCATAGGCACTATGCAAAGGAGTATTCCTTTTTCTTCTCCTACCCCCACTACCTCAATGAAATTACAGAGCCTATCAGCAATCACTCTCCTAAAATCTACCCAGCCCACGCTGAAGTTGGGTCCAGAGCCTTGAAGTCATGGGAACTGGCCACTTCCTGGGAAGCAGGGGTATGACTCTTCCTTTCACCCTTAACATATAGTGGACTCCCAACAAATACTGTCAATGGATTCTTCAGGTTCCTGTTTGGATATGCCCACTCCAGGATCTTTGTTGGGATCCCCCATCCTCACTATCAATACTTTGACAGAGACAAATAGTGGTTGAAGGTGAGAGTCAACTCATGTGGCTTTGACTGAAGCCAGGTCTCACTCTGCCAAGTTCGGAATCAATTCAGTCACTGTATTAAATGCAAAGGCTATTTGGGTATATTTTGCTTAAGCAAAAGGGGAGAAGGTTGAAATGAAGAACACCGAGACATTCTTAACTTAATTATGGAGTTTGTCTCTGAAGGAATAGCATTTTCATAGAACTGTCAACACTCCCTTGTAAACATTTCATGCAGATCACACACGTTAATAAACCCTAACAGTGTCTGGCATAGAGTGCACAATCAGGTTCCTAAAAGGAAAAAGGAATATGGGACTTCTAGATTCCATTCTTTGCTGCGATTCTTTATTATATTGATTAGTTTTCCTTTTTGCCCTCTTTACCTAGCCATAAAGGCAGCTCAATGGTGCAGTAGATAGAGCACTGGTCCTGGAGTCAGGAAGACCTCCAACCTGACACTTAGTAGCTGTATGACCCGGGGTAAGTCACCTGTTTGCCTCAGTTTCCAAGGCAGGAGCTATAAACTGAGCTGGAGAAGAAAATAGGAAACCACTCTAGTATCTTTGTCAAGAAAACCCCAAACGGGGTCACGAAGAGTTGGACACAGCTGAAACAACTGGACAACAACAATCTAGCCATAAACTGGACACTCAGTCAATCAACAAGCTTTTATTAAGCGCCTACTATACGGTGTACACTCTGCTAGGCAATAGAGACACAAAGGTATAAACAAAGAGCTTACATAATATCAATTAATAATAATTGTAACAGGGGGTGGCTAGGTGGCGCAGTGAATAGAGCGCCAGCCCTGGAGTCAGGAGAACGTGAGTTCAAATCTGGCATCATCCACTTAACACAAACACTAGCTGTGTGACCTTGGGCAAGTCACTTAACCCCAATTGCCCCTACAAAAAGCAAAACAATAATAATATTAATAATTGTAACAATAACTTCTATATGTATGGAATGCTTTACATTTTACCAAATGTTTTCGCCTACATTATACCATTTTGTTCTTACAACAATCCTAAGGCAGCCGGGGCAGGAATATTATGTCTATTTTGCAGATGAAAAACCTAAGTGTTATTATATAGCATGGGAATGTCATTGGCATGAATACATCTTTCACCTTTCTCTATCTCTGGGCTGACTCACTCACTGCAACTTGTACCTAATGCTGGCAGTTTTGGGGGAGGATTGTGGGTTCCTGGATGGCAGTGACCATGTGCCTATAACTAACTCTCATGGTTGTAGGGGTTTGGCAAAGTTATGGGCAGAGGGAACACAACTGTACACAACTGTAGCTGCTGAGCCCCAACAGGAGGGCATCCCATTATCAGCCATGTAGATACCATTAACTCTTAATCATAAAACATTTGCTAAACAGTATGTAAAGCAAGAGCAATAATAGACACCCCCTCTCCCTATTAACTTGGGTCCCACAAGTGCACACAGTGTCCATGGGAATGACTGGGTACAAAATCACAGAAACTTGTCAGGGAGGTTTACAAGTAAGGAAACTATATGCCCAGGCAACTCAACTCTTGTTTCTTTAGGGAAAAGTCTATACCAAAAGCCACCAGCTGGGTGGGGCCTCGTCTCTGCTTGCTGCTCTACTCAAACTGTTCCCTGGCTTAGATGTAAGTAATTGTTTTGTTTTGTTTTAGCAAAAGCATTTCCCATAAGCTTAGGACTTTCAGAGCTACTCAGGTAATTCTGCTGGCTGGGCTGTGGGAAACTCCCCTCCTCATACCATAGGATACAGTCAAGGTCAAAGAAGACACAACCTAGAGATGTTTCTCCTATCTTAAGCCAAGGAAGCAGTAAAGAAAAGGCAGATGAACCTCTCCTTTCCCTTACCACCTCTGTAAGAGTAAAGGATTAATCTTTACTCTAGCTCCAATCAGCAATACTTTTCTTCCAAAAGTAAAACCTTTCCTCTATTTACCTCAGCTCTCAATACAGGTGCAAAGCATGCAGTGGTAGTTTAGACTGACTCACGACTAGCACCTGGTAATTTAAATCCGATTCGGGAGCATAATGACACACCTGTAGGTCATCCACCAGTTAACAAAAGGAGGGGTTAAAAAAATTTTTTTAGCTGCTGCATAAAAAGGAACCAGAACAATGATATACAATATGGAGGTTAGGTATAAGCAGAGCAATGATGTACAATATGGACGTTAAGTATAAGCATAGCACCTTCGCTCTGTATGGAAATGAGTCTGGTCAACTCGGCAGGGTGTGGTGACTCATGGGGCCTTGGGACATCTGCCAACTTGGAAGGTTCCTGACTCCACATAGGTGGGACTCTTTGTGCCCTTAGGTAACAAGATGACATTTCAGGATGGTCTGTGGCCAGGATACTGAGCTGATAGACTTGAACCTTAGACCCTTGGTGAATCAGGACTTGAGAATAGTTTCTTTGCATTTAGGAAAAGAATTAGCCTAACCTAAATGGCTGAGTGGAGGAATACTCTGGAATGTATCGATGCCACTACAGCCGGCTGTCTTCCAAGCAACTCAGCAAAGGCAAGGCAGGATCTAATCTTTTCCCTTAGCTATCCTTTCATAAATAGGCAATATACAATTGACCTGTAGCCACCAAAATAGTTAAAGAGTTAGCAGGTTTCCCAGCTATCAACCTCAACGTCTTCATATTAGTCATGGGTAATTTAGCTGCTGGGAAACAAGACATTGCAGTAATCTTTATCTGCACAAAGGGCTTTTCTTTTCTTTCTCTCAGGTTCACTTAGAACTTTTTGTGTTTCTGTTCCTTTCCACAAATAAAATTGTCCAAATCTGAAAGGGGCAGGGCCTTACAATTACTAAATTGATTTTTGGAAATGAAAAAAATTAATAGTAGCAATTTATGGTAGACATTTAAAACCACATAACAATGATCTGGAGTAAATGCTTTAGGCTTAACTCCATTTATAAGAGCTGCTGGTTGCCCTGTGAGTCACCAGCAAATAATATTTATTGGGGGAATTAAACTTATTAGTCTATAGACTATGCTTTCAGTTTGACTTGGCCAAACTGTATGCATCCTGTGCCGGGCATAGCAACTTTCCATTTCTTTGACCTTTTATAAGATCAGAGTTGAGAGCTTATAGTTGGTTGGACCTGAGACCCTCTTCTTATCTCTACCCTCTCTTCATGAATCCATTAATTCCCATGGATTCAGCTCTGATTTCTATGCAGATGATTCCCAGATTTATATATCCAGCTCAAATCTCTCCTCAACTCTAGGCCTATTATGCCTACTACTTGCTGGATATCTCCAGGATGCCCTGTTGGTATTTTTGGAAGCTCAAATCATCCAAAATGGGATTATCTGCTCCTATCTCTTGCCTCCAACTGACTATTTCCATTGAGGGAACTACCATGATTTCAATTATCCACCTCAAAGTTTTCCTTGACTCTGTACCTTCCTACTTTACCAAGATCCATTCACAAGCCAAATATGGCTCCTTCTATCCTAACACTTTTCTCCTTGTCTTCTTCGACCTCTCCCCCTCTTTTCCTTCACAACATGAGCACCCTACATTAGGCCCTCAATGCCTCTTGTGTAGATGATAGCAGCAGCCTTCTGTTTGGGCTCGCTACTCTCTCCCCATTGGTCTCTCCCTATTCCAATCCTTCCTCCATAATACTTTTCCTACAGCACGTTTGGTGCCATCTCAATAATTTTCAATGACTCCCCTTAGGATAAAATACAAACCTCTAAAGACATACTCAATCTGTATCCCACCTCTCTTTCTAGACACTTCACTTCAAGTCACCAGAAGACTTCTCTTCATACGCTCTATGCAGCAAGCAGACTGGCCCGGGCATTCTTCCCTGAACTCAGCAGTCCATCCTCAGTGCATCACAAAGACTGTCACAGCTCAGAAACCTTTGCTTCCTTCAAGGCTTGGCTTAAATGCCATTTCCTGGAGGAAGCCTTTCAGGACCCCTCCAGTTATGTACCACTAGGTGGTACAGTGGATTAAGTGAGGACCTGAATTCAAATCCAGCCCCAGACCTTGTTAGCTGTGATCATAGGCAAGTCACTTAACCTCTGCCTGCCTCAGTTCTCTCCTCTGTAAAATGGGGACAATGACAGCAGAGCACACAATAGTTGCTTAAAAAATATTGAGTTCATTAGGTATCAAAATCTCCTCCTACCTTGTTCCTAATGGGAAAAAAACCCAAAACTTGACACACAAGAGAACAAGATGGATTCCTCCTCCAAATGTTTAAGGTGGTAAAGGTTATGGGGAAGAGGAGGAGAGGATCCTGCAACCTAGACACCTCTAGGTCCTCAAGTTTGGCCCTTTGACTGAATCCAAACTTCACAGAACAAATCCCCTTAATAAAAGGATTTGTTCTATAAACGTGGGCTCAGTCAAAAGACCCAAGAGCCTAGAGAGCCCCATTTGGCTTCCTGGCTGCAGATTCCCTACCCATGGGTTACACATTAGCTCCATACAATCATCATAAATAAGTAGTACTGGGAAGGAGGTGATGGTGTTTTAAGACCAAAAATGAACCTGAGAAAGTCTCTTCTTTTGAAAATATTCAAGGACCAGCTAAGTAGTGCAGTAGATAGACCACTGGCCCTGGAATCAGGAGGACTTGAGTTCAAACCTGGCCTCAGATGGTATGACCCTGGGCAAGTCACTTAACCCTAATTGCCTCAAAAAATAAAAATAAGAAAATGCTTGAAATGTTTCCTGGGAAGTTTCAAGAAGAGACAAATAAGACCAAGTCAATGGATATAGGATTCAAAATGATTTTCAAGGATTATCTTTTATGGTTAAAGGCTATAGGTTTGGGTGAGGAAGCTGATTATTGGTATTTGAGCTAATATCCCAGAAACCCTGAAAACTGGGGTCAGCAGGACTCCCTGTAGGGACACTAGCTGCTTTATGGGTATGGTCCCCCTGTCCTCTAGCCCTCCTTTGAAGGCCAAGGCTAAGGGAAAAACTCTGGTATATGAAGTACCTATGTACTAGGGCTAGATTCCCCCACCCTCATCCCCTCTATGGTCTTAGCTTTTATTCCACATGTCAGGGAAGCCCAGTCTCAAGATTTGATTGGTCCAGGGAGCAAAAGGTCTGGCTTCACTACTTTGGATGAAGTTTCCTGGCGCCCTTAGGCCATATTGAAAAGACCTGTAGTCCGCAAGACCCACACAGGTGACGTTGGGGCCCTTCAGATTGGGCGGAAGTCCCAAAATGAATCAAATAGCTCATCCTGCCCAGCTGAACATATGAATTTCCATATGGAAATGAGGGAGGTCATGTATAGTCAAGCTTTGGGCTACATCCCTTCTACACCAAGACTAAGTAAACCTCCTTCCATTAACTCTTGAATGACCTACTGGTATGAGTGTTTCATTTCATTTCAGTATTTGACCGAAACCACCAAAGAACTGGCAGCCTGGCCTAACTTAGCCCACCACACTACTAATCAATAATCAATGCTCAAACATGTCATTCAAAGGCCTACCAGTACCTAGGGAAAGGTGAGCTGATTTCCCTAATAAAGCAACATCCAAGTTATCCTTCTTAACAAGGAGATAACTTTGCCAGCAGAATCTCACACAAAAGCTTTACCACAACACAAAGGTGAGTGTTTAATAGATTCATCCTCTGTAATTAACTTTCCAGAACTAAAGTCTACTTTTCCCAAGAGTTAGCACTAATTGTTTAAAGTCTGCCTTTATATTAAAAAGGCCTATTGCATTTCTAAGAAAAACCAAACCAAACCTCCACTCATTACTCATAGAGATCAAGTCTAAAGCTTTTCTTCCAGGAAGCTCTATACTTTGTTTGCAACTTTACAGATGAAAACCAAAAGCACAGGGATGTACAGCCAGGAAGAGTAAAAGGGAAATGCAGATAGCATAGGGAAAGAAGCAAGAAAAAAGTCCCAGAATGAAGAAAATAGGCTTTATTCATCAGCAGGTGTTTCCATTCCCCATAAGCCTCCACAATAGAAACAGAATTAGGAAGCAAAATGAATACCACTCCCTCCTTTGTTATCCCTAGCCTGGGAATCCTTTCACATTCAAATGAATATGTCAAACTAATTAAGAGAAGATCCAATGCTTTCATTTCTGCTCATTAGAGAATAACTTTCTGGTCATAAATTCCTGACAGAGTCGGAGGGAAGGGGTCCCCAGGCTTTCCCAATTTCCAGTTGGACTTGTTCATCTCTCAGGTGACAGCACACAAGAGAGTATATTAAATGTTGAAATAGAAAAGTACATGAGATTCAGTGATTGACACACTTATTCACTGCAACTGGGGAAATATGAGAAACAGTCATTTGTATCTGAAAAGCATTTTTTCTTTAATAAGCTCATAATGTTTTACAGATGGTAGTTTCCAAGATCTCCCAAATCATCCTGTGAGGTTAACATTTTAGGCCCATATTGCAAATTTTTAAATTAAGGCTTAGCAATTTTCCCTTTTACAGGGCATGTATGGGTAGTACAGACAAATGTTTTCTTTGTGTCTCAAGCACTTCTATTAAGTTTTAATATGTGCCTGTTGATTGATTGGTAAAATCTAGGATTCCCAGACTTTTAACTGCACTCCACTATGCAATAGGAAGTTAATTAATTCGTTGGTCTGAAATATACTGTGTCAAGCCTGACACATAAGTTTGGAAAATTGAAATGAAAAATTATGACATTGTCAAAAAGGCCATTATTTTTCTGACACACCAGCGTGTCATCTTATTTTGTGGTCCCTCAACATGCTGGAGATGACCAAATTTAACATCTGTGGCTCTCAATAGCAGATTTTATTATATAAATAGGCACAAATGCAAATTCTTGTGTATTTCCTCATGTTTTCAGCTGTCTTTGAAATTTATGCCAGTGAAAAATAATTTTTTTCACATCCCTACAATTTAAAAAGACAGATATGAGCTTCTTTTTCTTCTTACCTGTGTTTTTATCTGTTGTTGCCTCACTAATTTGAGTTCTCATTTTTATTACCATTTCCTCATAAATATTTTCTAATGAGATAATATATATAACATGCTTTTCAATCATTAAGGCATTACCATAAATGCTGCTACTGTTCAGTGATTTCAGTCATGTCTGACTCTGTGACCTTATTTGGGGTTTTCCAGATTTTCCAAATCCTGGAGTGGTTTGCCATTTCCTTCTCCAGCTTATTTTACAGATGAGAAAACTGAGGCAAACAGGGTAAGTGACCTGCCCAGGGTCACCCAATTAGTAAGAGTCCAAGACTGACTCTGAACTCCTGAAGACGAGTCTTCCTGATTCCTAGTCCAGCACCCTATTCACTGTACCAACTAAGTAACTGTCTCATCACAAATAAATGCTAGCTATGATTATTGTACATTAATTATGATTATATTTTAACTTTGCCAAACTTAGAGAAAATTCTATTCTTCACTACTTTTTGATATTATTCATCTGTTTCATTTACTTAAATCAATCAATAAGCATGGATTGGGGAGACAAAGAAAAATTTTAAAAAGGGTCCCTATTGCTAAGAAACATATCCTTTTTGGGGGGAGGCAATTGAGGTGTGGCAATTGTGGCAAGTGACTTGCCCAGGGTCACACATCTAGTAGAAGTCTGAGACCAAATTTGAACTCAGGTCTTTCTGACTCAAGGGTCTGTTCTCTATCCACCATGCCACCTACCTGCCCCAGAAACTCACATTCTCAAGTGGGAGACAGCATGCAAACAACTACATACCCATAAAATCTATCCAGTGTAAATGGGAAGTAATCCAAGAAGGAAGGTACTAGTCATTTAAAATATGGTTGGACTTTTGGACTCCCAAACTCACATCTAGTTTATGATTCCCATAAAATTAAAACACTATCTTCCTTGCCTTTTGTTTGCTTCTGCTGAATGAAAGTTAAGAATTAGATTTTTTTTTCTCCTTGACTGAAGGTCATTTGGGTATGTCTACAACTCCTCTGTACTTCACACTAATGCCACTATTTTAAATCAATTTTAAATTAATTGAAATAAAATGTTACCTTGTTATGTGTTGTGAGTAAAACCCCTTATTTTTCCTCCCATTTAATTTCAGACTTTATGGAAGCTCAGCTCGGATGTCACTTCCTCCATGGAGCCTTTTCCTGACATTCTTGTCATGAATGCTCTCTCCTGCCTCAAAGTATCTTGTGTTTATTTATCTGCAGGCATATTGCCCCCCTCACCCCGCTCCACCTCAATAGAATGCAAACTCTTTGAAGAAAAGGACTATTTTGTGTTTCTGTTTCTAGTGCTTAGCAGAGGACCATATACATAGCAGGTAGGTACTGAATTAAATAAGACAAAATTTTGCATATCATTTTTTAGTTTTCCTCACACACATTGACAAATAGATGTACTTATGGGGCCTTTTGTTTATTTGGAAAGAAGTCTGCTAGAAATATTTGTAAACTGCAGTGTCCAATGTGAGTTTACTTTATCCCAGAATATTTCAATTCACCAAGAGATATTAAGTTTTTATCAGATAATTGAATTTTATAGCTGGAAGCAGTCTTTTGAGACAAATCCTCTGTGTAATCAAATTCTTTGATTTTACAATATCATGCATTTCTTCACCAATACCCTCCACCTCTGTAAATTATAGTCTTAGAGAGTTTGGGGTATGGGGCAAAGGAGAGGAACTGAAAGTGAGTTGCCCATGGTTTTATAACTAGTAGGCCTTGAGTCTCACTTTTTTTTAACTCCAAGTTGGTCCATAAGCCCATACTGCCTCTTAACTAGGCACATGGAATATGAAAATAAAGAATGATAATTTCCCAGCACTCAGGGAACCTTTTATCTAATACAGAAGATAAAATACATATACAAATTCTCATAATATACAAGTAGTTTGTGAAAGTGTAATGAGTGCTCCAAAATTCTCTGTGTGGTCAAGAGTCAGAGAGATGTCTTCATGGATATTCCATTTGATCAAGTTTATAAAGTATAGGCAGAAATCATTCACAAAAGTAGGAGGTAACAACATTCCAAGTCCGATAAAGTCATGTCCAAAAGCCATGTTGGGGAGAGAGGAAGTAGGTCAGGTAAAGTATAGGGCATATGGTAGTTTAGATAAGGATGAAAATATTTAAGATGGGACCAAATTGTAGAGTTCTTTGAATGCCAGGCTAAGGAACTCATTGATTTTATTCAGTGGACATTTGGGGAAATAGCTAAAGGTTTCTGAGTAGGGGATGATAAAGTCAGAGTGATGCTTTATTCCTCTCTTTTTATGCTAATGCTATCCAAAAGTCATGCATCTCTGACATTCTCAGGGTCATTCCTTAGTTGGATGGTATTCAAACATTTTAACAAGGAAATGAAGTTTTTACATACCAGTAGCAACCCAACACACCTTTGTTTGTTGAAATAGCTACCAGGTAACTCAGATAGCAAATTGAATAGAAGGTGTATACCAAAATTAAGTAATTAAACTTGAAATTGTCTTTACCAAGAAGAAAACTTGGGACAAGCTATAGAATATGAATTGGGAAAAAAGAAAGTAAAAGCAAACAATAGCAACCTGATTTCATATAATAGACCAAGTCCAACCTGCTCTGTAAGTAAAACATCAGTGACTTGGCATCAATATATCTACTACCAGTATTCTTTACTATATAATCATCTATCCAATACTAACTAGTAACACCTGGAAGTAAAAAGGCAAATAGTATTAACCTTCCAGACAAACAAAGGCTTGGTGCTGCTCCATAGAGTAGGAATGGTATATGGTCAGATGGAAGAAAGAAAACAGATAGGTAGGAGTTACAGAGAGATCTTGAAGCTTATCCTAGAAATCAGGTTTTGAAAAGAACTTTTCTTTGAAAAGAAAAGTGGAAAACAAGGTAGAAAGCATCCACTTATTACTTGTAATAACCATGAATTAAGTTTATTGAAGGTGAGTTTTTTTAATGTCCATGTTGGAAATAGAATTATTAGCAACACTATGATTACTAACAATAACACTTTGACTTTGACATAGAACAACTTTCACTTAATCAACAGGCATGTATTAAGCACCTATGCCACAGTACAAAAGCCAAATTGAAACAGACCCTGCCCTCCAGAAACTTGCATTCTATCAGAGAAAACAAAATGTACATAAATAAAAAGAGTGCAGGCTCTCAACAGACTATTCCAACTCCTATGAATGAGTCAGGTTCCTAAACCATAAATATTATCTCTCCTCAGATTTCTAGGAGAAAACCCAGAGGGCAAAAGGGTGTATCTTTTCTAATGCTCATAAGGCCCCATCAGTGCACCTCTCTCTGTGCTTATCAGTTGATAATCAGTTAGTCAACCAGACTTAATTAGTATTTACAAAGGAGTACTTACTACAGGGTATATAATAAGAGAGAACAGTGTTACAAAAGCCCAAAGAAGAGAGTATCTAGGAAGATAGGGTAGTCCTGAAAGTGTTAAATCCTGCAGAAAGATTAAAAAGGATGATGATTAAGAAAGGGTTATCAGATTTGGCAAACATAAGTTACTTGTAATTTGTAAAATATGGTTTCAGTTGATTCAGAAACCAGATTGCATAGTTAAGAAGTGAAAGGGAGAAGTAGATACAATGTATATAGGGAGATTGTTCTAGGAATCACTCTACTTCTTTGGACCTCAGTTTCCTCATCTATAAAATGAAGAGATTGGTCTAGAGGACCTCTAAGTTTCCTTACAACTCTTAATCTGTGATTCTAATTATATCTCTTGTATTTGACCTGGGTGAGAGTGACACAGGAAGGGCAGTCATGGATGCATTGTAATCTGTATTATTAATGAGAATATCCCTATCATGAGATCACAGATCCATTGGAACATTCTGTGCACTATACTTGACTCAATGGAGCCAAGATGGTGTTATATTATTTACTCTTTTAAGCAACTAGGCTACACTCTTGGTTCATACTGAGCTTGGTTGATACTTGACCTAAAATTCCTGATTTTGTTTTTCTGCATGTGAATTTCAATTAAACCAAATGTCCCATCTAGTATGCTTTTAAAGTCAACTCTTGTTGCCTAGGTGGAGAACTTTGCACAAATCCCTATTAGATTGAATCTTGTTGCTTTTAGTCATGGTGGCAAACAACCTGTTTGACAGAATTTTGATTGAGTCATCAGAAATGACCAGTTTGCTGCACAATTCTCAAAGAACCATCTAAAAGCATCAGTGGTACCTACAAAGAAGTGAGCAGCTGCTATTTTTTGCTCTCCATAGCTCAAGACAAATCACACTAGTTGTCAGAAAGAACAAAGAGAGGACCATTTTTTTGCTGAGACAGACCAGTGTTGGATAACCACTCATTGCTGCAAGGAAGGTTCTCATCTTCTCCAGAACCACAACATGTATATCACCTTTCATTGCCTGTCTCCTCAGATCAAAACAGTTACCAAAATGGATGATTGACAGAAATAGTGAAGCTTCATTTCTCCATTTTCAATTTTTCCCTGAGACAAAAATAATTTTAAATAATAATTTAGAAAACCCATATTTTTCTTGTTCTCTCACTTCATTTGATTCTCATGTCATTTCCAAATATATAATTTATGTATCTCCACCCCCACCTCAGGCACAAAGGGAGAGATGGTTTTGTATTGGAAGAGAGACTACATTAGGGAGAAAAGTGATATTTGAGAGAGGTAAGAGGCAAGGTACAGATTCTGAATGGTCTAGTGCCACAGGCATCTAGGTAAAGTTGCCACCAGAACATGTCTCTTTATTTTGTCTGTCTGTCTATCTATCTATCTATCTATCTATCTATCTATCTATCTATCTATCTATCTATCTATCTATCCATCCATCCATCCATCCATCCATCCATCCATCCATCCATCCATCCATCCATCCATCCATCCATCCATCTATC